>NC_092524.1:35402954-35714318 GCF_037038585.1 Patagioenas fasciata
CGGTATTAGCAACTTTTATATTCGTTAGATACGTACAAGCCTTTCTGTGCTACACAGAGTTTGGTTGCTCATAGTTTAATAACATTAAATTATGGCTTTGACTACCTTCCTTTGAACTGCTGACACCTAGCAGGGGAACCTTAGCATTCCCACATGACACACATATCTTTCCAAATCAAGCAGATTTATGACTGTTTTCTGTCCAATTTCGTATCACAAGCCTTACCAGTGCTGTCCTGGAGAGCACACATGAAATTTTTGCCCCAGAGAGGAGGGTTTATATAAACTGCTAACATAAGTACAGCTATTGAGAATAAGCATTTCAGCCACTCCAATCATCATCAGTCATCACACAAGAATTTATATGTGAAGTAATTATGAATAGCAAACTGTATTTCTGGTGCAAATTCAGCAAAACAGCAAAATCAAAGAAAATAAAACAAATACAACTACTCTCTTGCTAACTATACTTACTATTCTCAAAAATACTGTATTTTACAAGCCACACATCATTCTTCATATTGACCTCTAAAAATGTCAGGCTTTAGCCTTCTCTTTAACCACCCTGAATACACTAAACAAAACACAGACCCCAAAAGCTCTGTCAAAGAATAAACATAAATGCTTGGTGTGCAAGACAGATACTAGTATAAAATACATATTGACAGGGACAGAAAGAGAAGTGCTGTAAGGTGGTTTCCTGGGGACTGTGTTTGGTGTGCATGGCAATCCTAATTGCTTTAACAACTGAATTCTGTACAGTAAAATTAAATTTGTTTTGCTTCAGCAACTTCCAAAAAGCAAAAATGACATTTTCTAGAGGCTGAGGTTTTGTGCTACATTTTGGTGGTGTTTAAAATTATTTCAACACTAGAAGTATGACTAGACTTGATAGTTGCCTTTTTAAAATTCATTAAAGTTGCAAATTCTGAATGACTGCAAGGGAGTTCAGTGCTCACACCCAACTGAATTTCATTAGTTTTGGCACAGTTGAGAGTATAAAAGCCCAAACTACATCTGTAACTGTATTATAAACACAAGAAATAAATATTTATATCAGGCACAGTGCAAAGGATTTATCATCAGCTGAAAACTATGATAGACACAGTATATTAAAATATTCATTAAAACCAACTGGAATATGAATTCTAGGTTGCTGAAGTAAACTAAAAGTTAGATTAAATCATATACAAGACGCTTCCTGATATCTGAATTACAAACAAAATATGAGCATAAAATTATGCCATAGATCTCTGCTATGTGTTATTAATGGCTCACATAATGATGGGTTTTCTGCTATTTTTACTCAGTAGTTCAGATTTCTAAGCAAGGAAAACCTAAGTCATAAAAACTGCAAAATAACAAAGCAAAACATTTTTTTTCTTCACAAATGGAAGCTCAGTGTAGAAACAAAAAATCCTGGCTTTCCCTGCATCATCTCCCAAGTATCATGTGTTTCCTCAACAGTATTTCAGTGAGCGTGCAAGATTAAGAGACTCATATAAAGGAAACCACAACACAAACCATGTTGCACAGCATAAAATTAGCCACTACTTGATGAGAGTTAAAGACTTGAGTTTATGGTAGAAAATACTTCACAGATATATCACAGAGCTTAAGAGAACCTGAAATATCTGGTACAGAGTGGAAAAGACTGATGTTTTTCAAAAGCAAGTTACAAAACCTATGACACCTTGATAACATCTTCGATAATTTTTAAAAATTCTCTACTAGAAAATAAGAATTATTTTTAACTTTGCAACACATTCAAGATTGCAACTCTGGCATGGTTTGTTTGGGTTTTTTTAGTCTCCAATAGTTTATATGATTTCCTCTAATTCGATGCTTTAGTGTAGTCCCAGTATTGGACGAAAACTCTTCCTCTAATACCCAGCTGACACTTACTTCTAATAATTTCAGACCAGGGTTCGTTATCAAATCTGCCAAGCACAGTAACTCAGTGCAGCATGTTTATTTCAAAGGGTTTTCAGACATGTCAAGAAGTTTTAACATTCCATGCTCACTTAAATGTACAAGATACATGGATCAACAGCAAAAACGGCTAAACCCTCAGAAGGAAAGTAATTTTCATTTAGTGTTTTCTAAGTTACATTTGTACACGAGGAATCTTAATGTTAATTTGCAACATTAAAGAACAGAAAAACAGATTAAACAGGAAATTCAGATGCTAAGGGTAGATTCCAGTTTTATAAATTGTATAAACAAATTGTTTGACACACAAACATGGGAATTTATAAGCACATTTTTTAATTGCACTGGTAGCACATTTAAGAACTGTGGTTTATTTAAGACACACATGATTTTATTAGGTTTCTTTATCTGTTGATGCGATAGCAACAATCAAAAAAGTCACAGCTCAAAAACTGGCTAGTCTACATTATCGACTTGAAAAGATAAAGGGCTACTATCTCCAGAACAGATACTAACGAAGTGTTTTTCATGAAAAACATGGAGCAATAAAGAGAGCACATCATGTCAATCAACAGCCACATCACTCAGACCTCTCCTCAGCAACTGTACCTTTGCAGTAAAATATATGCAATGTACCTTTGCAATTTCTGTGTACAAACTGTATGAAATTATGACACTGAGAGTATATGTCATAATTTCATTGTGTATTTGCACATGAGAGTGGATTTTAACCTGTTTCAGTGCAGAAGCATACACTGATTTCTAGGGTGTATCCAAAGATTATTTTAAACAAATACTCAGCATAATACAACACTGTTCTTGTTTCAGTCACGGTCATAACTTTTAGTCACATCCGACTACTAGATATATTTCTAAAAGAGGTCATGTTTAATTTAGTTAGCCAACGCAACAGACAATAGTGTGGATAAACAGTTCTTGCCGCCTCAAAATTAAAAGCAGAAATGCAGGATTTGCAATTGTTATCACGAATCAAAGTACTCTCTTTCGTTGCCAATTTTCAAAAATAGCGACGGGTCACCTACGTGTCCTCGGGAGGCGATGCCCGCAGCGCAGCCCCACGGGCAGCAGGCCGCATTCCCCGCCGCAGCCAAGGCCGCCGGTTGCCATGGCGACGGCTCTGCCGGCTCCCGTCGCGCCCGGGCCGAGAGCCGCGGGAGTTACCTCAGGGGCCGGCCGGGCCCCCTCGGCCAGTTCCGCGGCCTTCCCCCGGAGTTTGAGACCGCGGCAGCCCGGCTTCCAGCCCTGTTAGGAACAGAGACCATCACTCACATGCAGAGGCGATAAAACACTTTGTGAGTTCTGTCAAGCTTGGTCAGCAGATGGCTAAAACCTCTCAATATGCTGCAGTAGTGATGCCAACAAAACCTTTGAAGTACAGCACTTCAACAGTTCTGTTTACGTCAACCATCACAAAACATACAGTCTCAACGATTCAGGTGGGTGAAATCAGTTGAAGAGATATGTGGGATACACCACGGTAGATTACTTTTAATAATATTTTATCTCTGTTAGGTCTAAACACACTAATGTCCCTTAGAGTAAACCTGATCTAAGCTTTAAGAAATTTAACAGGCTGATTTCTATAAAAGAAACAACACAGCAGTCATACATCTTATTTAAATTCTTACAAATCTTTGTGAAAAACAAACGCTGCATGCTCTGTTAGCAGCAATCTTCCTTGATTAGAATCTCAAAAATGAGACCCTTTAGTCAGTTAAAAGTGCTAGCACAAGTCAAGTAGAACCACTGCACAAGAGGTTTTCTTTAGACTTACCAAATCTGACTTTCCACTGTAGTATGTTTTCTTCTTGGTTACACAAATAACTAAAATGCTTCCAAAGTTGATAAAGATTAAAAGCAATTGTTGAAAACACTAAGGATAAACATCTTTCTTACATGCCACAATTCCCTTTGTTTTAAATATACACTACCACTTACACATCAGCATTGTTTAACTTCTACTCAGACCAAATGAAAAATACACACGAGGGGGAACAGAGTTTCAGGTGGAGTCACTACAGATGTATTGGGGAGAGGGAATGACAACAGAAACAAGAGCAGACTTCAAGAAGCTCGTTGCTAAAAATCACATCTAAAACCCAAACACTTTTACCAAGGTAATTCAAGCAGATTTTAAAATTCAATAATACAGTATTTAACTTTTCTTTACATTTTGCCACCTGTATCATCTATAATGCTCTGCCACAGTGTGATGCATTTTTAACACTTGTGAGCAAGTCCTAGTGCCAACAAGACCTAAATTCTACTTTAGGTGAAGAGCATGGCAGAGGACAGTCTCTACACCAATTAATGAAAAACTGAAAAAATGAAACATGCTCAGTTTCAAAAAGTAGCCCACAAAAAAACAACGCTATAACTCCTTAAATGGTCTGACACCCACATTACTCTAACTCAGCATGTAAGATTTACTACCCTGGCATCCCACTATGGCATAGATTAATAGGATACAACTATGCATACGTTTGAATAGTCAGCTCTAATCAAGTCTTTAGCACCAACAATCCCCACTCAACAAGAAACATTTATTTTATACATAGATATGTGTGGATAACACGGATGTCTATGGGCTGCAATGAAAAGATGATAGAACAGTGAAAGAAAAGAAGCATTATCTTAATTTAGCAGTTTTTCCAAACGTTTAAAAGCCTCCAAGCACAACAAATGAAGAGTAAAGAAATTCCTAGAATTCCAGGGGATGTTAACAGATCTCACAGGACAGCCAGAAGCACGATAACAAGATAGTCATTTCTTATCACCTATTCACAGACAGTTAAGACTTAAGATTTCATTGTCTTAAAAATAAACATGCCTGTTCTTGTTTTAAACAGTTGTCTCACTTTCTGTGAAATTAAAAATACTGCTGCTATTTTAGTTCTTTCCCCCATCTCCTTCACACTGCATCCTTTTTGGCTTTGGCTTTTGCATCCTGGTCTCATTTTAATCCCCATATTTTCTAGCATGTTATTTTAAATGTCAATGTTTGCCACTGCTTCACTACGTAAAACATAATATTAACAGTAAATGTTTATGAGTAGCAATATATGACACTTCCACATGAGAGATGTGACTGATGCAAAACTATACTAATCCCAAATTAAACTGAAGATACAATGTTTAATAATTTACATCTCATCTGACATCTAAATTCATATGAAGTTGCATTAGTTTAGTCCTCCACAGCAAGTTGTTCTTAAAACATATTTACAGTATTCTGGGAAAGAATTTTTTTCTTACTCATGTTTTGATATTCTAATACCTGGTCAATCTGACAAACTCAGTTGGAACCACCATCTAAAGAAAAGGGACGGACCTTGCAGGCTTTCATTCAAAAATGCCAAAACGTTAGTAATCTGGAACAACAGTCTCAAAGAGGCTAGATATAGGGGACCAAGCCCATCTTTCAACTTGCAAGTTCAAAAAAAGTAAAGTCTCATAAATAGTATATAATAAAGATACATGTACTAGCCTCTTATGTGGCCTCCCTCCTTGGGCTCTCTTTCAACTCTTTTTTGCAGTATCATCTGAATGGATGACAACAAAGTGATTATTTCTTTTTAATGACTGTCCTTAATGATTTAACCTGATTAGTTCTGTGACTATATTACTCACTCCTGTGTGAGGGGGAAAGGAGATAAGGATCTTCTGACTTTTTTTTTGCTGACCACACAAATAAGTTGAGACTTCTGAAGATTGAAATTCTGAAATATAGAACATAAAATAAAAATGTGTATGATCTATGATCTCTGCACTTCACAAAACTCTGTCACACACTCAGAACAACCACAGTTCATTTGAGCTCTTCTCTAGTTCTTTACAGGAAAGAAAAACAAAACAGAACAAAACCAAACTATTTTATATACTCAGATCTCTGATGTCACAAGTTTTTAATTCCCAAACTCATCTGAGATTGTGATGAGTGTTCCACTAAGCAAATCCCTAATAACTGCTGCATAAATTTTAGAAGTTTCCTTCTGAAGGTTTTTAACATCGTGGACATAATTCCCTAAGGTTCTCTCTTTCTAATTAACATCATCTGTATTTGCTTTTTCTGGAGGACACTGTAAGCAAGGCATATCAGCCATGCAGTATATGTCAGTTTTTTTCTACAATACCCATTTCAATATTATTACTATGCTGATATACCCTGTTAGACAAAGACAACAAGCCCTTGCTACCATAGAAGAAAAAAAACCATCCTCAACCAGGATAAATGCAATGGTTAGTTAAGGCAAATATATTCCCAAAGAAATATTTAGTCACAGTCGCAGTTTGCAGAAAAGATTATGCCCACGTGAATTCAGGTACATGAAATCTGCTGCAACGTTTCTCACTCCTGAGAAGTTAAGACAAATAGCAAAGTCAGAACTCAAAATTTTGCAGACTGAGACAACTGTTCAGAATTTGCAAAATGTTGTAGTTTCTTTATAATGTAGCAGTCACATTATTTAATATTTGCAGAACATTTCAGTAAATATTCAGGGAAATCACATAATTCATGTTTGTGCACAGCTAACTTTTCAGCTGCTAGCACATAACAAAGCTGACTAGGCTTTCAAGTGTGTCCTACTTTTGGATCCTTCCAAACAGAGATCTCGTAGTTAATGAATTTATGACAAGAACCAGAAAAAAGACTGTCAAGTATGATTCCTTGGACTGTTAAACTGGGCTAGTTTGCTGTTCCCAAAGACTGCAGTCTCATAACACTTTCTGTTGACTACTCCTTTACCCTCCTCTCTTTAGGGCTCTACAGCCAATACCTCCTCAGAGGGCTTTGAAGCTTATCAGATCTCCCTGTGAGTCACCTTAATTCAACAAGACTGCAAAATATTACAAAATTGTTTTGCTTGTTTGTTTTTGGTCAAAGTGGCATGCTAAAACAGCTCACAATAATCTGAAAGGTGACAGGACTGGCACAATAGGTAGGAGCAAGCGGTTGAGACCAGGAAGGTAAAGGTGAGGACAGACAGAAGCAGGAACTCCCCCATCAGCAGCACAGAGCCAGCTCCAATGGAATCGCATCATATGGAACCATACTACGTTAATTCATCCACTTGCCCCCCCAAAAAAAAAGCCTCATGAGCTATTGACTTGAAAGTTTTTCATCCTACAAAAACTCAAGCAAATCTAAAAGAAAAAAAAAAGTAGACAAAAGAAAAAAAAAAGAGAGAAAAGATAAAAAGACCCCAACCACCACATAAAAGCTACCACACACCTATAACCACTTGCATCTCTTCCTGATAATGTAAGCAGGACAGTTAAAGAACAAAGAACCTATTCGTTTCTCTTAAAAGGCACACCCGTCGTGTCTCAGGTTATAAGGGACTGCAAAACTTGCATTCATCTTTGAACGTATTTCCTCCCAAACAGAAATGGTAAATTGAACACCCACGCCTTGAGAACATTATTAAAGGAGGTCCTACTGAAAAGTCCGAACATGTCTGCATGTTCGTTACTCAAAGATACTCAAATAGTATTCTAAACCTATTATCTTTGTGTAAATAGTATAACACACTAGATGAGAACCCAGAATTCAGAAACAAAAGCACTTTTCTCCCTGTTGTTGCTGTTGTGTTTTTGTTTTAGTAGACAGCAATAACAGATAAATCTTAATTTTCTCTGTGCTTGCAGCAGAAGCCATAAAATGGTACACCTACTCAAACACTAATGGAAATAAAAGTACTACTACCTCAGGCATACATATACCTATATAATTGAATTCACATGTGGGTAACCACTTGGAAATGGATGAAAATTACAAATCACCCTTATTTCAAACCTCCTCAGTATTTATCACAAGGATCTGTTAAACTTATGGGAACAATGCCAACCATGACTGAAGAACTCATGCTGATTTCTACTACAAGGAAAGACTGCTGAACGAACTTATACCATCTAGTAACTTAAAGTACAAGTCATGAGGAAAACCTGTAGAAAAAGACTTTATCTAAACTATTAGCAACATTTCACTATAGGATGTGAAAATCAAATGCTTTGTAAATAATCCATATTACTAGACTTCATAAGAAAAATGCATGAGAAAGCTTCACAAAGGCTATAAAGATATAACAGTAGAGACCTTCTGTACCTTATAAAAATAGTCTGTCTCTCTCTCCAATTAAGGTGGACTCTTCAGCCTTATGTTAGCAGTTAAAAACTTAAGAAAAAATTCTGACAGGAACATACTCATTTCCGCAAATTAAATTCAAGAACGTAAGCTGTGTGGCTGCAGAGTTCTTTCACAGCTCAACTCTTTTGCTAAATCAGAGAAAGTACATTCGTTTTCTGCATCCTTGTTAAAACAGATCATCTTTTTTTGAGAAAAAACATCATAAAATTGTGATAAACTCCTAGGAATGTAAGACTCCCCTCAACCTGAATAAAGGCAACCTTATTTTGTATGTAGTGGTACAACAGTCCTGTCCAGAAAACCATATTAACCCTTGAGCTGTTGAACCAAGAAATGAAACATTGCTATACAAAAGTCAGGGAAAAACACGGGTAAGCTAAGTGATGTACGTCCCTCGGCAGAACACTCAAATGATGCTAAGGAACAAAGATTCAACACCTAGGAAAGTGGAATTCAACAGAAATCTCTCTTCGCCTAGGATCACGGAGTGAATCTCCCAGTGTAATTTACTTGCAACACAGCATTTGAACTTCAGGAAGTATTTCCTCTTAATTCTTACACTAATCAAGCTGAAGATGACTCTTCAAACAGTTGTGTTAAAAACTTTGTTTAAAAACAACCTCTTCCTTCTTTGGTAGCATCTTTAAAGCCCTCCTCCCTCCTCTAATTTGAGAGTTGAAATACTGATTTTCATTTCTTATATAAAAAAATCTTCCATCATTTTTACTATTCTGTGCCAGTGAAATGGATAAACAATTAGCCTATACTTTGCACTTTCTACCAACAAAACCCAAAATAAACATAAATTTTGCCCTGTCATTAGTACTTTTTAAAGTATCTGACACCTAAATCTAGTTCCACAAACTTGTATTACCTACTGTTACACTGCAATCAAGAAAATCCTAACAGCAAGAGAAAATGGAAATTACAACCCAGAAACAGCCAGTCTTCCTAGTTTTCCATACAAGTTCAAAATTAAATTTACCTTTCATGTGTATTTTTTACTGTTACAACACCTGAAACAAGTTTCTCTACAGAAAAGTAAAAAAGATATTTGGACGTCACTTCTACCTGAAATCAGTGTGCATAAAAATTACATTAAATCAAAGTTTAATGGATACAAGATGATGAAACTTCTCTACAACACACAAAGTTTTCTTCCTGATGCTGATGCCAGATTTCAGCAATTCAGGTGTTTTGTAATGGGAAAATGGGAAGACAGGTAGAATGCTTTCAACTGATAAATATGGAATATCTTTGCATTTCACCTTTCAATGAAATAAACTGTATAGGTATTATACCAAGCAGCACTGAGCATTAAGAATACATTTTAAAAGGTATCAAGCAATACTTAGAAGAATCAGTCACACACCTAACCCCTTAAAGAAATACCTAAAGATTAAGTTTGTACACATTCTACATACCAGTGATGCAAACATGTTTATGTATATTACACCAACATAGCTTTAAATAAAAAAATCACAACACTTTATTGCTCCAATATTTAGAACTCAGTCATCAGGTACTTCTGAATCAGAAAGTAAGAACTCAGTGTCCCAAAATAATGCCCAAGACATAAATCGTAAACAGTGCTATTTACAGCCACTTTAGGAACCAACACCTTCGCTAATCATTGTTTAGTTTCTCTCCAAAAGAACCATACTATTGAGTCCTCTGGAACAAACTCATTAGAAGTCTGAGCTTCGTAAGAGCACATTGATGCCATCCAACTGAAGGCAAATTCCTATTAAATTCAAAACCCTAGAGCCAAATTTCCCCATAATTAAGCTTATCTGAGAATGTAAGCTGCATATTTGGCAGTTCTACTTTGGGTTAAAGAATAAAGCCTTCAGTAAATTAGCCTTTAACAGGTTTTACTAGACTAATCCTTTGAATAAAAAGAACCATAACACTCTGGGCATAAGGTACTTCTTTCTTAAATTCACATTTACATAAATGTAAAAATATGACATTTTCAGTAAAAGTATTATTTTGCAAATCCTTCAATAAAATTATGATCCTGGATGCTGCCCTCTCATGCAGAGACCACACAGACAGGTGTTCTCCTCTAGAGGCGGAGACAAATCAGTAATCTAATACCAGCCTTATGTACAAGACTGCACTGGTAAGAGTCTAAGATACTGAAGCATTCCAGAACACAGTGTTAAAATTATGCAGTTCTCCCAAGCAAAACTGATTACTAATATGTATCACAAATACTAGCATTCACTATCAATGATGCAGTCAGGACAGTTTGAAATATTCTTAGCACTTTTGCCTCCAAACTGGCAGACTTGCCCTGTTGCAAGACCAGGTGTCAAGACTTCAGTTGGTGCTCCAAATACCATCACTAGAAGCTGCTTACAGCATGAATGCTGGTGAGGATGGATCTTGTTTTCCCTTGAGAAAAGCCAGAGAATAGAATGAAAATGTAGGTGAGGAAAAATAGGAGAGTCTAGAACTAAACAATATGGAGAGAACCTTGTAATTAGAGAAACCAGAGTAATTTTTCATTGAAGCAATAATCAAAAGAACAGCAAAGCTAAATTACTCCAAATTCCTTGCTTGTATAAAAAGCAGAATCAACTGTCAAAGGGCAAGGCTAAGATGATAGAACAGACAGCAACTGGGTACGAGGCTCAGTGCCAGTATCAGCTTTTCTCTACACTGCTCAGGAAGCTGCCACTGTCTTTGCAGAAAGTTTTTCAGATCAAAGAGGTCGCCAGATGGCAACAGTAAAGAGTGAAAGCTGCAGTCCACTGGAAGAGATAAAGTCTGTTTCCTCTGTATGACGGGGGATGGAAAGAAAGTATTTTCTCTGATTCAGGTATAAGAAATGTGATGAAAATTAAACTGAAAAGGTTATGTATGTCAAAATTGGAACAATCTAGTTTGGCGCATCTGCCTTGTGAGCAACAAGAAAAAGCAGCAAATTTTGCTGAGGAAATTCCGAATATCACTGTGAAGCACCAGAACTGTAACAACAGCACTCATGTTTACAGAAGGGTTTTCAGTTATGAAGCTTCATCCAGCCCCCAACTGTACAGATCTCTAGCATCTGACATGCAGCAAGAACTCTAGTTACTGTAAGTCCATGCATTGTCACTGCAAAGCTTGAAAATACTTAGTCCTTCTCTTGCCTAGCAATTTCGGAGTTGACCAGCTGAAACAAAACTAGTTTTCCTAAACATACTTTTTCAAGATTTCACAGCAGCAAATTCTCACAATGCACTGGAGCAGTACAGCTGAAATACTTCAAGATACAACAATACACACCACCCATGCCTCAACACACACATATATCCATGTCCTAGAACAATAGCCTCTGCTCCCTAGCAGTTTTCCCACTTGGGCTTAGGATATGATTCTGCAAGAAGGAGACGACCTTCAGCTTACTTACTCTTTCTTTTTTACTTTCCTCTTCCTTCCCCTTTCCTCTCTCTTTTTTCTTACCTTCCTCTTACTTCCCCTTTTCTCACTTATTTTACACTGGCTTTGGCATCACTAGAGGTCTCTATGAGCCAGCTCAGTAGAATAAATTGGCAAAAAAACAAACCCAGGAGAGAGAATACCCCCCATCCTCAGTAGCAAAAGGCTCTAATGCGAGATCATCTGCACATAAAACAGTGGTTGCAATTTTTGATGAGTTACAGATTTTTTAAAGCTAAATTGTCACCAATTTATTGTTACCAGTTTATACCTACAAAAAAATCAGATAAAATGTGTACAAGAAAATTCCATGAGCCTGTGCATTTAAAGGAAAGAAAATAAAGTCCAAAATTACTCCAGAACAGAGCCACGTAATCAGCAACCCATGATTCAAAACAGAGAAGTACCCAGAGGTAACAGAAATTAAGACACATGCTTACCTTGCATGTCAGATAAAAATCAGGATGGCAGTGAATGTTGTTCACTTTCTAAATTTCAGAAGAAATTTACAAATGCGGATTTAGGACTAGGATTTTTGAGTTCCACTTACAAATAGGAGCTTTGAGCTCTGGCAAAATATGAGAAAAATTGATTAGAATGCAACTGAATAATGTGACACAATGCAATTCAAAAATGTCACCCAGTGCAAATAAGGCCATGATTTAAGCAGTATTTCCTTGATGTCTACATGAAATGTTGCAGACTATTTCAAATTATCTGTCGTTACTGCCATTTTTTCAAATGTATTATGTCATGTTACAGGGGAAATACTTGATCCTTTCTTCTAAAAATGAAACTAGACTTGTCTTTTTTAAGGTAAATCATTCAACATATTTACTGTCTTGGACACCTGCATTTTCATCATGAGTAAAGAGAACAGGACTCTCAACTGATTGCTCCCTCCCTGACACTCCAGCACATCCCTCAGTGCAGCTCTGCAGGTTCCTGGCCAGCTGGCAGGCCACTGTCCAGGCACTAACCTTCAATTCTTTTACTCACTAGAAAGTGCAACTGTTGTTCCTACAGATACCATATACTTTAATATACAGCCATCTAATATGGTCTTTTGGGCAAAGTTGAATAGACTGAAAATACTATTAATAAATAATTTTAACTGAGAATTGAAATGTCACATTCTAGGCCAGGTTTGGAAATCAGCTTTGGAAATATTTTGGTTTTGTTATAGTAAGAAAGTTCAAAAAGTAACATCAGATGCTGCAGACCTGGATTTTCTATTTGTCAGATGTACAAAAGCAGTGTGCAAAAGTGCTTTAAAATTCATCTGTGCCTAAAAATCAGAAGAGGGTAGTAGGGATATGATGCAGTATTACTTATCTAAAAAGCCCAACAGGTTGGCCCGACTTCTAACCCAGCACGTACACTGTGAACAACACTAGTACCTTACTGGAAAGCAGCTCCTCTGATGATTCTACTAAGGCCTCACAGACAGAGGTGTTTCACTACCAGATCTGCACATTACTTTGTTTTCCACCACCTCTCTGAGCACTCTGATTCTACCAAAAACCCCACAACAAACAAACAAAAACCCCACAACAAACAAACAAAAACCCCACAACAAACAAAACAAAAACCCCACAACAAACAAAACAAAAACCCCACAACAAACAAAACAAAAACCCCACAACAAACAAAACAAACCAAAACAAAAACCCCAAACAAACAACAAAAAAGCAAATGACAACAAAAAAAAACTAAGAAAAAAACCAAAATGAAACAAAACAAAAAAAATCAAACACACACACACACAAAAAGCCCAAAGTTCCAACATTAGGCTTTCTGATTTTGCAGACTGAGAACATAGGTTCTTGCCCTAAAGAAGTATTTAATACTGAGATTTTTCCAGTAGGGGAGGAAAAACAAACAACAAAACAAAACACCAACCAAAAAACCCCAGAGACTTTTCTTGAAGAAGCCAAGAACACTATAGTGACTTTACCATTTTGTTTGGAACCTGAGCATATAAAACAGTCATTTTTAAGAATTCTGTCAGAAAAATACTGACCCCTTCAACAAGAGCTTCAACACCGTTCACATGCCAGTTACTCAGGGCAATCAAATGGCAAGTCTGGTCACTGGGTTTAATCTCTAGTGCCAAATTAACTGTGTTAGCAAGGCAAATCAAAGCAGGTATAGTTGATTTTCTGTGAGTCTTAACAGAGTTTTTAAATGTTATCGTTACATTTTACCATCAGCTGCTTTGGAAACAGACAAATTTGGGGATGTAGATGATCTATTGTCCCTTATTTCTGTTTTGTCAAACTGGATTATTACAATGCAATTTAGATCAGGTTATACCTTAAATCCATTTGAAAATCTGAAAATAATCAATGCAGCAGTTATTAGTGGTTGTAAGTGGAAACAACAGACTAATCCCAGGAACCCCAGTACTTAAAATAATGCATTTGATTTTCCACATCAAGTCTACAGTCTTTGCTTTAAAGCTGCAAAGTTTGCAGCTTCTGAAATCAAAGCAATCATTTTATCCTTCTGACATATCTGTTCACCAGAGACATGCTGTTAAATAAAAAGGTTTTATTCCACTCAATTTAAAGAAGGCATTTGAGAGGAGTTGTAGTTCTCTGATCCCCAGAGAGTGCAAATCATCTCAGCAATGCAAGCAAAGAATTTTGTTCCAGCACTACCAAGGCTACAGTGCCTCAAATAACAAAATTTATTTTTGCAAAGCAGAAATAATAGAGCAAAACTAGGAAGCTTTAGGTATCCCACAGATTATCAGACTTCATCCAGCACTTCCAGGAGTTTTGGAACTTGAACCAAAGCTGCACATGCCCTTTTCTTACTGACCAGTTGGTTGGAAGATACTTATCTACCTGGAACATATTTTCAACTTGAAGCCAGCTGACATTTTATATTAGAAAACAATTTGCTCAGATTTGTCTAGAGAAGAACATCCAACAGAATCGGCATTCATAACCTTTTTGTTCTTGATGAATTCTACATTTTTTGAGAAGAGATATATCTATTTACAGATAGTCACCATTCACACATTAAAAATATGCTAAGTTCCAGAAAAAAAAAAAAATCACCTAACAAGTATGGAAATCAGAATCTATTATTTATTTGAGGCCAATGAGATGTATTAATATATTTCCGCTTCACTAACTCATATCATTCTAAGTATGCACCTATATTCTTTTAAGGCCATTTTTGGAATTCTGAATACAAACAAGAACTTGAAGTTTTAGCATGCTAAACCCATAAACATACTTTTAATGCTTTATTATTCCTCTAAACTTTAAGAATTCATTCAAATAGCTCCCATATTTCAGTCTGTCTTTGAGTACCACTATTCTTTTGGTTCTGTACACCCTGTGATCATGTATACTGAATTGATGCGCTGCATTTCTGGATGGTTCTACATTGCAAGTCTGGAAACCAAAGCCAGTGCAAATTTTACCTGCTAAATAAAATTGTTCAGATATATACCTCTAAGAATACACTAGTACAATGATATATGAATCCTTGAAACCTGCAACGGTGTAATTGTCAGCAATAATATGCTTGTTTATGGATTTCTCACAGTACAATTTGGAAATTAGACATGGAATTTGTTGCAAAGAGATCATAAGGCACATTATTATTTATCCTTGTGTTACTTTTTCAAATAAAGAAGAAAATAAGGCTGCATAAGAGGCTGAGCGGAAGGAACAGGAAGCTTAAATTAAATATGTTTATAGAGAAGCTCTAGCAAATCTTGTTGCAGCAGATTAAGCTACTATCCTCAGCTGTAGACTATACTCTCATCAGAAGTCACTGATGCCAAAAGCAGAGTTGGCAGAAGGGAACATGTGCTGACACCTCAGCCACTTCAGTGCTAAGCACACCTTAGTGCAGGTCAGATCTTACACTATGAACTGAAATGCCTGAGGACCAAGCACTTCTGCTAATTCAGCAAATCATTATCTATAACACAAAAGCTGAGCCGGCAAAGGTAAAAAACTGGTATCACCAAATCTGGCAAGGGTTCCCTGAGCTATAGTTGCAATCTTAATTTCTTGTAAAGTAGCCATAATCAGATGCGTCACTTGTCAAAAATCCATTCAAGAATAAAAAACACTCTCATCAAAACGTGTCAGAAGTACAATGTGAACTGTTAAGCAAATAATAATTAATTGAGGTTTTGCACGGAATTTTAATTAACACATAACATCCCAACTACAGAAGTTAAAAGGAGCACTAACACACGTAATACCAAAAGAACAGCATTAAATATCTTTCTAGGATTTGACAAGAGTGTTCACTTAAGAGGGAACACAAACTAGCGTACATTTACTACCCAGCCACTTAGGTATGTAGCTGCATTCATTAAATATTTGTATAGAAAAGACTTGAAAAATATTGACAGAAGGAGAAACTGTATGAAGTTCTCACCAACCTAAGTCAGAAATTGGCTTAGAGGACAAGGTACAAATAAATTCCAGTTTGCAAATGAAGCTGTCAAATTAAAAAAATACGCAAATATTTAATACTGTACTACTACAGAAGTTGTATTTCAGATTTTATACAGATTTATACCTATTAAGTAAAATTCTTGAAATAACACTAATTCATATAAGGTTTATAAACTAAGAACTATCACTGATCAGCCATGGAAACCACACTCAAGGCTTCAAAACTGTTCACTAACTAACTGTTCACTTCTGCAGATTGTCCCCTCCCACCCACCTTTAAGTGAGGTTTTTAGCTTCTAAATATTCCTTTGCTTTTCCAAACAAGTACATAACACAAATTTTAAGTTCAGCATCATGCAAATGCCTTTCTAACAGAAAGCCTCACCCAGCTTTGTCCATTGTCCGCTGATAAAAACTGAGCCATCAACACAGAATTCCAAGTGAGATATTGATATGATGTTTTTGTAGAGAGGAGTTCACAGTTACTGTATTACTATATTGTTGTTATATTATTTGGCTAATCCATTGCTGAGATTCTCCAGTTGTTCAGTTCCCCCTTTTTTAAAAACAAACCAACCAACCTCCAAAAAAACAGCTGGTACATGCTTGCAGCCCAGTATATCTGGTTGAGATAAACTACCACATTTTTACAACAAATTTCAGTAAGGTGATAAACATGGTTTCTGGCTGCTTAGGATAACAACACAGGAATGCCCTACTGCGTCAGACCAATGGTCTATCGAACCCAGAACTTATGGCCTGACAGTGGCAACTAGACATGCTCTTTAGGGATAACTTCTGCATCTAGAAGTTCAATTGTTAAAGGACATCAGATGGTACACCCCTGACTACTCAATTTTGAAACACTGAATCCATCTGTCAATGGATCTGCTGTCTGGGAATCTGTATAAACTTTTTTTTTTTTTAAATGCTGATATTGGTTGCATCCAGAAACTCCTATGGCAATAAATGTCAGTAGTTCACCAGCGAGTATGCAAAGTACCAGCTTCCTCTATGTTTCAAACTTACCATTTTAATAAACTGCATCCTGTATTTGTAAGATCCACAGTCTCCATGGCTTATTTCCTAGAATTTCCATCATGTCTCCTTGCAACTAAAGAGTTTCAGTCTTTCTAGTCTCTTCTTGTAAGGCTTGATTGTTTTTATTGCCTTTTTTTTTTTTCTTAAGTTCTCCTAGGTACTCCCTTTAAATGCAAATACCTGAAATGTACACAAGAGTGAAGACAGCATCACTGCAATATGATGTCCTTCTGTCATCTTAATGCCTTGTCTGACACATTTAGCATTTTGCTGGCTTTCTGTCTGCCATTCACACTACAAAAAAAAACATAGCAAACTGATACTACGGTTAAAGATAACTTTCTCAACAGTTCTACAGAAATGAGGAACCTGGTCCAACTTCATTACACTTCACAGACTTCTACAGCATCCCACCACACACTTGTTAAAAATTATTTCTTGAGCTCCTGGCACTGAACTACTCTGTTTTGCATAATAGCCATCATTATGTCAAATTGGAAGCAATATACCTGCTTAACTTCACTCTTATTATGGAAAAAAATCCCACTGAAATAGAAGGGTATCTTTGAATATATCTAAGCTGTAATGAGAGGTAAAGGAACACAAGCACCAGAAGATCTGAAGGAGAACCAGGACAGCACTGTAAAATGAAAGAAATGCTAAGTACAGGTACTGTTTTACAAGCCAATTCAACCTTAAGACACAGGCAATAATACAGAATCATATAATCATTTATGTTGGAAAAGACCTTTAGGATTGTCAAGTCCAATCATTTACCTAACACTGCCACGTTCACTACTAAACCATTAAGTGCCACATCTACACGTCTAATTTTAAACACCCCCAGGGATGGCGACTCTACCACTTCCCTGGGCAGCCTGTTCCAATGCCTCACAACCCTTTCCTGAAGAAATTTTCCTAATATCCAATCTAAACCTCCCCTTGTGCAACTTGAGGTCGTTTCCTCTCATTCTGTCATTTGTTACTTGGGAGAAGAGACCAACACTCTCCATGCTACAACCTCCTTTCAGGTAGTTGTAGACAGCGATAAGGTCTCCCCTCGGCCTCCTTTTCTGCAGGCTAAACAGCCCCAGTTTCCTCAGTTGACAAAAGATGGGAAAGAGAAAGTAAAACATCTCAAGACTTAACAAAGAATAGGAATAGTGTGACCCAACACATGGAACGTTTGTTTCCTTCCCAGTATTGCCCATTTTGCCTATTTAGACACTCAACTCTGAGAAGACTCATGTTTGAAGGTCTGAAGAAGAATGCAAGATAATGAGCAACAGAAAACTTGCCAAAAAAAAAATCAGGGGCAAAAATGTAAGAAGCTCATAGTAAACCAGGAAAGATCAAAGGCAAAACAATATTTAATGGCTATTCGAAACCTATCATGTTACCTATTCCTGGTAACAGCAATAAGCTTACTAGTTTAAACAAGACACTAATATGAAAAAAAAAACAGTTTAACCTAAAAATTATTTCATAAACAATTACCCAAAACAATTCTTAACTGCTGCTTCAAAACATCATATCACTAGATACAAAGCTCTCTTTTTCAGTCAAGAAGAAACAGTTCTTTGCTGCACTTTATTCTGACCTCTCCTTACCTGAAAACTGGCAGAAGCTTAAAGAAAGTAATGACCTACAAAATATGTCAAAATAACCGTTCTTGAATAGCTTTTTGCCTGTTCTGCTATCTTAGAACAATCCTCAGGATTTTTTTCTTTTGTGAGGAAGGACAAGAGACATTTACTTCTTGGATTCCTACTTTTCCCCAAGATAAACTTTCAGTCCATCTTTTCATCTCGCCTGATGAGTCAATGAAGAGGAAACTGAAGTAGGCTAAAAAGTAGTTTCCTCCTCCTTCCACTGAAGTCAAGTAACTTGCCTTTTCAGAGTTCCAGCTAGCTAGCTCTCTTCATATCAGCTTGAAGCAAAACACTTTGTCAGGAAGTGATTGATGACAATAGTTAAAGTCTTGAGAGAAGATCACAACACTAGATGAATATTCTACCAAGAGGTAAGAATTAAAGAATTAAATTGATAACTCAGTAGAAAAAGTCTACAAATCTAACAAGAACTTAGGCCTAAACAGATTTTTGGTGCTGTTTATACTCTTAAAAAATCAAGATGTGAAACAGATTATTCCACCGGTCAAAACCAATACTTCTGGACTCAGAAGTCATTAGTCAGCCAGCCCAACAAGAAAATGTCAAGCTGATCAGCTTTTACCTCACTTTACTCTAAGACACTGTGCTAATTCCTCCCTGTAAGTAATTAGGTTACTAATTTAGAACACATCTTGATTACTGGGAAAAAAAATTAAATGGTTAAGAGCTTGCACAATGTTGGTTTTAATTATCCTACAACAACAATAACCACCTTTAAATACATACATCCAGTTCCATTTCAACTCACTTTCTCTCCTGCATTTGAGAACTTCTAGTACCATTGAAACAAAATTTAAATGTCACCACATAGTGGCACTAAGCAATTCCATCAACCCTTGATCCTACAGGAACTGATTCTGCAGGAAGCACATGATGTCCACTAATGCTATATTCTCCCACTAACACAGGACTAAGTTTGTCTGATGACATCATATGCCCTTTCAGACACTGGGAAGAGGAGATTTGCTCTTTGAAAACAAGGATATATATGTGCAAGAAATACAGTCAACATAATACAAACTAATACAATCCAAACCCTCATCTCTTTGAAATCTCTGGACGGTTACCCAAAAGCATGAGCTTTGCCTTCTGATGAGAGAACATCTAGAAAATAGGACATACCACAGTAATTAGCAACACATTCTCTGAGCCAGTACAAGACATGCAGTTAATTTCTATGGCACACAATGCAATTATCTGTAACAGTTTTCTACAAAAGTAACTTTAATTTTCTTAGCCAAGGTGCACTGCATTAATCCATGATTAACCTATCTCAAGTTTCTTTAATAGTAGCTGACTAGTCAATGGCAATTTGAAAAAGCAAGACAAACAAGGGTGACCACAAGTTCTCAACCACAACGCTGCAGGGACACTGCATGATCTGATAATTAAGGTCAAGCCTTAGATTTATGCACAGAGGTATCACATTCTAAATAAATAGTTATCACTATATCTGCTGTGCTGAAGAATTTAACTCTGTACCACAACCACCATGCAGAAAAACATCCTTCCCTCCCTAGATTTCTCCTCTGCTACACTGAAGACCAGCTTCTAAGTGATTAATAGAGAAGGCATTACCAAAGCATACCACCTTCATTGACCTTAATTGTGAAGATCATCCCAATGAAAAGAACACTTGGGTTCATGTTTGAATATTCAGATGAGAGCTGACTCTGCCACCCAAACTGAGATCAAAATTTGGCTCCAGGAAAATGGACAGGTGATGTAAAACATGAGAAGTCATTTCTCTAAACAGTGTTCAGAGAAAGGCATCATACCAGTTATATTTTATATGCCTTCAGCCTTGAACAATGTGAACTTTAAGTTTCATTACCTCTTTCTATACACCTCATTAAACTCAAGTCACTCCTATGCTGTCACACTGCTAATAACAGCTCACATATATATCACCAGCAGTCTTTATAATATACTGTGGAAATGAGAAGTGATTCTTTTCGGCACTAATATACATTGTCCTAGTCCTCCTTTGATTACACACATTTGTGCTCATTGTGCTCATAACTCCAGTCAACACTACTGGTCCCTAACTGAATACTTATTTTCCAGCCTCTCCTTCCTGACTGTTAAAACATACACTTATCCTTGGAAACAGACTTGGAATGCATACAGTCACCTCCCAGTGCCACTGCCAGGTCAAAGAGCAGCTGCTGAGGTTGCACTGGCACTTCACGGTTGTCAAAGGTTTTTAGTTTTGCTGAATTCAACTTTCTAGGGAGCTTGAAGGTACCACTGAACAACTTCACACTATGAAAATAAGACAATTCACACTGCTTATGTAACCATACACAAGTACATGTTTTAGATGCTAACATACTATTTCCACACTTGAGTACTCCTAATACCTTCTGTAAAGGACCACTTAACTGTCCTATGACTTTTAATATATCCTTAGCAGAAACAGGTCCTGGTTCTAAATTAGTGCCCCACCCCACTCACCCCTTGGAAAAAAAAAAAAATTAGAGTTTTCTGAATCATCTGTTATGGCAATTAACTAAGTATGACCTTCCAACAGTTTTCCCCAGAAGATGAATAACGATACAAGACAAGAAGGAAACTTACGGTTTGGTTTGTCTTATTTTTCTTAAGAATTATATTTTTCTAGAATTTCTGTCTATTATATATTATACAATTTTGTTACAACTTTGTAAGAGATGAGGAGTTTATTTTCTATGCTAAGGTACACTGTATTGAGAAAGTAAAGTTTATGATTAACAACCATGAACTGCATTGTCACATATATCAACTGTCAAGCCTTTTCTCTAATGCTAGGGAAGAAATTTAAAAAAAATGAAATACTAGAGGCAAAATCAAATATTAAAAGTATTAATATAAAATCACAAACTATTTCTTACTAGTTTTTCTTTATAATACTGTCATCGCCAACCTGAACAGATACATGATGCAATCACTTAAGGAAACACAAAGCACTGAGGTGATATAACAGATAACAATTAGGTATGTGGAAACAATTACATTTTTGTATCTAATTACTTGGTATCTTATAAGAAAGCAGAATTAGATCCACAAGATACTCCAAACATCATGCCACCTACCAAACTTCACAATCCACAGATAAACAACCAAACTCCGCTCTGCAATGAAAAGGACACATTACAGATGTTGTTCAAATGTGTACTACTCAATGTGAGTACAAACTGGCCAAGCCAAGGATAAACAAAGATCAGAGGTTTAAGTCTCCAAGATTTCACACCATGGTAGGGAAAAGAAAAAAAAAAAAGCCCTTTCATCTACTCTCTCAACACTCAGTCTGCAACAAGGATACCTGGGTTTCAATCATCAGTTTGTACTACATCATGCTTCTTGCCAGCAGTCCCTGGCCTACATTTCCCATTCACTCACTTCCCAAGTGAATGTTACTCCTCAAGAACGAAACTGGCTGGTTCCTGGAAGCATGTCACACCCTAACACCCAGTGGCCTGGCAGGTAAGGCATTTGTTTTGGTAACTGACAGAGGGGGTTTTTCAAGTTTCCTCGAAAAGCAAAGGGATTTGAACAAAAATATCAACATACTCCACAGGTATTCAAACCATTTACCTATCTGTTAGGAAATGCAACATCACATCCTTTTTCTGATAAAAAGCATGCAAGATTAGGCCTTTCTATGCTTCCTGATTCACAGAATAATAGAAGCATTCCTTCTGCAATTGTGCATTACTAATGGTACCTCTGTTTGTTTTCTAATTTAACTGATGCAAGCTTTGAGAGTTACAGCATTTTTTAATTCCTACACAGTTATTTATTAGTATGCAATTAGACACCCTTGCAATATAAAATAAGTCTTCACTAACAGACATTACATGGTTTATCACCTCTGGTTAAAAAAAAAAAAAATCCCAAAACTTATTTTAAAACAGCCTTGTATACACACTACTTATTTAGTTATAATTTCCTCTCTTCTGCTTCATACTTTAGTCTCCACTAAAAACATTTTGTCATACAGGTGTATTGGGAGTACAGGAGCGAGGATGTGTACATAAAATGCGTTTGTCAGAACAGTTTTACTGAAGAAAGTAGATAATTATACTACAAAAATCATTTTGCTAGCATACCTGATTTTAAATCACAGTATAAACTGTTTCCACTGAATTTTCTATGAGATGTAGCAGCAGCAAACATTTTCAAATATACAAATGCCTCTCTTTTCCCACTAATAAAAGGAAAACAATACAGCAGTATTTAATGAATATTTACAAGAAGTCTTGAGGTTTTCTTACGAGTGACCAAAGCAGTAATTAGCATTTCGAACACCGTAATGTCAAGCCTTTCTGAAACACCACCTGGCACATTAAGAAAGTATTTTTTAAAAATGCCAGTTGCTAGAACATTTAAGAATTTTAAACAAGACATGCGAATACAAATAAAAATCCTGTTATCTAAGAAGCAGCAAATTGTTTGAAAACTTAGCCTTCAGCATTCTAAAAGCCTAACACTGTAAGAGGAATGCACTTAATGCAAACTGGAAAAAAAAAATGGTAGCTGAAACAGGTAGTTACACCTGTGAGCACCTGATGTTAAGATCCAGTCCTTGAGGAAACATCATAACAGAATTTGCATTTAAAAATGCTGCAAGATTTTTAAAGGCCTGTAACTTCAACTACAGCAATAGATATTAATTTAAAAGCAGCAAATAGAAGCGTTATAAAAAGTTATTTACATGGGAAAATACATATGGACGCATGTGAACTTCAGACTACATTAAGGTTTCTGTACTCATAACCCTTGTCATGACTGCTAACCTTTACATTGTATTTCTCCTACTTCTATATCAGATATTGCTACGGTAATGACAGATGTGAACACCCCTCAACGGCCTGAGTAACTCCTGCAGAATCCCAAGGCAGCTAAATCAGTCTAGTGAAGAAATACTTTGATTTACACTTCTAAGTCAGTTCAGATCTTTTGAAAGGAAATTTAACAAAAAGGTAATTAAAACTACCATGTTTACTATCACCTAATTGTATATACAATAATTACTGTCCACTGGTATTCCATACATTGCAAGGTGACATAACACGATGGAAGGATGTAAAATCTAAAAGAACTACTTTGAAAACAGCTAAGTATCACGTATTATAACTGAAATCTGTATTACTGTATTAACAATAATGTTAATTAAATTTAACATTCTAGTACACCAGTTCTCAAAGTGCTGCAGTAGAAATATTTGATGCCTTGTTAAACCATCTACAATACTAACCATTAGTTAAGCTCTTAATGAGTGAAACACTGAGTTTTTAAAATCAGAGCATGCTGGACAACAGCTCATATGTGTATAAAACAGCCAGACTTTAAAGTGTTGGACATTTATATTTACAATAACAGCTGTAAAATGATTGCAAAAAAAAAAAAATAGATGTACTGTTTGTGAAAATTCAGAGGACAGCTTAAAACCAAATGACTGCAGGCTCAGGTGCCTAATTAAAGACTATTCAAAGGTATCAGATTTTTGACAAGTTCAGGAGAAACACCTCAATCCTCCAAAACCACACAGGTCCCTTTAAGGCATATGAAGCTGTGCACCGAATCAGCATACACATAGAAAAAGACCACCACCGGTCACTTCTTAGAAGTTTGATTGCAGCCATCAATATACCATCACTTACGTAGAAGGCAAGTATTCTGTTCTCGTAGGTGAACTATGGAGTTTGCCCAAATAAACCCATTGTCAAGGCTTCAAGAATTACTTTTTAAAAGAAAAAAGGCTCACGGTACCAGCTGACATTTACCCCCTAGTTATTCTTCTGGGATCTGTCCCACGTGAGACATCTAAAAATATTATTTTACACACATTTTTTAAAATACCAATGTTTTTCAAAAAAGTGAAATACAAGTTCATTTGATTTTCTTGCGCCGTCTGTCTTAGGAAGCTTAGTGTTCTTTGTTGCTTGTCTGTGGAGTCGCTACCACAACGCAGCCTCGATCCCGTACAGAGGAAACTACTACCACCGCAAGAACGTTATCAGTACAGGCTTTCTGAAAACGAAGTAGTTCTGAGCCAATACGTGCTGAACTCCTGTGCTGTCGACTATAAAATACACTGGAAGTCGCTCTAGCCAACGTACTTTACCTTAACCCTGTAAAGCGATCACTTCAGAAAACGGCCAGAACATCAGAAGCGCAGAGGGAGATGCCTTAAGATTGTCCCCTAGTTAAAACACAAGCACACACACCGCTACAACTGCTCGGAGACAGCGCTGAGCCACGTACGGGAGGGTTTCCTTACAACTTCAGGGCCTGAGCTCGCAGCGCCGGCCCGGGAGGAGCCCCCGAGGTGGGGCAGCCGCAGGAGCCGCTCGCAGGAGGGCGGCTGCCCGCCCCCCGCCCCCCACGCTCCCGGAGCGGCGCCAGCTCCGGGCGCCCCGCGGCGCAGTCACCTGTAGCCGCAGCGGCCGGGGACACCCCTCCCGGCCGGGGCACCGCTCGGGCCATCGCTCGGCGGGACGCGGAGACCGACGCCGCCGTCCCCCGAGAGCTGCCGAGCTTGGCTCAGGCCCCGCCGCCCCGCTCGGCCCCGGCCCGGCCGGACTCCCAGGCCTGTGCGGGAGCCGTGGCCGCGAGGGAGGCTTCCCGGTGAGCCGAGGCTGGCGGCTTCGCGGCGGGACCTGTTGCTCGCACGCCGCGCGCGGGAACGAGAACCGCACTCACCGTCCTTCCCTCGCCGCCGCTGACACGCTTCGGCCCAACCACCGGCTGAAAGTCACGGCTGTCCGCACCCCGCAGCGTCGCCCCGCCGAGCCCGCGTAGCCACCCGGCCACAGCTCCCGCTGAGCTGCGCAGCCGCCGCCAAGCCCGCTCCCAGCACCGGCCGTCAGGCCCCGCCCCGCCCCACCCCTCCGGGCCGCGCAGGCGCAGAGCCGCCCCCACAGCCGCTGCCGGGGCCGCGCCGGCCGCCCGACCCGCGAGGGAGGTGAGCTGAGCGCGCGCCCTCTGGCGGGCGGGGCAGAGCTGCCCCCAGCGGCCGGACTGGGAGCGGGTCCCATCAGCGCTCGGTGGGGGACTGCGCGGGACACGGAGGACGTGGCGCTGCTTCTGTGGCGCTGTCCTCCCGCAACCATGTCCTGTGTCTCTACCACAGCTGTCTCTGCATCCCGGAGAGGCACCTGCACGGGAGCCCCGGTGCCCTGAAGGGAGCAGGCTCACCTGCCCAGGCTGCGGCCTGACCCTTCCTCCTCTCCCACCTCCTCCTGCCCCCTCTTGCCCACTCTTCTGCTGTGGCTGTCATCTGCCCTGGGCACTCTGAGATTCTGGAGCCCCTTTCTCTTCCACTCTACTCAGCATCTCCTGATTCTCCTTGTGGCAACCCAAGCTTGAACGGCTCAGCCAGGCTGGGGCCTTTTGTGGGAAGAAATACACATCTGAGAGTTCACCTTTGGGGGAGCAGAGGGACGCTGAGTCACAGAAGATGCCCCGAACACAGTGTCTGGAAGAACGAAGGAAATGGGGCATTAAAGTTTTAATAGGTTGGTTGTATTTGTCATTGTGTTTCACAGAACCAGGGAAACATATCTGCAGCACTCCAGTTTAGTTTGACCTAAAAACTGCATTCCCACCCCTGTTTTTTTCAGGCTAGTTTGCCTGGGTCGTTGTCTGAAGCATTAAAAGAATGTTTCACATAATGACACCAAAAAGAAAGATTTCCTTAGTCACTAAAAGGCCCTAAACAAATACCTGCCTTAGTCCATGTCTCCTTGTTTCAGTTGAGCCATTTATAAATGTGTGTCATTTAACTCTGTATCATGCTCCATAGTGAAATCCAGATACAGACTTTCAGCTTCCTATAATTTTACCCTATACCATATTTTCTTTGGATCCCTTCTAAGCATAGACAGACATTCCAGTTTTATAAGTCTCCAAACCAGATCCCATGGTTTTAATTTCTTACTGTGTGAAAAGGCCAGCTGGCCTGACACTAATGTACATCCTGCCCAGCTACCTGCAGAGAAAACTCTGAAAGCTTTCTACCTTTTCATATGGTGGCTCAAACTCCCTGGGATGTATTATTGTTTCCTGTTTCCAGGGCAGTAAAATGCTGTATAACTGCATTTAACCAGCTGTATCTGTTTGGACCATGAACAAGGGTCTTTATATCAGGTGAGCAAATCTGCAGCACTGCAAGAAATACAAATGTTGGCAGACTGCAGAATTGTTCATTTCAGAAATAAAAATTGAGGGAAACATGACACTAGTTTAGGTTAGTTTGTGGCTGAGCAGCATCAAGTGTGGTTCTTTTCACCTTCACATGAAAATCATGAAAGTTCACATGAACCGTTTTTTCCTAATGGCTTTGACAAAGGACCTGAGAACCAGAAAGAACTTTTTCAAAATATGATGCTTGCTTATAAGATACAATGGCTGCAAAAAGTAGCTAGGTTCAGCAGCTGGCTGTTCACTGTTGTCATCCTCATCCAAACTGATCACTGTCTTTTCCTATATTCGAGGTTGGGATGAACAGACAAAAAACCCCACAAATTCTCATTACAGTTTCCTTCAACTGACAGCATTTCTCCTTCTTCTCACAGAAAATCTCATTGCCTCCAGTTTGCATAATGGCTGGTAGCCAGTTTTTAAACCAGGTTAACGGAATTTTTTTCAGTATGTTGTGCAATTTGTTGTAGAGCAGAGAAGAATTTACACCAGGTCTAGAGTTTCTGTTTCTTTCTTTTACGCTTTTGTATCTGTAGCTGAAGTTTTAATCTTTTGCCAGAAGGGGTTACTAGACCAGGTTAAGACTGAGCTTGGGTTATCTCTTGGATATATCTGCTTAAAGATCTGTTGTTTCTTTGGTAACCAATCTCCTCCCTCTGGCTTTCACAAACCTTTATAATAGCCCCTGCCCAGCTGGCAAATCCATTCATAAGATGCTTGAATGAGGCGTGCTTGGCTAATTCTATCCAACAGATTAAAATATTCTGCCAGGCCAAGAAGTTGTCATACCTGAAAACATTTCACAATAGGGCACAGGACCAGCAGCATTATTTGTAAAGACCCAGATAACCTTTCTTTTTTAAATCATTGTGTTAGGAATTTAAATGGACAGATTTGATTGCCTCATGAGTGCTGTTTGTTGGTATGCTGGGAAAAGAACTGCAGTAAAAAACAAACGTTTTAGCTTGAATTTAACAAAACATGCAGATTAAAAAGAGCAGATGTAGAGAAAGAAGGTGAATGGGAGAATGAGGAAGGACAATGAAAGATGACTGGGAAGATTAAAGCTTTTAGTCTTCCTTTGTTTTGTCTTAGCTGATTAATCTTTCATATGAGGATCTGCTAAAACAGCTTTTAAATGAAATGAGCAAATTACTTACCAAAGTACTATAAACCATGTTGTTCCATCTCCAGAGTTTTCAATGACTATCTTAAAGCAGAGAGGAACTGAAAAGAAGTATCCGAGTTATACCTTTTGAGAGCCTGGATCTTAGAACATTTTCATTTTAGACATTATTTTACTATCAGGGATTTTGGGAACGTTAAAGCATGCTTACAGCTACAGAACCACGGACAAATATTTTTTAACAAAGAAAATGTTCATCTTGGATGAACTGAATTTGACATGAATTAGTATCAATGTTTGCCAGCGAGGTGCTGATATAACTGTTGATAAATCTAAATCTGGCTGATTGCAATCAATGGAAAAATGGAAAATATTTCTGTCTCAAGCATCAGCAAAATGTTTTCTTTGAAACTGTTGCCCTCTGGAGGAGGAATGAAAAATCGCAGAAGGATTAGGTAAAAATTCCCTTTTATGTCGCGGTGTAACTGAGTTTATGCTCTACAGTCCAGGGGTGGTTCTGCACATGGGTGTCAAAAAGGAACGCTCTGTCAGAAGAACTACAGTGGCCACAGTGCTTATGTCAGTGAAGGCTGCAGGAGAAGTAATCCCCATCTGTCGGCCTCATTACCCTACTCCCCTTTGTCTCTAAACTCTTCGTCTCTAAACTCACTGATTCTTCAACAGATGTACTTTCTCTTAAAAATTCATCTTGGATCCCTTCCAAGCTGGTGTAATCCCTCTCTATTTGCCAA
Organism: Patagioenas fasciata; assembly: GCF_037038585.1. Taxonomy (NCBI): domain Eukaryota; kingdom Metazoa; phylum Chordata; class Aves; order Columbiformes; family Columbidae; genus Patagioenas; species Patagioenas fasciata. Next base: position 35,431,697 of record NC_092524.1, read on the forward strand.
AATATTTTTTTATTCAATCCCTAAAAAATTCTTTTCTGCTTGATGTCAGAGTCTGTATTCCATCTTCTTTCTTGATCTTTCTGCTGGTTGGGGTTTTTGTTGTTGTTGGTTTTGTTTGTTTTCTGCTGTGGTTTGTTTGTTGGGTTGGTTGTTTTTTTTAACCCATGTTTGTTTCTTTGTTTGCTTGGTTTGGTTTGCGTTTTGTTTTTGTGTGTTTGTGGGTTTTTTAAATTTTTATTATTATTATTATTTTTTGTTATTATCATCTTGATTACCCTTACCTTGATCTTTTATTCTTTCAAGGTTTTGGGAAATTGTGTTCTCCTTTTTATCTTGCTCTTTCATGTCTGGCATCTATTTAAATAGTCTCTTTTCCTCCTGTCTCTAAGAACTTCACAGGGATTTTTCCCTTGCCCTTTAGATAGTGATAGCTTATGTCCTGGAGGATCACATTTAAATGTCACCTTTAACTGAATATGAATGAAAACCAACTCCTTCCTGCTCAGACTTGACTTCTATATTCTCCCTGTGTTGCAGGGGAAGTAACAGTATCTCACATTGGTCCTTCCAGTTTGATTTCTAGAAATCTGATGTCTCCTGACTACAAATCTGGTGACTGTTTTAATCCTAAGTAGGACACATGCACCAGCCATGTGAAAGAATGTGACAGCAGCACTAGTCTACCTGCAGGGCTAGCTGTGTTCAGTATCTAGTGTTTCAAATAAGAGTACAAAATACAAAAGTCCAGAAGCTAAGTTGTGCATTAAGCAAGAAGAAAAATTCTCTCCTGGCTCCACAATCCATCATCAGAGAAACCCCGAATTTTGAAATTAATCCAGCAATTCAATTTCATTTGGGCCTTCCTTGAACTAGAACAACAAATAGGAAGGATGCAAATACGGTCATGTTTTATTCCTTTATAACATCTAGAACTGTTCCTCACTTCCTGCCCAATAACTACATTTTACATTCATGTTCATCTGAGTGGCTGAAACACCTTCCTCTCTGGCTTCCAGTGTCTTCCACCACTCCTTAATCCTTCTGATCTGAAATTGCACAACTCCAAGTAAGGTCACAGCATTTACAAACAGGGTCATAAACCCAACAATTTCAGCTGTAGAAAAAAGTTCATCTCCATAAGAGAGGTCTCAGGTCTGCGAATGCTACTCATCTGTCAATGAGGGGTCTTAAGCCCAGAAATAGGAATAATTCCCAGAAGGTGTGTGCCCCAAAGTAAAGCTGGAGGTGAGGTTGATAATGTAACAGTTTGGGCCACTATTTTTAGTCCAGAAAAATAATAGGTGATAGAAATTATCTTTCTCACTGATGTTTTCCCTTGCCCTATTAAGTTATACTCAAATTAGTGATTACCTCATCTATCTCTTTATGCATTTGCTGCTTCTTGTTCTTCCTTGAGTAGTTTCTCCTTATTTTTGCATGTTATTCTCTTCGTTATCATATACCTGTCTGTCTTTTTTATATTATTTCAGTCATCTGTGGGCCTTCCTCTGTGTAGCTCTCCATCTTTGGTTTGAACTTGAGTAAACTTGTAATGATCTAAGGTACATATTTAAGTCTTTCTGGAAAACAAAATCCAGCTGTGCTGTTTATAACAATTATAAATTTGTATCAAAATCCTGCCTGTTCTTCCCTTACTTGCCATTTGGAGGCTGGGTGTATCCTAAAGCCCAAAGTTAAGACGGTATTTTATTTGCATTTTAGTGCTAATCTGTCTTACTGTCAACTTGTACATACTTTCTAGTGGGGTTACCTGACAGTTTGATTAGATTTAATCTGTGAATAGAGGGCAAAAGCCACTCATTTCTGCACTTTTTACGCTGTGGAGTTTCATTTCTTATAAATGTTTGCAAATGTATTTGTAAACAAATAAAAACCTATGAGATAACCCACAGATCTGTGAGAAAATAGGAGAAGGACTAACAGACGTTTCAACAGTTGATACCACCTAAGGAAAATACTTATGTGGTAAACCCTGATGAAATAAGGCATTTGTTGTTTTTAGATTCTCCTCAGGTATGATCGTCTTTCCTGAAAGGCAGCTTAGTAGTGGTAATTATGTTAATGACGAGATTCTTCTATCTTATAATGCTGCAATGCAAAGCTTAATTTTTAGATATTTATCAAAAGTACAACACTACAGTATATTCTCCACATATTCGGTAAACCAGAAATGCAGTAAATCTTTCTCTTGAAAGCAAACTGGGTGTACAATAAGACAGCTGTAAGATACTGTAAAATGTACATAAACTGTTCTCTTTTTCTAAATCTTCGCTGAAATAATCTTGCATGCTGTGCTTTATTTATCAGTCTTGTTTGGTGTAGATTTTCAGATTGTACATCCCTGTTATACTCTAATTACTGCTTCAAAAAGATTTGTGCCCAGCACTGTACCTTTATCAACATGGATCTCTGAGTATGACATGAGGCAGAATCTTTTTCAAAAATATTATTCTTAAAACTTTCATTTGAATATTCCTCTAGTTTTTGAGCTTACTTTTAGCAGATTATAAACAACATCTGGGGCAGTTAGCTGCCGTCCAGCATGTCTGCTGTTCCCCAGCATTTAAAGCAATGCTTCTCATCGATTTTATTTGAATCTATAACTGCCTACATTTTATAGGAAATATTCTGAAACTAAAATTGAAAGAGACTAACATCTTTTTTCTTTGAGAAACCTGCTCTGAAAAATCTTTTATATTTCATTTTATCATATGCATAAGTCTGGAGTGACACAGCACAGAGGAAATTCAGGTGTGGCATCCAGTCCCTTCGTAGATGTCCATGTTGATCTCAGCACAATGTCGTCCTTACAGACAGAAGATGCCAATAGATTTCCATTCCCACCTCTTGTGCAACAGAGTCATATTTGGGGTAGTTGCTTGATTTGTGAAATGAATCTTGAAGGATAGCACCAAAATATACTTGTCATATGTTGCAATAACCAAAGCAGGTATACATAATTACCTTTCCTAAGAAAATAATAGCAGCTACACAATCATCTTTTTGAAGAAAAAAAATTGTTCTGATAGTAACAGAATACTCATTTCCATGTAACTATGTGGAGTTACATGGACGGTCTTCATTATTATTGGATAAATCTATAAGCTGCAGCACCAGTCCTATGTCGTTTTCCTGAATCTGCATCTTGACAGAAAGTCGCAAAAACTTTTGTAGTATATCACATTAATGCCACTCTATTTTGCAGTGTTTCCTAAAAGTGAAGTCAGATATGTTATGCTTGGTAGCTCTACTGCTTGCAGGATCTTCAATTCCTGTCATTCTCCCAGCAGTTATTTTTCTTTCAGAGGAGCTGATAGATTGTATTGGCTCACAGAGCCAACACTGCATGCCAGTCTACTGACTCAGCTCAGTATAGGACTGTTTTGGTATGTAACCCAGCAAGCATCCATGCTGAGTTATTTTTCTTTGCTCTAGGCACAGCAATTAAGATGTATTTTTTACTGCATTTGCAATGCAGGCAATTCAGCCTTCTTCCCAGTGTTGTAGTCTGGGAAACACAATACTCTGAAGTTGCTTATTCTTTGCAGCATCGACTTGAGAGCATTTTAGATTGCATTCCAGTAAACTGAGGCTGAAGAGCAGTTCCATTTGTATGTTGCTACAGTCCTTTATCACACCTGTCTCTTCAAGGTTTGTCAGTGTGACCACAGGTGAGGATACTTATGTGTGTGAGAATGGCTATTTTTGGCAGCATAGTGTATTCTTTCAGACTGATCTTGGTTTCTGCAGGTAAAGAACTATATCTACCTGTTCAGTCTGTGAAGAGAAACACAACGCTCAAGAGCTGTAATTGTAGTGTCATGTTGTGTCATTAATAACTTCAGAACAACTGTCATGAGCTTAGTGGGCACCTTTGTCCCATTTACCACAGCAGAAAGTAAGTCTTTGGGGAAGTATTTTGTTAATTCTTCTGACCTGGTTCACCAGCTTGTCTTCTGCTATGACAAATGCATGTAATTGGGGCAAATACATTTACTTCACAACAATTCAGCTCTGAGAATTCAGAAGAGTGTCTCATTAATGTTGTTTCTCATTCTAAAACCACTCTTCTCAAAATGTGCTTGGACATCTGATCCCTTTGTTTTAAAGGATTTTAACTTTTTTTTTCTTAGGAAAAAAAGTGGTGGTCTTATCCATTGGCAGGTTGTTTAGATGCAAACTAAATTTCTCTTTATCGCTGTAGGTAGTGGGCAATGCTTCTCCAGACATGGTATTTAGCTTATGAGGTAATCCTAATTAAATCTTTAATTTATTGCATTCCATTCTATGTTACCTAGTATATACAGCAGATCTTGATAAGAAATCAGTCATAGTTATTATCTTTGTACTAGCGAAATGATTGTTTCTGATTAATGCAAACAGCTTTTGAATGCAGTATAGTCTGTGTAAGAATATTCAAAATCTGTATCATTGATTTTCCAGTGTTCTACAATTTTAATTTCAATTCTAGTGTGTAAGTTTAGTGTCAAGTCAGTGATGGTAAGCATCTGCAGCCAGGCTGTGTGTAGATGATAGTGAAGATACTGTTTCTGATATGTATTTTTGCACTGTATTATGTTTGTTCTTGTAGTTGACAATAGCACTTCATAAATTGTATCTCTTTCAAGTACTTACTGTCTCTTGAGCAGAAAATATGCTGTACAACCATTTTCTCAAGGACCACCTAAAAGTTTCTTTGTCAGTAATTGCTACTTTACTCTTTTGATAAACAGAATCTAGATTTTTTTTTTTTCCCCCACCACAGGGAATAAAATTGGATTTTCCTGTTATATTGGATGGTATTTCACTCTCATTCAAGGTTTGGGTGGTATTTAGAATTTGCATTTGTCACCACTTGTTTCTTGTGGCATCCCAAGCTGAAATCTGATTATATATGGACTACCCACAAAGAGTATTCAGTTAGTTTATATTCTCAAGGAACATCAGATTGGCATTTGTCTCCTTGAAAGTTGTGAATTATGTATGTCCTTTGTGCTCATTTGGAGGAAAGCATAGTGAGTCTTCTCTCTCCCATGCTTAGCTATGCTTGTGCAGAACTTATGCTTCAAAACTTTAGTAAAACACTGCACATGCCGTAAACCACACAGAAATGTCCCAGCAATGGGTAGCAAGAGCAGCAGCAAATATTTAGTTTCCTTAATGCAGAATGCTTCATGGTGCAGCAAGTGTGTTCTGTCAAAAGTTCTCCTTGGTATTCCAATAGGAGAGCAATGTTTATAGTGTCTAAATAATAACAACAGTAGCAATACCAAATCCTTGTATAATGGTTCTCATTAGTGCATTGCACGGTGGTTTTCGAAGGAGGTCTGACTATCCTCATTCTACAAATGAAGAAGCTGAGAAACAAAAAGGAAAAGTGATTTGCTCACATTCATCTTGAAGTTCACTGGCAGAAATAAAACCTGTGTTAGTGTGATTTTGTGGATGCTACATGATCTTGCTCTTTATCGCTTGTCCCCCTACAGTGTTCTGAAAGTTTCTTGCATGAGAAACTTTCCTGACCCTATATAAAAGTGTCAGGTATTTCAGTTAATTCAAGTGTCTATTTCTTTGCCTTCTGTTGCAAACTACAATTCTTCTCCCTGAAAAGTGGTCTCAGTCACTGAAAAAATATAGATTCCACTGACAAGGATCAAATTTTATTTGTTTTTGCTAGTTGTGAACGAATAAAGAGGAATACAGAGTTTGTATTTCAGTAATAGTTCATTGTACAGTAGTAAGACGTTATGAATGGAACTGAAGTCTGTAGGGGAATTTTTTCTTCTGTGTGTACATCTTTTCCTTGTTTCAACTGCATCTGATGTCCAGGATGCTTTGCTTTATTTTGTTTTACTCCTTCTTATGGACTAATCACCTGGGATAATATCTGAAGCAGCCTATTTGACTTACTGCCATTTTTTTTATTTCCTGAAAGAAAAACCATGATGAGCATAAGAAAAACAGCACACTAAAGTAGAGAGTAAAAGAGAAAAAGAAGGACAAGGAATCAAAAGAGAGAAAAGGACAGAAAAGATAAATGTACACCAAGAACCACAAAGGAAGGAAGATCCACCAGAAGGAACGGATTTGCCTTTGTGGGGAGTTTACTAGAATTTATGCTTGGTGTTTCAAACTGGCCTTTTCTCAATCTTTCCCGTGCTATTCTCCTACAAGCTGTCTCACTCACCTCACAACAGAAATCATCTTTAGTCCTTGCAGAACACCTGAGAGGTGTGAAAAGCCTGTGCATAGCTGCTAGCAGTTGACATGATATTGTCATACTTCTCAGCTGCGTGAGGGTATGTGAAGATCATTTCCATTCTCTATTGAGAGCTGATCAGCAGGTTGAGAAGACAACAGAATCTGCAGGTCTAAGTAAGTCCAGGATGAACACACTGCCTTTGCTTCAATATGGCCAACTCAGGAATTGATAGTAGAATGCAGACTGGGAGAAGCATGATCAGAAGATGAAGGAAAAGAGAGGAGACAATTGCACAGGAGGAAGAATACATCTTTGGAGGAAGGTACCATTTAAAAAGAGGAGGCACAGAGCAGAGTTGAAAGAACGTGGAAAGTGAGAGAAAGAATAATCTAGAGCTAGAGAAAAAGAACAGGAAAACTGAAGAGAGGGAAAGCTGAAAAGCTGTGAGTGGCTTGGAAGAAGGCACAGTTAGACACATAGAAAGAAGCAAAGATGATAACAGAAAAAAAAAAAACACAATGGGAAATACAATCAGCTAATTTTTCTTCCCTATAGAAAATATGCTGCAAATATGTTACTATGAAATACCTAAAACTAATTGCTTATATAGAACAGGAAATGAGGACAAAACTATGGAGGGGTAGTAACTGAAATAAATAGGCAGGTCCCTATGTTCCCTTCCCTCAATACAACAAAACCAAATGCTGGATTTGTCGAGACAGGCTTGTTTGTTTGGTTGGTTCTGAGTGATATTATGGTTGTATGTAATAGGAAAATATATGAAGCACTGCTCTGATTGCTTCACTACTTCTCTATTATTACGGTTTTCACAATAAAATGACAAGAAATACAATATTGTAGCACTAAGCCCCAGTAAAATATAATTTAGGTGTTTGGCATTATATGTATGTCACAGACTGTTTTAAAATGCAGGAAATGAATTTGAAAAGGGGGTATAATTAATCTAGTACTTTGCACAAATGTGTTATTGCTGATTAAATAATGTGTCATTATTTGTCTCCATTTAATGTGGAGTGCTGAAATAAGTTCTCGAGCATGTATTAATTTATATCTCCTCATAGTCCATTGCTCTCTGTCAGTCCCCTCATTTCTAAATGAATGGCTGTTAAGAGAGGGAGATAGTGAGAAAGAACATAATGATGAGATATTAAAAATTATTCCTGTACCAAAGTGTATGTAGAAAGAGATGCAACAAGATTTTCAGCCAGATAGATATGTATCAGTGGACAGAGAGATGTATGCACACAGAAAAGTTGAGAAAAGCCATTAAATGGGAGTGCATCATAAAATACTTTTCCTTCCAGGTCATGTAGATCACTTTAAGATCACCAACTGGCAATTAGGATAATGAACTGCATGCAGTCCACCCCCCAGCTACAAAGAGGAGCACACAGTAGCATCATGATCACACCAAAAATAGGTTGATTGAACAAGACCTCATTTAAACTTTTGTGACTTAGCAAAATGGAGAAGTATGCGGAGGAAGACCATAAAAGCTTTTGTTCAAGACGCTTGGCAGGCATCTCTAAGAGTGTTTAATCACTGACAAGAAATGGAGAAGTGTGAGCAAGGAGAACTGTGAACATTAATAAAGATGGTCTTTAGGTGCCTGCTTGTGCCAGCTGGATGTTCTGTAGAGATTTGTGCAGAAATGCAGGATGTCAGAAAGGACTCTCATGCTGCTCCCAAGATGAGATTGTGGAGAGGGCTCAAAAATATGTCTGCATTCTGCTTGAAGCATGACTCTGGATCACATGCTTCAGGACACTGTGTACACACTGTCTGGAGGTAAATTCATCTTCAAACATGGAGTTTTGGGAAGCCTTACAGCACACTGGAAGAGGAGGTATGGGCCAACAGCAAGGCCTTTCTAGAAGAAACCTGACACTGAACTGTGGGAGGTCAAATGTGACCACAGCAGGGAATGAGCACAGGATACCTTCTAATACTATGGCCATACTAGTGCTGATCTATTGGCAATGTGGATATTGGAATATTTGTTCTAAAGAACTCCCACTGAGTGACTCATGAAGTTTCAGCTTCTCTCATCTATTATTGAAGCACAAATAGCAATGGGGAAGTAAGTAAATATTGGAAAAATTGTCATACCTGAAGTCTGTAGTTTTTTTCCACTTTTTTGCTTTGTTTGATTTGTCCTAAGAAACAAAACCAAAACAAATCCAAGTTCAGGAAAAAATAACGTTATGCCACTGCAAACAAACTCAGGAAAAGGTGTTACCCTAGTAATATCATTACGTACCAGGATCAGTACTATAATAAATAGGTGATATTTTAGCCTCTTTCTGACTGTGGTAGAAACCTGTATTGCTGAACGATGTAGTAAACCTTGTTGAAATGCAGGCACACTATCACGTAGAAATATTTGAATGTTAGACTCCAGTTATATATGACCAATCTGAAGACAGCACACATCTGAGAACATCACTTAGGGCATAGGTGTAGCCTGAGAAATGATTATGTTGAAAGTCTTGTTCTTTGTTGTCATTGAGATACTCATGTAAGTGCCATAAATTTAATTTCCTTCTGCCATCCAACTTTTGCTTGCATAGTTCATGTAACAGCATCAACAAAAAAATCTGTTCCTTTTCTGTACAAGCCAGAATGTATATGGTAGTGAGGACTTGCAGAAAATGCAGATTTCAGGTGCCAGGATGTGTTGCTGATTTTGCGCAGAAAGGAAACACTGAGTCTGTCTCATGCTACGTGATTTCCTCATTTACTGGGTGTCTAAATCAAAGCTGCCTGTATGCAGGTCCTTCAGAGTTCATGGACACCATTAGCACTTAAGTCACTAAACATTCTCGCACTTTTGCCCATCTTTGTGCACGCAGGGGTGGGAGGGAGGCAGGGGGAATGGTCTTTCTAAAGCTCCTGAACACTGGAGAAACCAAAGTCTGCATACTTGGAAAGCCTACCCTGTATTCTTCAGCTTCCTAATCCATTAAAGCATTAGGAAAATCACAGTAACCCTGAAAAGGTGTTGCAATAATATATTTTCTGAAGACAAAAATATGACACATTTTACTTTTCAAAGTCAGCAGCAACTAAGTAGGTTAGATTCATTTTCCAAACACACCTACCTAGTTTTCCTCTTTTCTGGGCTTTTGCTCTTCTTAGTATCCAGAGGAACTATATTATTTGGCTGCATGGTGGTTTCTTGCCTGGGTGGCTTCAGGGAGCTGTGGAAGGGTTCCACTGTCCTTCTACTCTCTTCTGTGGGATCCACTATACCTGAGAGGGGAACCTGATTGGAGGAGGTTTGTTTAGTAACTTCTTCTTCCTCTGTTTTGGGCTTAGGCACATCTTGTGGGTTGTCTCTCTTGAAGAAAAGAGGAAAGATTAATAGATACAATAGCAACTGACATAAAAACGAGCTCTGCATGGAGCTGATCAGCACAGCTGGAACTTTGTGATAAGCTCATTTCCTATGTAGTAGTCCCCCATATACTGAATATTTGGCTATAAAGTGGTGTCAGAGACCATCCATAGGAAATGTGATATATTTATCTAGAAGAGAGACTACTGTTTGTCCCACATTATCAGTTTGTTGGTGATTATTGACCTACACCTTGGCTAGAGGCGACTGCGCAGTCTGTCAAGTCCCAAAGCTTAACATCTGAGAGCCATTTGTGGCTTTACCTCCAAGTTCTCTGCTTCTGATTAATTTATCTCCTTTATCTCCACGTTATTCGGAACCTGAGATGAGATCTTTGCTTTCCCTTCTGCCCAGATTTTGAGATCAGTCCCTACTAAAACCTTTCTAAGCCTCCTGCTTTTTCAAATAGCTGAGGCAGGGATATTTGTAAGTCTCTTTGTGCAGACAGATTTTTATATAAGCAGCAATAGAACAGGGAGGATGTAATAATGCAAAGGGAAATCCAAACTTAAAAACTGTCAGTAGAAAAAGTAAATAGTGAGTGGCAGCCAACACCTCACAGTATTGAAGCACCAGTGAATGTGTGACTGTAAAAATAGGATGTCTATTCTACAAAGAAAAATAGAGATTCTAGGTCTGGATCATGATTTTAGTATATTGATTCACAAGTAACATCTCCTGTACACACAGGAACTTATGTCCAGAAGTTGGTACAAGGATCTAGTCTTTGACATCAGATAAGAGAAAAGGCAGAAAGGCGAGAAGAAGGGTGGCTACATAGGGATAGTTGAAGCAGGAAAATACCAGTTAAGACATTTTATAAATCCTATACTTGCTTTCTCACAACCTACGCATTCTTGACTTAGCCAATATGATTGTGGGATGTGGCTGTGCAGATTTTTCAGCCACATCTGCGTCCTATACTTTCTGCACATCTAATATGAATATGCTAGTTTTCTCCCCTAGATAGTCATCGCTTTACCTCATCACTGATTTTTCTTGAAAGAATCATCTAGCACAGTTCTCTCCTCTCTCCAAAATCATATTTTTCTAGTTCCCTTGTAATTTTCCTGCTCTATGTACACAGTTGTTCCCTCTCTCTGCTACCCATGGCCGGGGAGAAGATGGGAGCTCCCCTGTGCAGAGAAAATATGTATGTGCAGCACTGAGCACTGGCCATGTGATTGCGTTCTTTTTCTTCTCCATGTGGATGTGCCTCTGTTTGGCTGAGAGCTGGGATGGCTTGAGTGGGAACTGAAGACCCATCAATGCCTGCACTGACAAAATGTTTGCTTGAAACTTAGGGGAAATAGCTTTAGATAATGTTGAGTAGCATCATTAACCATCCGAGTTCCTTCCTAAGTGTGACTCTAAGGTAACAGGTCCCTTCTGTGCTTTAGTGAAATTTGTGTGTGTGATATTCTCTTTAGGACCTCCTGGAGCATTTTTATTGACCCTCACTGTTCTCATTTTTTCTCTCTTAGCTACAGTGAGCAGCCACCGTCTGCCTGTCCGGCTGCCCACTGCAGCATTTCCCTCAAGAACTTTCTGTCCTTTGAATGGATCAAATGCCTTTACCCTCTCTGCTTATTACTTGTCAGTCCCTGCATGGGTCTCAGCTGTGCTATGTCTTTCCTTCTCTGCTTTCTTTCAGTGGGTTGTGGGATTCAGTCAAAAAGAATCGTTTAAGAACATACCCCCAGCTATGAGGGAAAACTGAACAATAAGTAGTATGCTATTTATTTATTCATAAAAATTTATTTGGGCTATGGTGTGCCCAGCATCCTCACTCCCATCACCCTGAAGTTCTGTAGGTAGTTTATAACAAGCCAGCTATTTTGATAAACAGAACTGGACCTCCTTCAAAGCACACAAAACTTTGACTTGAGACACAGTACAGAATATTGGCACAAGTGATACTCACATCTTCTGGTGGGCTGTTCGGGCTGGGATCTTTTTTGTGACACGTGCCAAAATCCTTGCATTTTACATTGACTTCGGTGTTTTTGGTATTTTCTGGGGGTTTCAGGAGACAGATGAGCTGCAGCCAGAGATGGAATAGGTATTGTTGCTGGTCGGGAGGGGCACTGAGCTCTAGATAATAGGAACGTCCATTTACTAATTTTAACATGAGGAGATGCTTATCTGTGCTGTGGACAGAGAGTTCCACAAACTTCAAGGGGAAGAACCTGTAAAAAAAAGGGGAAACTCATCACTAAGAAAAAGTGGAGATTCCTCTTTAAGATACTGTGTCTGTCAGACCTACAGATAGAATAAGACTAAAAGTGAGAGAGTGGAATAGGAAGAAACTGCTGAGTGGACTTGGACACTCTTCTTCTGAGTGCCTCTAGCTGATGATGGAAGAAATACTGGACAGCAGTGCACAGAATGAAGGCAAAGAAAGTTGGCTTCTTTACAATGCCTTTATTCCACTGTCTTATTCCCTGGCAATCCTGTACCCCAGTCTTCCTAGGAGCTTCCTGCTTCTGATGTATTTAGAGAAAGGTCTATTAGGTATTTTTAGTCAGCATCTATTTGTATGCATGTGGGTAGTGCTGACCTGAAATGATGACTCGAGTGAGGCCTAAAGGTGTGTACTTAAACTTAAGTGATCCTCATAACTTTATTGTGCTAGTGCTGGGACAAAGTGTCAGTGCAAATACGAGGTCTATTAATAAACTGACCCTTAAAAGAAGGAAATTCTGTATGGAAATGGGAAATACATTTGTATTACTTACTTTTCAAATAAATATTTAACCCTTCTCAGTGCTAACTAACCTGGTAAGTGCTAGATGTTCCATGTGGGATGGCTGCTCTGAGATTTTCCAGAAGCTTGTCATACTTTCGTGTGGGGACATGGGCACCTCGTGCGCTACCAGCATCGCATTGGGCATTGGTGAACTGGGATTGGCAGCACAGATGCCAATGGTCACATAGCTGGCTCGGTTATGGATAGAAATTGGTTCCCCTCTTCGGTTAACCTTAACAAAAAAATAGGCAAAAAAAAAAAAAGCGCCCCATGAACACTGACATTTGCCATATGATGTCTCAGAGATACACTAACAATACATTTCATGGTGTTTTGGTTTGGGTGCCCTAGAGCTTATGTAGTGGATCGATGAGGAGAGAGGGGAATGTGGAATAATGAAACGGCAATGTCTATGGATGAAAAGAGACGAAAGAAGCTTAATAAGGATAAAGGAGGACTGGAAATCTCTGGCTCTTGTGCAGTCTCTATCACTGGTTATCTGATTGCTGTGGTCAGAAACCTCTTGAGTACCATTATCTTTAATTTCTCTTAGTATAAACATGCTGGAAGAGGCACTCTGTTCTGATGATTCACTGTCTTTGTCAGCATTATTGTGATATTAATGAGACCTGGTTATGAACCAGGATCCTGCTAGGTGCTGTACAAACATAATGGGAAAAGATCCCAGGAAATTTATGTGTAAGACATGAAATTACAGAAAAAACAAGAAAATACAAGGAGATGAGAACAAGTTTATTATTATGATCAAATCACATGTTATGTAGCATTGTCAGAGTTTGGTTTTGATAGGCATCAGAGAGAAAGTGTGTCCCAAGAAGGAATTTGAGGGAGGATGGTGCATTAAATTTGTGGATATCTAGTAGAGTCTCCTCCCAGCTGTGAGAAACGGTGTGTAAAAAGGATCAAAGGCTACTTTTTTTTTTTTTCCATTTTATTGTAAATGAGTCAATGGAGCTGTTTTCTTGGATTGATTGGTTAGGGCAACTACCTCTTTGAGAGTAAATGAGGTCTGATAAATAAAGCAGAGATAAATGATGAAGTACCTTGAAAACAGACACTTGTAGCTAATTAACATTCTGCATGTGTATCAACGAGGCAAGACTGAATTAATCAAGAAAAAACCAAAAGATGTTGCAATTATCACAAATGAAGTGATGAAATCCGATGAAAAGCACGGTTGAGATACATCATGTAAATAGAATTCAGATGTTTTAGGCACACTGTGAATACAGTGTTGTAGGAGTGTGGACTGTTACCAGAGTCTTGCAGGGTCCTTTGGCCCGCGCTTAGAGTCAGGGGCAAGCAGGGCAGTGATAGTGGCTGCAAGGATACTAGAAGTTGCAAGTGGGGGGAGATTTTCTGGGGAAGGGTAGCTGCTCCTTTAGGCTAGGTTGAGCTGACATTGGTGGCTGAAAACCTTAATGAGATAGCACAGAACCAGAAGTTTGCTGGGACATTCCTAGCTGTTGCTACAGAAAGGAGTTGGGCCTGACAAGGGTGAAAACATCACTTTTTGTCTTCTCTAATTTGCAGCATTGGTGTTGTTTGGTTTCTGGACTGTTGGCTGTAAAGTGTGAGCAGAAAGAGTCTATAGGCAAAGGGAAAGATACCGATATGTGTGTAGTAAACAGAGAATAAGAATAGTGAGAATGACTGAGGAATACCTGTTGAGCTGAGGAAATTTTTTTAAAAAAGTAATAATTGCAAGCAATTTTATCTTGAACATACCAGGTTATTTAATTTAAATGACTTTTTACCTGGACAAATTTGCTCTCAAAGATGGGAGCAGAGGTAAAAGGAGGATATTCTCCTTGGCTAAGAAGTCTCTGAAGGTCACCCATAGCGGAGGCTTGACTTGAACTGATGGTCTTAAAATCAAACTTGTTATTCATTTTGCCTATCCACAAAACAAAAGTAAATTTACAAGTTAAAGAGAATAGAGATAAAAAGCCTTATATTTAAAAAACAAAACAAAACAAAACAACACAACCTTGGTGGTTATGAAAAGAAGGAAACATAATCCTTCCTGTTATGTTTTTTTATACTACTAAACCCCAGAACCTCTCCCCCCAAACCACGTTTTTTAGAAACATGCAATCTCAACTGCAAAGGAGAACTTAGTAAGGCCTTCTCACAGCTCTTGACTCCTCTTTTACTATTTATTTAACTAAAAAGGGCCCGTGAATCTCTAAACACTAGTTTACACTTCAGTTTATTCTTCTTGTTTATAAATAGTTTTGTATATTTTTGCCACTCTTAGTAATGTTTATTGATGTATTTTTCACATTAATAAAGTGACATACTTGGCAAATAACAGCAGAAACCCATGGGCTGTTCTCACTGCTAGATGCTGCCTTCTGTCTTTGTAACTCTTGGTTCACTTTTTTTTTTTTCAGGAGTCAAGAAGAGAGCAGGACTTAGGAGACTTTCTGAAGTAAAGTGTCCCCAGCAGCTGACCAGGCTGACTTTAACAAGTAACGTAATACTGATTGACTCACTGAGGGAAAGAAAATTCAAAGCTGCTCATTAATTACATTTCATAAATCTTCATTGAACAGCTAATTTCTATTAACCCAAGTAGGTACAAGAGTCAAATGATTTGTTCATGATTGTTCAGTAAGTGCCCAGAAAAATAGAAACACCCTGCTGCCAGGTTTTTAAAAAAATAGATGTAGTAAACTTCTACTCCCCATTCGTACCTTGTTTCACTTAGGTCAATCCATTTATGTCTAAGAAAAGAGAGGACACGAGTGTGCTAGTCCGTTGTGCGGAGCCTACTGGAATTCTCCCAGCACTAGAAAACCATGATTAGCAGCAACATCAGGCACGGTCTTGATGATACGGTTTCCCTGCTCCAGTTTCTTTAAGGAGCGATGATATGAAGAGAAGTGGTACGTGATCACGTGTATGTGAGGCAGCAAGGTTGTCATAGCATGCAGGGTGCTTTGGAAGAACTCGGCCTCATCACTGCTGGCATCACAATACATCACCTGGTTTGTGTTCCCACCAGTCCTGGCAGCAATTCCATTTCCTGGTTGCATCAGGGCATGGTGGTAGCAGGTAGCATGGATTCACTGCTAACAGGAACACATTAAGGGCATGATAACATCACAGATTTTTTAATAGGTATTGTCCATTCAGTGCAGGCTGCCAGGGAACAGCAAGAGTTGGTCTGCTCCTTAAGGGATGATGAGCTGGGAGCCAAGGATGGCTTCAGCAGAGGTTGACTTCAACAATCAAGGCGTAGTCCTCCAATCCCACAGAATTCAAAGTGAATGGGCTGATCAGGATGGTGGTAACAGGGTCCATTGATGGGCACATACAAGAAAAGATGCAGATCCGGAATCCACCCTGAGACTCTGTTCCAAGAGTCCAGCAGCAGGAGGCAGGGCTGGAGACAGGACCATAGCAAATGTTCAAAGAAGCCCACCCAGGAGTCAGGGCTGGCACCAAATACATCTATAGCCTCTCTCAAACAAGGACTTAGGTGACAGGGTGACAGAAGCCAGGCTGCTGCAGCTCCGTGCCCCAAGGTCCAGCCAACATAAGGCTGAGCATATAATCCCCATAGGTACAACATGCCAACTCATATACAAAACACATACGTACAGCACTCACGCAAACAGCGCCAATGGCCTCATCCCGTTGCTCTCTCTGGCTGATTAGGATGAGGGTCCATTAGTGGGAAATATAGACATGTACACAATGTGGGTCCCTGCAGCATCTGCGCTCAGCCTGTGTAGTAGCTGGATCCTGGATCCCAGTCTCCCCAGTTGCTAGCAACTGGACATGTGAGCCCCTGAGGCTATAACCCCCACTCCTGTTCCTGATATCGACCCCTCACTCAGACACACACGTGCACACGCACGCGCACACACACGTGTTCTGGTCTCTGCAGTAGCTGGCTTTGGACAAACACCCCATCCAGTAGCTGGTCCTGGACCCTTGGTCTTTCCAGGTGCCTCCTTGCTGGAGATGCCTGTGTCTGTGCACACATACAAACACACACAAACAGGTCTCACATGACTTTCAGACTCCATGGCCTCTCCAGCAGCCAGCTGGACCCCTTGGTAGCTAGCTTCTCCCATGGCCTTGCCTTTTCCTCACCCAGGAAATGAGTGAGAAATGACATTTAGCAAGACAGGACAGTGGTGACTGGGCAGGGCACAGGGCATGGCCAGACAAGTGTACCTGTTTACACTTGACCAGCCCTTTTTATCGCTTCATCCCTTTATTTTCCTACCTTTGTTTCTCCCCAAATCCCCTACACCCATCCCTTTTACCACTTTTTGGTTCCTCTCCTAAACATCCCATATATCTTGTGCAATCCTAAAATGCTTTTCCCCTGCATCCCATAATGTGGCCGGCACCTGCAGGCAGTGACCTTGATAGTTCAAAAGGTGATTGAGAGAGCCCTCTCATTGCCTCATGCCGATGGGTTTCACACCAGGGCAGTGGCTGAGGTGCTCCTGCACCTGGGAGGGGCCCAGCCAGCATGTCCCTGTGAGTCCTTAATTTGGGTTCCTGCCTGCCACTGTGCCCCTGTGCTCCTCTGGGTTTATGGAGCTGGGCCTTAGATGGGCTGATGGCTCCTGTGATGGGCCTGGGAGTAGCTGTGGCAGGGCGTCATTCAGGTTCTCTCACCTGCCATCCTCCTGGTGCTCCTTTGTGTGTGTGGTTTATGTAACTCCCTCAAACAAAGGACTGTTATTTTGGTTATTTTTTTGTTTTAATCAAACCCTAGCCACCACCTCTCAGAAAAACTCCAGCTAATGGAGAAGGCAGCAGCATGACTCCTTAGCAATGCAGGCTGCCAAGAGTGTATTAAATCCTGTCGTCTGCTCTGTTCTCTGGCTTTTCATAGCACATTGGGCAAATTGATTTGATTTGGCCAGTAGGGAGTAAATTACAGAAAGTCAGTCATGGATGTACAGTGCCAACTAACTTTCTTTTATCTAGATGGGTTCACATACCATTGCATATGCATGTGTACCTTTCCTCTCCTGAAAGACTGCTAGATAAGTAGCTCTCAGGCCATTTTTCTTTTCATTATCCACGATCTTTAGTGATGAATAGCTACCTAGCACTGACACAAAAGCCCAAACAGGCTGTGTTTGCAGAAAGGCACAGTACACCACAAACAACCGGCTGTAATCTGCATTGGCTCCAGTTCAACTCGCCTACATGTTCCTGTGAGTTAATTCCCTGGAGTGCACACATGCACATATCACGGGGCTCTGCAGAGCCGCACCCCCAGAGATTGCCCACCAGTCTTCACCGTGAACACACCTGTTCCAGCAACCTCATCCAAATACAAGAAAGCTAGAGGAAAATATTAAGCCTGTGGGGGGTGTGTGTGGTTGGTTGGTTTTGGTGGTCTTTGTTTGTTTGTTTTAATTTTTTTTCCCCACTGCAGCATCTCCATGTATGCATAAGGGAGATCTTGCCTTAGGTGGGATTTATTAGGTCATCTGGCAGTTCTCCAAAGTAATGCAACAGAATCCTAAAACAAGAGCACAGATTAAGAACCTGTCAGCACCAGTGAGCAATCCAGCTGGCAGTAAACCATAAGAAAAGATCAAGCAGAATAAAGTCAATATAGCATGGTCTTTTCACACAGTAGAGATTCTCAGCTGAAGTAATCAATGCAGTATCCATTATCAGATTAAATTAAAGGCAAGTAACTTAAAGGAAGATAGTCATTTAGCAGGACCAAGAACTGCAGATGGATTGCTCAAAATTGAGGGGGAGTTAGAACAGCTGAGGAAATTCAACACAGATAAAAATAAAATTAGGCATATGAAGAGAAGATTTCTTGAACTGTCACTATAATTACTATTTTTAGCTTGACTACTACCAAATAAGAATGAGACTTTAAGGTTATCTGTATTTAAGATCTGTAAAAACACATTGGCCAGAAGCACTGAAGAAAAATCCCAACAAACTATTAGGAAGTAGAGAACAAACAGAACTCATCATTTTGTGGCTGTATGAGATAGTCATACCTTTTAATACGGTGTGCACTTCTGGTCTCCTTGTCTCAGACAGGATATAGTAAAACTGAAGAGAGTGCAAAGAGAAGCAACAGTGCAATTTATGGACCCTTGGAGACAGAAATGACTGCAAAGGGCAGATTACATAGATCAGGAAGCTTAATCCAGATGATAAAACTATGGGTGGCAAAGCGAGGGTGACTTCTCTCTGCTGCAATGCAAAAGCCTGTGAGGCATCCAACAGAAACTAGGAGGTGGCAGGTTCAGCACAAAACAGAAGGGATGCTGCCTCACACTGTGAAAGTGTGGGAATTCTTGCCACAAACACCATGGGTACTGAGGGGGTATTTGGAAGATGGATCACTACCTCCTTGCCATGCATTTATATTCTCTCTTCCTCAGATGTGAGTTATTGCCTACTTTTTGCAAGAAGGAGATTTTAAAAATAAAAAAGATGTGAAAGTGCACAAGCCACACAGCGCAGGGAAGTTTCTGGTGCTAAGTTGTGTCCTTCTGAGCAGTTTCTCAAGTGCAGTTTCTCAAGCACTCCCACGGAAATTGCCTTCTGCTGCTGGTACCAGCCATCACCAGTGTAGGAAGTTGTATCTGCAAACATGTGGGTTGGCTTCTCCTGGCCCAGTGTCTGGTCTGAATGTCATTGCAGAGTTGAGTCCCCCTTAGTTCTCCAACCAGCATGATGTCTCAAAATGATGAAATCACTGGTTACTTTGCCAGAACAGAAAAACGTCCCACTTAGGAAATGCTCTTGCCAGACAGGTAATAATGTGTTATGTTGTTTTTTAAAAGCTTTACATCCTTGATGTGATAACTCTCATTTGTCTTGCTGATCTTTCTGATTTCTGTTTGGCAATGGTATCCTCTCATAGCATGTTGGGCCACAGTAAAATGTACATGAGGAGGATGTCAGGTATTGAGAAAAGCTGCTTTGCATTCTTTCTTGTCAGTCTGGTGGGACAGTTTTTGTGTGTGCTAGTGGCTGATAACATGTCAGTATTGCACTATTACTTCTTTTTTTTTTAATGGAAGCAAATATATCTGCGTAAGGTTCTCAAACTGGCAGTGCTCTGTACCTACAAAAGGAGTAAATCAGGATTTCGAGATCTTACTCTGCTGTTGTTTCTAAGGTCGTTTTTGCATGGCTATAAACTTACCTTCTGTCTTTTATACTTTTATTGAAGTCACTTTACTTCTACTTTTGAACCCCTCGTTATTAAAATCATGCCAGTGCATTTGCTTTTTTCCAGTATGTTCAGATTACCTGTAGAGTTACTGGTGTACAATGAGGTTTTGGGTTTGCTTTTGGATTAACTCTGCAAAAATTGTTGGCTGCCTGTGTTTTTAAACTGAAACTGGGTCCGTACAAATGCAGAAGTCCTTGCATAGGGACAGAGCATGGGGGATGTCACTATACAGTGCTGGATGGAGCGAGTAATCCCAGCCAGACCAGTCTGACAACTAGAGAGTTACTGAGCATCTGTACATCACCCTTTTGAAGGCTTTATATTCCAAGAGCTTTGTAAGCTTTTGTGCAATATGGCACAAATGCACAGAGCAAGTCTTAATCTTATGCTGAAAATGAGTCACTAAGCCCTTTCAGAAAACATACAACTAGCAGTACACCGTGAGGCTGTCACATTTGCAAAACACAACAGGCTTTTCCTCCCCATGACTTAGCCAAGAAGTGTCTGCATTTCAATGGTGAGTTTAAATCCAGCATGGGGACTCACCTTCCTGGGCGGAGGCTGGGATGTACTTACTAGAAAACAAAAGTCAAGTTTGCAAAGAAAACACGGAAGAAACAACAACGTGGATTTTTCACTCTGAGTAAAGGGAGAAGTTCAACTGCTGACAGTGTCAAGCTAGGGGGGGGGAAAAATGCTGCCTTGTGTGTTTTGAGACTGTCTGGCTTTAGGAAAGTGAGGAATACTGACCAAATATTACTATGGGAAACTGTACCTTGTGTCTGTTCATCAGATTGCTGCTTTAACGATCATCAGCTGCTACAATTGTTATCCATGCTGCAAAACTTTTTTCTTCATCAACAGTTGTGACTTTGATCACCTTCTTGTCCCCATCTCCTAGAAATGTCTTTGCGTCCTTTGACTGCATGCATAAATGCCCTTCCCTGTCTAATCTGTAGTACTAAAAATCAGCTTTTTAATGGGAGTAACACCAGCTGACTTGAAATAGCTTCAGGAAGGAGACTGCCATATATATAAAGCATTTAAGCAAAGTAAGTCTTACCTGGAATTTTGGAAAATGCGTAAAATAACATCACAAAATAAATTTTTTTGGCAAATTTTGTGCCTGAGGATTTCAACATCTACCTTCTTCCTTCTTATTCTTAGTTTTCTGTCAGGTAAGAGGGAGAGTATAAGGATCATTACATGTCAGCCCAACCTACTGCTTGATAACGCAGCCTGAATTGGGCTCTAACTCTTCATCTGATGCTCTCATACTCTCCCACCTTGTTCCTCAGGGGAAGCACAAAGCTATATATTCAAATATACCAAATAAATGTATCCAAGAAGGAGACTCTGTCTTTAAATCAACTACTGACCTTGATTGCTGATGAATCTGTAGGCACTTCAGCATTAACCAATACTTGTGGCTTTTTGCTATCTGGCCCTTACTTTGCATGTCTTCTCTTTGTCCATTGCAAATACAGGGACCTGGAAAACACCTCAGTGTTGTTATCATGTAAGAAAACCATACTGTGACATGTGTTTTTTTTTTTTTTTTTTTAATTAAATATATATTCTTTAACACAAAACCCCACAACCAGTTTAGGTGATGGGGCTATTTTTGAGAAGCTGAGTATTACAACATAATGCAGGGCCATAGAAGTCCTGGGCCATATCTTAGCCTGCCATCTGCTTTCCAAAATAACATGTCCCACCAAAGTCTTGACTTTCTGATGTAGTTCCTGCCCCGCAAGTGCTGGCAGAGGCGTTGGCCTGAGGAGCTTTCTGGAGCGTGACTTGTGGCAGGCCCTGCACTCAGCTGCCGTGCCAAGGCAACGAGGCTGGGATGCGCCATCCAACACTGACAGACTTGGAACCAAGGTGGATCCACTCACCCTGCAGGGTGATTCCAGTTGCATATTGTCCTTAAGCAGCATCCATGTGGTAATATGTTTTAAGTGCAGCCCCTCAGCTGAAGAATCAAAAAGGCTAAAGATTCCATGTTGATTAGTAACCTCTGGAGTCATACAGATCTGTAATAACTACTTACAGATCAAAGACATTTCAAGTTCAGCGTATTTTAGTATGAAGATACAATTAATGTTGTCATTTCTGTAATTAAAGTCTTTAAATTAGTATTTTGAAGAAGCCAGTCTATTATTCTACTTATCTGATTGAATACATCAGTATTTTGAATGATTTTAACATCCAGGTGTACAATCAAATTTTGGTCCCAGTTAGCCAGGGCAGAAAGTTGCTGTATGATTTGTAGGTCCCTGTAGGATTATCCCAGTTGGATGAATGGGACTGAGAAGGAAGAAAATGCTGTAAAAATTAGAAAACTACAAATGTTGTAATACCAACCTTATCTTCAGTCATTGTTGGCATTGGTTCTTGTTGGTAAGTAAGTTATTACTTTGATTGTGCTTATCTAGAGAAGTAAAAATAGTGAAAATGTTCCTTAAAATGTTTCCATTTGCAAGTCTCAGTCCTTGAACCTAAGCAAGCAAATACTTGAAGATCCATTTGTCCTTGATCTCTCTTCTGAGGTTTCCACCCTTCCCTGAAACTGTGAATTGGGAATGTTAAAAACAATAAAAGTGACTTGAATTTATCTATTTATATCACATGTATATCCACTTATATTCCAACAACCAAGGCAAATTCTTCATATTTTAGGCTTGAAAATTGAGACGTAGTTGTAATAGTAAATAATAAATAAAGAAGTTTTAATAATAAATAATAAACTTGTTATGATACTGGTCCCAGAGTTACCTCTCCAACATACTGCTATGGCTGTCAGTGTTAACAGGGGCTGGGCTGTAAGCGTCTCTCCCAGAAACTGCAAAGCTTATTTTCTTGCATGAAACTTCACATGCTGGGCAGACTGGGTTACAAAAGACAGTAGAGTGGCTAAAGCAGTTTATATTATCAGTGATTTGGAAAAAAAATTGTCTTGATTAATCTCTAAATGTTTTTACTCGTTACAATGGTAGGTAAATGTTAAGGCACCAAAATCTGGTTTAAACCGAGCTGTGCATTAAACACAGCATTGTGCCAACTCTGCCACATTTGAGTAATGGATTTAATGAAAACCAGACCCAAGATATTTCTGGCTAAGTTCCTCACATGTCTCTTTTATCTTTGTCTAGCATCTCAAATTGCATGAACAGTCTTCCTTGAAGTTGTTGTTGCTGATGTCCTTTATAAATTTCCAATTTTCATTATATGCACTGCCTGTAGTAACTCCTAACTATATAATAATCATTTGGATTATAAAAGGCAGTGTTCTACATTATTTCTCAGAGATGAGTTAACTCTCTTTTCTCTTCCTTCTTCTGCGGTTTACAATATTGGTATAGTAAATACAAGCATTCATTAATTTCATTTAGTACCATCCTGCTGCTACATACAGAGATCACAAATGTTGTCATGTAGTCCAGAACAAAGAAGTATGATCAGCAAGTTGTGTTACTACTATTCTGAAAGCTCTGCCCCTGCAGTGCCTTTGGACATGGTGTATGCCCACCTGTCTTCAACCTTCCCAATGGCCTGTGCAGGGTGTGGATTCAGGCTGCTGCATAGCAAACAGTTTGGTTTCAAAACCAGCCTCAGGGGTGCCCTCTGCAGTTATCATGGAACTACAGCCCTGGTCCAACTGTGGCAGTCAAGACTCAAACCAAGTATTCTGTGCCCTCCCTGACGTAAGTCTTCAAAAAATACTATAGACAAATGTTCTGCGTTAATGAGTGGAGTTGATGGGATAGTATTTTGCCCATGAACTCCAAGAAGCAAGGTGTTGTAGGGCACTGCTATGGTCTCAAACCTAGATGAAATGTGGAATTACCAAAATACATAATCTGTCAAGGGCTGAACAGTCCCAGTATCAAAAAAATAATATAATGAAAAAAAACCAAACCCAAATGCTCTATCAAATTCCACACAGTGCAGTACAACGGCTGTTTGCAACTGCTACGCAATTCAGATGGAAAAACCCCAGTATTCTCCAGCTTTGACTGGTCCAATTGAAACCTCCCCCCCCAAATGCTGCTTCCACTTTGTCCCTGGGGAGGTGAGGGAGAGAGAGCTCACTCCATACTCTCAGTTCACTTATGATACCATACATGGGGGAAGGCCCTGAATTCCATACACCATTTCCCCCTCCTTCCTGTCCTCTTCCTCCACCCCAAATATCCGCTTAAACCACTATGGTTTTGGTTCAAACAACAAGGCTAAACAGGTGAAATTTTAAATAATGATTAAGGATTCTTTTTATTCAGTTAAGTTTCAATATCATTACAGAAAATGTTATGGTACAGAGTTGTTTAACATTAGTTTTATTTCTTTGCTCATTTAATTTCCACACGAATGCTGGTAACACTAATATCTGTACAAGATCAGTCTTTGATTTTTTTTAGTTTTTAATTCTGTACATTTTTAAATGTATTGGTTAAAAAGGCTGTCAGCACTTAAGGAAGCAATTTTTTTGTTTGTTGAAATAAAAGGTATCCAGTTACTGCCCAAGAGTACTGAGCTGGGTGGCTGCTGGGACAAGAGAGATCCCTGAATGCGCAGCGAGGTAAGGAAACCTCGGGGCTTCATTGGGTTCCCAGCGCAGCCACTCTGCTTTTGGCACTGTGCACATCAACACGAGATACAAGATAAAGAACAAGCAGAAGCGCTCTGTGAAGCGGTTATGAAGCATACTAATAAGGGAAATCCAAGTGTTGTCTACGCTAGTATAAATAAGCAGACAGCCTTGTTTTAAGAGCGTAAGTAGTTGTATCTTAAAGATGAGAAAAAACACAAGTTCTGCAGGCACCTACTGCTGTCTACTAAAAGCTACCGCTATTAGAACTAGCATTGAACACACAAAGCAATTGCAAGGAAAGGAAAAAGTTGCTTTGATATAATCAGAATAAATTTCTTTGTTAAGATTTGTTTTAAAGTTTTTTTTAAAAGGTATTTATTTAAATTCCATTTGAAATATAATTCAAGATGTTGACTATACTGATCAACTTTTATCCAAATCAGAAAAACTAGCTGTGCCGTTGCATATTACAGGATACAGTCAATGATATGTGGACATGCATCAAAGCTTCACTCTTGCTGGTGACATCATAGCCTTCCAATGACCATGACATCCACCACCTCCCCCTTGTGAAGCTCCACATACTGCTCTGTCTTTGGAGGTAGCATCAACAGTCCATTGGCACTGCGCATACTCATCAGACGACTGCTCATCTGATTCCCTGCAGGAGAGAGAGAAGAAGTTCAGCTAAGTTCTCAGTTAGTTTCAAAAGATGCAACACACCATGTAGGAAACGAGAGCTGTTCTTACAAAGATGTTCACGTTGCTGACTTATTAAAGGAGCTGGGATCTCGCCATTGCAAGGTGGATAGAAACAGAGAACTCTGTAGAGCATCAGCCAGCCTCTCGTTGCTCTGGCTCTCAAAACTCTCATTTCCTTTGCCTATTGCGTTCCTATCCAGCCTTCCACATTATCTGTACCTCATATCTTGTCATAGTAAATTGCTTTTCTGTTGGAATTTCTAATCCTATCAAAACGACTTTACTTTCCAATTTGTGTATCTAATTCCAATTGTACAAAGACTAAAACCAGCAGAGTCTAGAATGCTTTTAAGGTACTGTTAAAGAATAAGTTTGATTAACTGTATTCTTCGCTCTGAATAGTCTCGTGTAACGGGAGTAGCTTAGCACTAGTAGTTAAAGTAGTTGAAGCCCTAGGCCGCAAGAGCTGATGGAGAGTAAACTTTTTGATACAACTAATGCTGCTACCACAGAACTAGCCAAATCTGGCACACGTGAGCAGAAACAAGTACCAACAAAACACTTCTAAGAGAATGAGGTAACTTCAGAAGGCGGCCAGCCCAGCAACAAAGAAAACAAATAAAAAATCAAGAGATCACCAACCAGAATTAAGTGATTGAACTTAAGGATTGGGTACTGGGTGGTCTGGGTATAATTGGAGGGGGTGATTGGGGTTAGGAGTCCCTCTCCAGAGACACCTAGCTCGAGCTGTCACCTGAGAACGAAGGAAAGAGGAACTGGAAAGCTTCACTTAGACACCTTCACTCGGACATCACATTTTTCAGGGGGATCCTAGGGTCAGGCCCCTCTATAGTTATATATGGTTATATATAACATATATCACCTCAAAAGAATGGGTTTCTTTGGGACACTGAGCTTCACAATGTGTCCAGAAGATCAAAAGTATCATATTGATAGTACTGACAAAAAATGAAAATGCAACACAAAGTCATGCCGTTTAGTTTCTTGGTTTTCAGACTTCCACGTTGACAGAGAAATCATTCCAGACTGTCTGCTTGTGTAAGGAAAGAAGCGATGCACAACAAAACAGAGTTAAATCAAATAGGGTGTTATAGACATAAGTAATAGCTTGACTTATATCTGGAAATATGTCAGAGGCTGTGTGATCTTAGGAGTAAATGGTAAGAACTTTCTCTGAATTAACAGTAAGATGCATTTGAGCTAATGTTTTCCCTGTGGCAACTCATAAATCATGCTTTGTATTGAACAATTTGGATGTAGCAAAAAGACAATTATTTGTTGAAGGACCTGAATCTCTTGAGGAACTGGCAGAGTCTGTCTTCCAGCAGTATACAGCTAAAAAATATTCAAATCTAGTATTTACCTCGACTGCATCTGAGGATCCAGAAGTATCCCTAGGTGGCAAACATGACTAATAAAGGTCTTAGTCTGCTTTAAGAGAACACACACAGCCTCTGCTATCTCTTCTACTTTTCCAGTTCTGCTAGAATCACACTTCTTTTATTTGTACTGTTCCTACCTAAGCCCCAACCTGTGTTTATTTACTGCACGCACAAGAGCAAATATGACTGGGAGTGCAAGTAAGCACAGGTGGATGGTTATAAAAAGCCATGTGTGCACATATACAAACGCACAGGTGTATTTCTCTGTGTACGTGTACAGAGACAGGTGGTTCAGAAAAAGGAAGTTTTAATGGTTAAAATGGTAAGTCATATCATGACAGAATTTTATACCAATGTACATGTATGCATATGCACAAGTATGTCACCAAATCAGCCTGCATAAGTACACATGCTTGGTTGCTTTCAGACATATATGTGGGAAGGCAAGGACCTGTGTGAGTGTGTCTGTCAGCC
Organism: Patagioenas fasciata; assembly: GCF_037038585.1. Classification (NCBI taxonomy): domain Eukaryota; kingdom Metazoa; phylum Chordata; class Aves; order Columbiformes; family Columbidae; genus Patagioenas; species Patagioenas fasciata. Next base: position 35,458,476 of record NC_092524.1, read on the forward strand.
TGTGTGACTGGGCACTAACCTGTACTCTGTGCCCAAGGTAGTGGTTCTTGGTGATGCCAAGTCAGTATGCACCGATGATATTCTGGGCGGGGGTCCAATTTTACATCACATGATAACTGTAGAAGAAGCAGAGAAAGGATGAGAATGTCATGCATGCAGATTGCACTGGCTAAGATATCGGAATCATCTGCTTAATTGTTTTTCCTCAAAAGCAGTCTTTTTAAAAACTTGCGTTTTGAAGTTTGATAGTGTCTAGTGCAAGACCAAAAGCTGTAGAAGGTAGAGACTGCAGTATTTAAGGGAAATACAACTGTGATATTATGGTATCGAAGTGTATGATGGAGTGTACATACACCAAGTGGAATATTCCAAAGCTGTTCCTTTACTTTAAAGACAGTATTTCTCTGGAAAAAAAAAACAACTTTATTGTTTCTGCTCTCTGGATTACACTGCATAAAGATAAAAAATTTATTCACATTCAAAATCCTGCTAGCTCTGACAAAAGGGAAACGGCCAATCTTTGAAATGAAAAGACATACAGGAGATGGCTCACAATGGAATTTAGTGGAACACACTGGAAAATTCATGCAAAAGTGAGGATCACTCCAAATTGCTCTCTGGTTTAAAATATTTTAGCTGTGAGATTAAGAAAAATCTGGATGCCTGAGGGTAAGTGAGAGACAGAATAAGCAGTAAGAGAAAAGTGCATAGCCAAGAACACTAGGAAAACAATAGAAGGTAATGTGTTCCTTGGTACTTGATTTGAATCAAAAATAGAAGAATAATACATTATAATGACATGCCTTGAATTTATATTAAACGGAGTTACAATATCCATGATTTATTATAAGAGTGAAATGAAGAGTTTAAGGGATTTATATTGCTGAGGGTGGGGGTCATGTGGGTTACTTATATAAATAACTCAAGAACAGAAAGGCTTTAAAGTTTGTATTTTCTGTCGCTAATACAGAACTATCCAACTATTTAGGTAGTCCCACATTACTCTGCTTTATTTACCACAGGTTAAACCTTTTTTTTCTTCAGACAGGAAAGCATTCTTCCGGCCTGACTGGCAAATGGCTGCCTCTGCATCTGTATATCTCGCTGCATTAGATGGCCATCTAACTCCTAGAAATTATGGGACTAAATATTACCATTAGCAGAGATCGAGAATGTACCTCTGCTTTGTGTAAACTTCCTTTGACGTGCCATAATTAGTCTAAGGCTCAGATTACCCACACAAGACAGCCTTTCAGAGCCCCAAGAGCTTTGAAAACTGTGCTTCAGCATCTCCAGAGAATTTTCACATGAAGGACGACCTCCTTACCCTGGCTTTGATGATGGTGGGCCGAGGATCCAGGATACCCTGCATTTTCCTCAGTGCAGGAACAACAAAGAGATTGCAGGTGACGACGGCTGACACAGGGTTGCCTGTTGGACAAAGAACAGTTGGTGGTGAATTCCTCTTGATTTACTCTGTGAAATGCTGAAAGTGATCTCATGTTTTTATAGCAATTGGACCCTCAAGGACTCTAAAGAGCTTTTCATGTTACGTACAGGAGATGTTTCATTCAAGGCTGGAGTGGCACGTGGCGAGCGCACCTGTTGAAAGCTGCACTGTGTGGCTGACAGCGAACTGCCACCCTGCCCTGACCACAACTGCCCCATGTTCCTCAGGCCCCAACATTTGCCTCTGTTCCTCCATCACCTTTTCTCTTATGTCTGGGGCTGGAGCAGGGTTTACTGTGCACAGGTATGGGTCCTAGCTGATAGGGCTCTTGATTAATGATTAAGGTTTCCAAGACCTATGGAAAAATAACTTTCAATTCCCTCACAGAATGTCAAAATTATTTACTAGTAATTCTGAGGAGAATTCTTCTGACTTACACATTTTCTGCTGACTGATAAGGGAGATGTGTGACCAATGTCTGTTAAACACCACTTGTCTTACACATCTAGACTTCCCTAGATGTCAGTTCTAAAGCAAATACTACAGTCACACAGATGCTCCATTGATCTTTCCCCTGGAAGAAAATGTACAGCAGCAACTAAAACAAGAGAGACAAAAAGCACTAGAGGTGTATCTGAAAGCCACCAGCTTACAAAGAATAGGATTCCTTGTGTAGTCAGATATCCATGCAAAGCCAGAGCAATAAGAATAAAATAAATTCCTCCTGATTTAAGAGGATAGAAATTTGTAGCCAGATCTCTAAGGAAATGTTTATTCTGTACATGGTGATTTCCAGGGCAATGCTGCATGCAGGAAGTGAAGCGATGCTGCCCTCTTTTGATTCCATGGTACGATCATGATAAAAAAAAGCAATTCTGTGACATATTCCTTGGCACTCTGTCCTTTTTGCCTCCATTTCAATACTTCAGAGTGGATGCACTGACTTACATGCACAGATATTTACTGTGAAGGTGGAGGGAGCTGTAGGAAAAAAACACCCCTGTATAGTGCTGCTTACAAAACACAAGGAAATTGTTGGATGGAAGAAATCATAAGGCCTGTACACTTGCAAATTCTGAGGACAGGAACAAGAAAGAACTCCTTAGCATATCCCTATAAGTCAATCTCTTCTGGAAATTTCTGGGAAAACCTTGCAGGTACCTTCCTTAGAGATGCCAACACCAGACAGAGGTACTGTGAAATGTCATTATTCTGTTTCATATCTGTAATCTATGCACAGCAACAAAAGCAATCCACAAAACATCTTACCTGGGAGTGCAAAGATTATTTTTCTTACACCATCAATATCCAGAGTTGCAAAAGTTGTTGGCAGGCTATGGAAAAAGAAAGCTATTTAATATCTGCACTAGACTCTGACTGAACATTATTATGTTATTATTTAAAACATTTGGAAATGAAAACAGAACGAGATCTCTCTCTCCAGCAGCAGCTCATTAGCACCTGCTGCTTATTCCACACTGAGGGTACAATCCTTTCCTCATGATGACAGAACAATTACTTTTTCTTGGTATTCAGCCATGAAGTTTTAAGTAGGTGATTTTGCTTCTGGTGAGGAAACATCTAAGAGCAGATGAATCAAAAATCTACATCCTGTCTTTATGCTAGAAGTCAATTAATGAAGAAGTAATACTGAAATTATGCAGTTACAGAGCAGTCTTTGTTTTTCACAGAAGGCGCTCCAAATTTTTCTAACATCAGTGACTCTGATTTCCTTCACTCCACTGTCTACCTCAGTGGTGACGACGGAGCAGTGTTTCAGCGCAGCCAATGCAGGAGCGCAGGCAGAGCTGCAGTCAGGTACGACCCAGCTCTGCCAGGGGAGAGCCCGCTCCGCCTGTCACAGCTGCTCCTGAGCCATCTTCAGGGACCTGTTACCAGGGCTGTGACAGTTATACAAACTGCGCAGTAATGTGATGGCTTCAGAATGTGGCTGGCAAAGAAAACGGACTCATCAGTTTTAAAAAGTTTTCTATATACTTATGTTCAGATCATCCATTTACACATTAGAAACTATACTTTATAGGAACAACAATTAGGCTGCGTTCCTTGGCTTCATCTTGAGTTAACAACGATCACCTACTCAGCAGATGATAGTTGCTGACCAGCAGCAACTCTGGAGATTTGCCATGCTTTGATCATTATTACCTCGTTTTGTATCTGCTAGAACTAATCAATATCCTGTTTTACCAGGGGAAACTGGTGTTTGAAGTTTCTCTTTTGAAATGTCTCTAACATAACGGGAACTATGTGCCAGACCTCCAAATCTTATAACCAGTGCACAGTCTGAGGTAGATAAAATCTAACTGCTAATTCACGTTTACTGGAAACTCTGAATTCTCATATGAGATTTCAACACCATCACTGGTAAAGTCTGCTAGACAAGATGCAGCCTAACATTAGCTCGGCAACTTTCAGATCAAGCAGAGGAATGGTAAATCCCAGGCATCACTCTGCAGTCATGTAGCACATCAAAATACAGGAATACAAAGCAAATTCTGGCTTCACTCTTGGAACTTACTCAAGGGAATTTTTCCCAGTATAGTAATCACAATTCATATCTAAGGCCTTTTAAGACAAGTAATAAAAACTAAGACACATATTTGCTGTTGCACTACAGCCAATGCAAATGAGAGTGTTTACAGATTAGCTGACCAAATGTTTTGGTAGCAGTAAGAAATATGGCATAAAATGAAAATGGATGCTTGGGTAAAACACGATTTCTCAAAACTTTTCTGGCTAGTAACTAGAAAGTTTACTGCTGCAAGTCTACAGAGGGTTCACCAGAAGGAAGAATTACATTTGCTTTCAGATAAGCCAGAACCAGAATTTAATACTCTGAATTCTCTACATCAGGTTATCCATTCTTGTCAGCAGCAGAGGCTGGAGTGCAGATCCCACATTCGGGACTTCCCCGCATCGGTTGTAGCAGCATGACCAAAGCAGTGAGCAATTTCCAAGCCTGGGCTACACCCAGCACCGGAAAAAAACATACTTTCAGCTCACTTGTTCCTTTTATAGAAGCAAGGTGGTGGTAGTAGCAGCACCAGCACCAAACCCACATGCAGTTCTTTACTGGATGGTATGCAGAGACAGTAAAAGTATTTGTCTATTTTCACAGCAAACAGCTGCTTTCTGTTCAGATCCCTGGCAACAAGCTATGGGCTAGAGGGAACCATTCCTCAAAGCTGGTCTTGGCCTTGTGTTACTGGGCTGTGCCAACCCAGCCTGCAAACAAACTGCCCTCCGTGGTTACCGAGGCAGAGCTGCAAACATCTTCCCGCTACTGTATTGTGAAAGGGAACTCTCTATTTTCAATACATCTAGTTTTCATTTTCCTTACAAAGCACAATTCTAGACTTATTAATTATAATAGCAGTGCCACAGCAAATGAAAGCAACGCTGAAACAGTTTTCTGAGGCAAACTAAACACATAAAGGATTGTGTTTACTTTAAAATTACTATGCTCAATATGCCAATTAGATAAAAATTCATAAATGGCTGTCATTCCACCTCTCTCAAGAAATTGCTTGTTTGCAGGAATATGGCTTATGCAAATTTTGAAGTGAAATGAGATGCTCATTAAGCAAACCAGCAGTTAAATGTCCTTATATTTACCGGTTATTTCATAACAATGGTAATATCTGAGCTCTGTGACCACAGGGAAGACTGTGGCCATGTTTATACAATGCTGGTTTCCCCCCAGTCCCCAAACCTGATTTGCAGCAGTTATCAGAGAAATCTCTCCTATTGATCAAGAGCAATCCCTCTGTTCCAGTTAATTTCACCCATAAAGTTCCTGACTAATCTGAATAGGACTGATTTTGCTTCTTTTCCCGTATATATCTGCCATGTGGTTTATAGTATATTTGGAAAACTGAAATGTACTGGAGCACTCATATGGGGTATTTGGCCCAATACAGCCTCCATCTATGCTGCCTAAGTAGAAAGATTTCTTACCCTGGTTTCATAAAAACTCTGCCAAAGTGAATCTGTGCATGAAGATCAATATCCAGCACCTGCTTAAGATAGTCCTGTTTAAATTAAAGAATGAAAATCAATTAAGTAACATCAAAGTGGCTTACATCATTTAAGCATTCAAAGCACTTAATTAACATCAAGTGAAGATGAAAGACTTTTCATATCCTTCAAGTGCTACAGTCCAGTGGGGAATTGCCAGTATTTGAACGAATGTATGTTCAAAAAGAAGAGGTGAAGAACAGACTCATTTTAGGTGCCAAACCTGACTCCAGAAGGTCATTGTAATGTATTTACATTAAAGTCAGTTGCAGCATCAGAATCTTAGAGGACCCCACAAATATCTACTACTAAAACATTTTCTATGTCAAAGATGGAAAAAAAGCCTTTATGGTTCAAAGTTAAGACTCATAATCATCCAGTTATTTAACTTTTGCCATGGAAGCTCTCTAGCAGTAGAGTCAGAGATCTCCTAGTACTTTTGAAATCAATACTGTACTGTAGAAATCATAGTTTTCCAGGATACTGTAATTATTGTAATTTCTTGGGGACATGGTCTAATTCACAGTGGTTGGGTTTAACAGTCCTTAGAAAGGAAAAACTGCTTGTGGTTTGTGTGTTCAAGTTAAATGATTTTGCATTAACACAATCGATCCAGTTATTAAAACAAATTGAATTACTTGTTTAGTCTTTATTGCTATCCTCAGAAATGTAGTATCCTGTCTGTTGTGTTTAGTGAGATTAAAGACACAGGACATAACATTCAGCTGTGAGGAAAGACTTTGGAAGCAGTAAATCTGAAGCTCCCTTGCCGTTTTCCCATCTTGTGTGTGTGTGTTTGTTCAAATACTTGGAAAGCAGCAACTTTTCTCAGCCAGGCATGAATTCTCAATTACTGATTGCATTAACCCCGTTTTTACTCTATATTTACTTTTTGGATGTTCACAGTTATTTCATTTAAACTGTTGAAAGCTCAGTATCAGAGGAGTAACCATCAGTGGAATATAGAGCTTTCTGACTTTATGCTGTTGCCTCTAATTCAGACTGGGGATAAATTAGCCAGAAATGCCTGTCAGACCATTCAGCAGTCCACTCACTTCCCCGTGTTCCTGTGTCGCCACATTCCCAATTTAAAGACCAGCACTTGTCCTTGATTGTTTTTCTAGGAATACTGAGGACAGTAATGGGATTGAAAGTAATTTGCACTGGTTTAACTGGTTATCCATTTTCACGATGTATCCAACAATATGATTTCTACTCAGAAAAGTGACAAAAAAAGCACTCATGTTTGCCACCTCCTAGTGACTGTTTTTAGTATCTGTTAATTATAAAAGGAGAGATGTTTCTTTTACCTGCCAAACTCACAGATTCAGCCTGGGATCAAAAAGTAATCTGAGTTTTCCTTCGCATAAGTCATGATTAATAAATGTCCTGCAGGTTCATCTACGCCCCACCAGCATCTGTGTATCCCTATTTTCTTTGATGGTTTTGGCACAGGGGTTACCAACAGGAACTCAATCAACAATTCTGTTAATGATTCAAAAGGCAAATATATCAGCTCACTGTGTCTCGTATGTATTGCCTCTGTAGGACTATCAGGCGCAAAATGTGATAAAACTATTTTTGTAACAGATAAAGCTTTGGCGTATTCAGAAAACAGATCTGCTGAGTAAGAAAGAGCTATTTATATACTCAGGTTGCTTTTCGAAGTACATTCAAAGTAGCTTTATTCTATCTACATTTTACCTGCTTTAAGAATAAAATGAAGTCTGTTGCCTTCTTGTGCTGTTAACCAAGCACCTTCCTCATCATAACTACCTAAATCATTCCTTAAATAAAAACATATTTGCAAATCACTCACATCACAAAATCTTCCCTGTTGTACCATATCTACTATAGTACAGTAACAAGAACAAAAGGATTGAGGATAGCACAGAAGACTATTTTCTTAATTAATTCACATTTAAGTGTTCTAAAAAAAGTAAGATCCCTTTTTAATAAACATTAATACAAAAGTAGAAGCTCTGATGACAGACTCTGGCTTTAAATTCTTACATATATCGTAGCAAGTCATACTTAAATTTAGCATACCTTTTCCCCCATAGATACACCTCCTGATGTAATGATCACATCAGCACGGCTGATACCCTCATTCAGTGCATTCAGTAAATCATCTGGGCTACAGAAAAGAACAGGCAAGCAGATTAGCGGCACGGAACTATTACCAGTTGTAGTGTGTCTGTGTGCACACATACAGATGTACATACACACACGTATTTTAAGAAAGACACAGCGCCAGGATAATATCTTTACCTTCTTCAGCCTCCACACTGCTCTATTCAAGTGAAGAAATGCAGCCTCATTAAGTGAACACACCGTTTGGCACCTTTCTCTCTGAAAGCTTTGCAACAGGAACAGTGGGATACTTTAGGTTGGGACTGAAGACCACTAATACAAGTGTCAAAAAGCATGTAATTTGCACAGTAGGTAGCAATACAAATTATGATTTAGATGAGCTGACAGGGCTATATAAAGGGACCTGATACATGAAAATTACTGGCCACCAAGCAGGCTGCACTGCTACCTGTCTAGATTATTTGGTGTGTGCAGAAATGGGGGTAAGGCTCATGTCAAACTTCCATCAGTGAAAAGTGTGAGTAAATCCTTTGTTTATGTTGCCCATTAGAGGGCTCTGCAGCAAAGTCAGCTGTACATCTGCTTCATCTTGAAAAAACACAGTCCATCCCGTTCAAGGGTCTGTTCACCTTCACGAGAAACAGTGTAAGGGGAGCTGCGATGTTCTCCATACAAAGAGTATAACTGCGAAGGTGAAGGATAGAAGCTGAGTATATTTCAGTTTTGGTATCTCTGAAGTGGCCATTAGCCACCTAACAGCAGTGCTGATGCTAACAGAGTCTCAAGGCATGCCGTGGAGAAACTCGGTTACACAACTTTCACAAGACCATAGGAATCCGAAAGAATCTCCAGTATATATTAAATACATACATTGCATTTAACATTTGTGAACTGACCAGAAGCTGACTGATTGCTACAACTGTATGTAAGGCTCCTTCAACAGTATGTTTTTACTTTAATGATCCCGAAAGTTTTCACGCAAAGCTGTTCCTTCTTAGAATGCAATTGAATGAATGGGCAATAATGCCAGTGATTGTATAAAGGACTTCATCTGGAATACAGCACCTCAGTTAAATGCCACAGGTCTCAGAAAGAAAAATCCTTTCCTCTGAGCATCCTGTCTTTGCCCATGGTTTAGTGAAACAGAAGCAGCAGTTTGCATTACATGGTGCTGTGTGCACTGCAGTCTACGTGACACAAGAAACACTGCACTGCTTCACTGAGTAGATATCTCAAGTGCATACAAATCCTTCACATTCCTCATCTCCTCACCTGAGAGTCCTTAAGTGTCCACTACCCTGGTTAGGCCTTACAGGTAGAAATACTCAAGACCCTTTCTCCACCATGTTTAGTGACTGATGCAGCATCTTCTTTGGCATCCCAGTGTGGTTATCCTGCAAAAATTTTCTATTTGTGTTGGGTTATATCCACTCTTCAAAGTCATACCGCTTTGTAAGACGTAGGTAACAATCTACAGCAGACAGAAAGGCAGATCGCTGGTGCCATAATGTGGGCTGTAGTCAATCAGACAGAATTATATACTGCTGTTTTTTAAAGGGAAACAGGGCCTGCAGATATTATGGCATGCCTCCGTGACTTTCGTTTAAGGTACTGGATATCCTGGATACCCTAAATGGCCTACAAAGAATGGCTGAACTCCGTTTTCTTTGGAAGAAAATATAGAACATACAGACTGAAGAAAAACCACTCCTCCTCTGCTCTTTAGGAAACAGAGACATTTTCTCAGCTGCCCCTTCTGAAATCTCAGGATAATTTTATCCAAAAAACAGCATAAGTCTTTCCTAGTTGAAGGCAAGAGGAAAGAAGCAAGTCTGTCGTTGGCTGCTGTCGGTGTCTTCTTCAGAACCAATTGTTCCACGTCTAAGTAGTAATCTGTGTGCAATACGGTATTACTTAAGACTATTATACAGTTTGCAATAGGAAAAGTCTCTCAAGATTTAAGTATTCCTTAATCTTTGCCAATAAGGGTACAGATTGAAATGCAGCAAGGAAAACTCACTCATTACACAGGTCGATGTAGATCCTTCTTAAAGCCTGATGACACTTGGACACTCACTGCACTATCACTAGGCTGAAGCTGCTTTCAGGATATTTTTCTCATTAGGTTGTGATGCGGTTGAAGACCTTATCTGGAGCTTGCTCCAGGCTGTTTCATTTTATCTTGCTTAATTATTCAGAAGTTATTCATAGGGAGGAAGACCACCTGTCTGGAGACATCCTAATTCTGGATTACGAAGTGGGCTTGCTTTTGGTTGTGGTTTAAGAGTAATGGAAGGGATAGTAAAAAGCAAATGAGTCTATATTTAACTGTTGTTGAAGTTTAATAAAATGGAAGTGTACTAAATAGATATGCATGCTGTGTGTATATATATATTTAAAAAATTAATTTGGAAAGGAATAAAACCCAACCCAACAACCCAAAATATGTCCAAACTCACAGCAGGTGAGGGCTCAGTTCACACCTGTGTTTATGAGGGTACCATACCACTGGAATAGTTCACTATAGGGTTTTTTTCTCTACATGTCATGTAAAAAGTTGAAGATTACTGGACATGCTGCACTTTTTTTAGCATTTCCAGTAGAACAACTCGTATAATATATCCCTTTCTTTACCGTCTCTATAATGCAAGACATTAAAAATTCTGTCTCTGTAACTCTATCCAACCAATAGCACTCTATATCCTCTTTAGGTAGTTGCAAAATGCATTGAATTCTTCCAAAATGAAAGATGTGATAGAAATTCTATTGTAATAAACTGAATGATTACACTAGTTTGGTTTTTATTCTGTAGAAAGGAGACATTTACAGAATTCTCTCTGTTGCCTTTGTAGAAGGCTTCTCTCTTCTTGCCATACTTGGCACATTTCTTTTTGTCACTCACGTCTGTAAAACTTTCTATTCTACTTAAGGCTGGTAGTTCCAAGATTCTGCAATTAACACAAAATGCTCCTTACAAGAGTCACCTACTGAATCTTCAATCAACATCGTAGCAAACATTTTCCTTGCCTTTAGTGGATTTAATGCAGAGAGTTATCATTCAAATTGCATATTAACACATATTTGGTATAATCAGATAATAAGATACTACTACTCGTTTCATTTGTTGTATAACAATGAGCAGCTTCTCCTTTGGACTGACAATGCAAAGGGAATAAATAATTGAAGACTATTAACTTCTGAAAGAATAGACAAAATAACTTTGGCATTTGAGCATAACAGGACAAGATTGTTTTAAAAGGCCTGAGACAAACCACGATGAAGCCGAGAAATAACACTCACTGTCTGAGCAGGTACAAATTAGAAGCTATATTCTGAAGCCCTGGGCATTGCTAGGGGCAGGATACTGGATTAACTAGACTAATGGTCTAATTCGCTATGATAAATCCTTTGAAATGTCTTGTGAAAGTACCATTCTCGGATATTTTTCCTTCAAGGACAGAACTGTAACAGGTGCTCAAATATAATGGTGAATACCTTAATCAATGTAAGTAGATTTTGATGGGAAGTCTCATTTCCAGATAGCAAAACTGTTTCATTTGGTAATTTTCAAAGTCAGAGTGACATTGTGCACAAGAAGAGCGTGTGCTGTTCTAACATGCTGCTATTGATCGAAAAAAATATTCTCTCTATATGCTTCAGATCACATCACAGCAGCTTCTGTAAACACAACCAAGAAAATTTGTTTTATATGCAGCTTATAAAACTTTTCATATAGGTAAGCACAAATCCAAACCTTCTCTCAACAGCAGAAACTTCCATCTACAGTAGATCGTGTCTGCACAAATATTACGTGTATTGCACATACATTTTTGAAGCTGCAGACATAATGCTTTCCGTAAAGAGTCCATGTAATTTTAAGTATATCTTTATAGTCTCTGCTAATTTTGCCAGTCTGATAAACAGTATTTGCTTTACTACCTCAATTTGCTGACCCTCTTTATCTAGCTTTATGGAACAGAATGAACAGTACAATCTAGAAATGAGTGGGAGGGTATCTGTTGTGCATAGAATACATGAAGCAGATGCATGACATTGCTGTTGACACGCCACTTGACTTCATTAATTTGAAGAGAGGGCTTGCAGGATGGCAGTATACCGGAGCAGGAACACCTCCTGGATTCATGAAAAATTCTGATTATCAAAGCTAGTTTGTGGAAAACATTTATGCAGTGCTTGATTACTGAGCTGTCTTTGAACTGAAGAGATACACAGGAGCTTAAAAACTTCAACAAGAAAATGATGTAAGCCTCATTAAAATAGACATCAGCCATGCAGAAGATTTTTTTCCTTTATCTCTCTCAAAAGAAATAGCTGCAGTACAGTCAAGACCAAAGAATTCTCTATATTTGAAGTGCTGTTTGGAAGCACCCTAAATTACAGTGTAGTTTTTTCTTTCAAATAGAAATCAATGTCTGTTAATTCATTTCTGTTGATCCTATTGTTGTGCTTCACTGTCATTAATTATAAATCTGTTAGCCCTTTCTGTGATACAACCCCTAACACCAGCAGCTTGATACATGCAATTAAACTGCTCAGTTTAATAATTTAATTTAGGAAACAAGTAACAAAAAATGGTGATCTGCATCACCTATCACTCTGCAGTAAAATGAGTGATCATTGTAAAATCGAAGTGGAACATTTAGTTAGGACAGACTTATCAAGCCGTTGTCACAGTACAAAACCCATTGTTCATTAGTAATTTCCAGGACCATTTTCACCAAGTTCTTTGCCACAGTAGTCTCATTCGTTCAAATTAACCTCATTACCTGACAGTCATTTCCAGTCCTGTTGTTCACTGCCATATACAGCTATTACTGTTGGGTCACTAATAGAAACACTTGCGATTGCTGGACTTTTCTATGTATCAGTTCAAGCTTTTATAAACCCAGTTCTTCTGGAAACCTGTACTTGCAAAATTTGTGCATGCAAACCACCACAGTCAGAACCTGAAACCTGTGTGCTTTACAGATAACTTGGACACAGATACAGAAAGATATGCATGCAGCATAATGCACCAGATGCATGCAGAAGTGTCTATTGTGAGCACAAAAGCAGCGCTGGGTAACCTTTCTTGCCTATTGTTTTAATTTATTTGAAAGCATTTCAAGTATTTCAGTTATATGCTGAAATAACTACTCTGTCAGACATGATTTCTCACAGATTCAGAGGAGCTACAGATTCCCGGACACATAATGAAAACTCAAGTGCTGGCAGTGACACTACACTAATCACACTAAAGACCAAAGCAGACTGGCTGCTCCTCTAAACCACAGCACTTACTGTGACTTCAAAAGGCTACACGCTGTCTGTATGTACCCTGAGTCTAGCACGTGTTGGCCATGCCTACACAAACTGGGAACAGTGGTTTGTGCTAGTTTTGCATCTTATGAGGTCTCTTTTCTGCTAAACAGATCTCCCAGAAGAATAAAAGAACTAAGGTACAAGGACCTGCTAGAAATTCCCCTTGTATCCAAATATCCCAATCAAGACTCTAGTTCTACATCAGAAACAAACTAAAACAACCACCCCCAAATCAAGAATTTACTGAAGTAAAACTTCCATCAAAAACATAAAAGACTGTACTTATTGTACTCAGGCAGAGATCTCATCAAGCTCAATGACATTTCTGTTTGAGGAAAGATAGGACATGGATTTGATCCTTTATGATTAACTCTCATTTTTCTTCTTGTGCTCTTTCAGTTGAGGTGACAGATTTCAAAACGAGTAGATAAATGCATCTAGGCATAAAGACAAAGTCTGCCACCTACTTTTCACCTCATGGCCAAGAGGAATATTTTGCATATCAGTAACTAGCAGGATGCAGAATAGTGAACAGATGCCATATTCAGTTTAGCCAACTAAAACCAGGCTTCTGTAGAATGCAATATTGAATGTATTTCAATGAATGTAATTCAATAAATGAATATTTGAATGCCATAGGAATCCTGTGTTTTGACTAGGATGGTTTTCTAAAGCAGAAGATCTGATTTTGATGATGTCTGTAGGAACATATGGGCACTCTTCTGAAACTGTATTTGTTTCAAAATTCTCCAGTGTATTTCATCATGTTCTCAGAATGTTTCTTCTACCTTCTGTGGTATTTCCCTGGATCACTTTGAACAGATGCGATATGTTTTCCCAAAGAATACAGGCCAGCTTGTGAGGAAAGCTGGAATAATTACAGTAGCTTTTGGCTTGTTCAACACGACTATGTAAGCTTTGTCTATCTGATAGCAGGATAAAAGAATTTGTCTTTGTTACTCTTTGCTGCTCCTTTCATTGATGCTGCTGCGAATAAGAATGCTGTTTTGCAGAGTATTTTTTCATGTTATATTTATGAACTCAGAGACTTTGATTAGAGGTCTTCCACTCTCTTGCTGAAGTTAGCATGAGATCTGCCTAATGCCTTCAACTTTTTCTCTGTATTTGGATGATAACATATTTTACTCCATGTTCTAATGAAGTGTTTCAGAAGACTCCCACCCATACATACGCCAGAATGACAAAAGACCAGAGAGGTCAGAAAAACAGATACCTATGGGAGTGCAAGAGGAAAAGGTCCCATGTTGTAGAAGGCAGGTGGTTATGTACTATGGAGCACATACCTACATGAAGGTAATACATTCTTGATGGTTGGGTCCTGTATTGCATTCTCCTCTGCTGCCTGCGTATGTTCATCTGCAAGCATTTGCTTGTGAATTGTAGTGATTTTCTTTCAGCAATGCTGAAAGAACAGGACCAAAGGTTTGATAACAGTTGTCTTAGGTGCTGTGCCATTGTACTAACCTGTGGGCACTATATCCACTCTAAATCCAGGCTAGTGTGTGTCCACTGAATGTAAGAAGAAGTCTGAGAACAGCTTGTTTCCATTAATTAATAAATTATTCCTAGCTATTTTACTAGCTGAGGACAAGGAACTTTATCCCAATACTTACCAAAAATCCATTAGTTTTTCCAAAGAAGGTGAATGGGATTTCACTGGTAAAGATAACAGCTTCTATTTCATCTTCCTTGTTATGAAGGAAGTGAAGCTATATGGATTCACTGAAAAGTTTTCACTTTTGGAGTGGAAAATACTCAACAGTTGTAGTTGTGTTGAAATAATACGACTGAAGACTACACCGCACAAGACAATAATCAATGGCAAAGACACTGTTGATCAGTAAAGATGACAGTGAGTCTGAAGAGTAATTAGTGCCAGTTGCTTATAGAAAACAAATAGTATTACAAAATCTGACACACGGTGACATGGTATCGTTATCACAGAATTTCTTACCTTTTGATTTTACTTTAGCTTCAATTTGAAGTAAATTTAAATAAATTTTAAGTGAATTTTAAGTCAATTCATCCCCTTGTAAACTGGTGTAATTGCTATTGAACTATAGTATGGATGTCTCTACAACAGGCAGAAATGCAGTCCCTAAAGGCAATGCTTCAAAATTAAGGTTTTATCTGTAAAGCTCCACCTTCTACAGAATCATCACTTCATCACTTTGAATACCCCCTGTCTCCAGAAGAAAAATGACTTGGAAGCCACAAGTCAGAGACAATATAAAAAGGCCTTTTAAAGTCCCCTGTTGTCAGTCATGTCTGAAAACTAATAGTTATTTTTTTTAGAAAATGTCAAATCAAATATGACATTGATTTTTGTTTACTAAAACACAATACTAAAAAACTCCAAGAAGAGTAAACTACAGTTTATTAGAAATAGGTGAAGGAACAGAAAGAGAAACTTATCCTGTTTGAGACCAGCAAGTCAATTTTTTGACCGGTCTCAGTCAATGGAAGGAACTAGAACCTCATTTGTCTCTACAATGCTGGACTACATTCCTTCAAGCACAAAGATGCTTTTAGTGTAAGAAAATGCCCATTGCATTTTCTCCTGTTCCGGAAGGAGAAGCATTTTCTCACTTCTGATGCTTTGGGTGGAAAGGATTTATGCTAGGAGGTTTTTTTTTGCTGATGTTTGTCCAGCACTGCTTAGAAGAGCCCAAATGCTCACTGAATGTGTCCTCTAGATTCATGCTGTCAGCAATGCTATATGAACAGACTTGTATGAGGTATTCCAAGTTTATCACCTGCTGGTAGATTCTGCATATTAATCTAAAATGTTTTTAAAACTGCAGGTTCTTGTAAGCTAACAGCACTTAAGTTTTCTGTGATGTGTAAAGCATAATGCAAGATTCTAGTGGGTTGATCTCTTTAGTCATTTAATGAGGAAAACCTAGATTTATGACAACATGGCTTCAGCATCAACAATCAATTGCTAAAGAGGAACAAGGCTTTTGAAGGCTAAGGATATGGCAGATCAATTAGTAACGAGTACAGAAACTTGTATTTCTTGTCTGCAAAGTAAATTTTAAACAATAACTCAATCCTCTAATAGGTCCATTAACATCAGTGAGGAACCTCAGGTGACCGAAGTTTTCAGGTACTAGCCTTCAGATGCTTTTCATTACTTTTCTGCCTCTTTTAAATTCCTACAAAAATTGAACCATAGCAATTAATTTTTCTGTTACTGGAGAAAATGATGGGTGGTTTACTCTTCCTCTGTTATCACTCCTGCCCCTTTGGTCTGTCTGTGATAGAACGTTTCTTCCTAATTTGCTCTATTTTTTTAAAGGGAAAAGCCTTGATGGCTAAAGATGTTTGCTGCTACTGACTGGTGTTCTTGGTGTTAACAGAATTTTAGTTTTATCAGTGTTGTGTATGTCTACAGTGCACTGGTGCATAAGAACTTAACTGACAAGGCAGTGTTATTTAATGAACAGAATAAAACACCATTTGCTTCTGTATGGCAACCATAGGTAGAATCTGTGCTCCAAGCTCTGTACTGACAGACACCTGGTCACGCCTGCCTGTGAGCATGCATGTGCCTCAACATCCCAAGTGTTTTAAAAACGGTGCTCACCCATCTGGTAGGCCTGTCTCCGCAGTGTTCTGGAAGCTCTGTGTCTCTTCTTCTTTAAAAACATCTGGCTTCCTGAGGGTAAAGGAAGCAGAAGGGGTGTAATAAAGAGCCAGGGAAGGAGAGGGGCTCCTGGGGCGGAAGGGATGTTCTGTGCCCAGCTGTGTCTCCTTTGCTGGCTCTGAATATTCAAAATCATCATGGAAAACGCTGCTTCTCTGCAAGGCCAGGCAATGGGAGAGAAAGGGATTGCACGGGAACACCTTTCTGTTCTAGTAGGGCAGGCTTCTCACAAGGATGAAGAATCAAGCTATGGAAGGATTCAGGCTTAGCTGGGCATACCAGCAATGCGACGTTCATCTTTCCTTGAAGAGTCTATGGAGAAACCTCTGTACTCGTCTTCCAGACAGAGCAAAATGAAGTGTCAGGCACCTTGACATTTTGGAAGGTGCCTTTCCCACAGATACTGCGAACAAAATTGGAGAAAGGCTCCACTGAAATATTTTTACTCACACTTTCTAGCTTATTTGGGAAACTGGTCTCAAAGGCATATTAAATGTCACCTTCTTGACTGCAATGGGGAAAGGGTGGTATTTATCCTAATTTTATATCTCCATAGTCAATAAAGATGTCACTTCATTCATGAGAAGCTTCATACCCAGCTACCCTGCTATAACAGGCAGGATTAGAAAAATTGTCCAAAACTGAGCAAGTTACTGCTATCAGGACATTATTTAAAACAATTAACGTTATGCTATGAATTCCTGTTTTATGAAGACAGCATTTCTTTTTACATATACTTCCTCCAAGTCAGTTTTGCTGGGAAGAAATAATTTTTATATAGTGTCCTTAGTAACAGAAATATGAAATAAGCTGAAGTCTATGTTTTTATCCTCTTAAATGTAAAGTGTAAAAAATGTTCTTTTGATGTGAAGATTTATAAACGACTCTTTTAAAAGAAATTAAATATGTTCAAGATTGAAATGGACCAGGTCATGAACAGTCACTGTGCAACTCTTGAGCCCTTCCTTCTTTTCAGCTGGCTGGACTGTTAACAACGGCAAAGTCGAACTCCCTCCGCAGTCCTGAGCCCAGGCTCAGTTGATCCTGCCCATGGCAGCTGCCGTCAGTCACTTCTGGGCACACACAGATCCCCTCTGACTGCAGAACGGAAGGAGAAGACTGGACCAGTCCGCCTGCGCTCTTGTGAACTTATTATACACCGACACTGCTCACATGAAATCTAAAATCCTCCTTATCACCTTGTAAATCCACACTTGGTTTCTCCTCACAGGTCATCACAGAAAGAGTCTGTCGCATTAAAGCATATTAATGTTGTTTGGAAGTCATGGAAATATATTAAAACTATTCAGGTTAGAAATCTGGATGTCCACTTCTTTCTGACTGTTTTCCCAAGGTTGCCATTTCCTAAAATGGCTTCAGGTCCCTCATTTGTTCTTCTTTGCCAAAGAGCCAAGTCAGTCTTTGTTTCTCAAAACAGGGTCACTGTGTCAGGAAGTGACATAAAAAAAGACTTCAGATTTTATAAGTGATCCCAGCTTCTAGTTTACTCATCAACATTATGGACAGCAGCCTCAAAAATCAAGAACATTTTCCAACAAGGTGCTAAACTCTAAGAGTACATTCACTCTCACAATGTTCTCCAAGAAGGCAGACTGAAACCACAGATGTTTCTGAACAGCACAATGAATTACACAGAGGCAAGGAACTCAAAAGCATCTTATCAAAATTTCTAGAAAGTTTTAAATTCATTTGAGCATCACATACTAAAATAGCCAAAGCTCTGACTGGCATTTTGTCTTTAGAGATGACTGATGCTGTGTTATTTCTGCTGGTACTGGTCTTCTGAGATTATGCTTCTACTACATATTGTCCTTTAGTGTAATATGAAAATTAAATTAATTCTCTGAAGTAAGAATTAAGAACTTTGTGAGCAGGAGAAATAACTGTAATACTTTTGTCTGATTTGGTATTTAATATAGTCTGGGAATGTCCCTGAACATGATTCTGTTTGAACTATAGAACACATTTAAATAAAGATTCAATCTTGCTTTGAAATGAATATCCCTCAAAGCATTTTATATAGTTTCCTAATTATTTACTGTCAAAATTATGCTGTATCTACAGTCAGAATTAGTCTAACTTTAATATCTAGTCATTGCTGCTGAAATAGAAACTTTATCTAAAGTTTATTCTCCATGTGGCTGGGTATTATTGGAATGTAATCAACTCACCTTGTAAGAATACCTTTGTTGAACTAAACAGCCTGAGTTCTGATACTGTTGGACTATATGGTCCCTCTTTTAATCACTTAAAAATTTAATGGTTCTCCTCTGAACTCTGTACAATATACTATTTTCTTCTTGTCCAGGGAATACAAAGGTAAGGTCAAAAATAACCTTCTAATTTTACAGGAGACTTCGCTCTTTATATATATGCTAGAACTTGTATTTAGCAGATTACTTGGTATGATTCTTAAATCTTCACCTAAATCTTTACTTCTCAGGATACAGTCCTTCATCCTTACATTCTTTAGTCCTATAGATATCAATTTGTACTTGGTTGTATTAATAATATACTAATAACCAGGTTTATAAGTGATTCTTATCACTGACACAGTGACCCATCTTCAACATTCACCACTTCTTACATGTTTCTGTATCTACAGCCTCCATTAGTTTTAATTATTTTCTTCCAGGGTATAAAGGGTAAAATTTCACACCTCAATATCTTCTCAGTGACTTGGGAACCCAAATTCCTATATATGATGTTGATATTAAGGAGGTTGAAAGTAATTTAAACGAATGATATTTTGGCTCCTGGAGGCTGAAGTTCTCTTGTAAGCAGAACTTAAGTCTCCAAGTATTTTTTAAAATGTTAACATATGCCTCAATAATAGACTTACAGTAGTTTTTATTTCCCTCCAACAAATACAGCTACAGATTCCTTGTGTTCTCAAACATAGGAGGATTTTCATAGTATTCTGTCCTCTTTATTATATGCTGTTTAGTGTCATGTTCTACTACTGCACTGTGATTCTATCAATGCTAATTCAGGAAGAAGCCCATGTTTGTGTTGAGGACAATTGTCAGAATGGCACACTGTTGTACATTAGCTTTGCACCCTTCACCTCTACAGTGTGAAATTTTATTACCTGTCACACTGTGTAATTTCCTACTGGTACAGCAGATCCCCTGGACGTGCACTGCCCCTTTTCACAAGTTTTGTTTTTCACCTCTGTTTTGGCTCAGATGTTTCTTCGTGTTTTCTGAATACATGTATTAGATGAGATGACTTGTCACATACAACAACTTATCTGAAGTTTGCTCTAATGATAATAAAAAGTTGTGACTGATAGTAAACAGTTCTGCTTGAAAAGAAGAATATTCTTGACAGGACACAATAAGAGAGAGGACCTCCATATCTGAATCCCCTTCAAACCATTACCCAGTGTCTCTGGATTCATTAGGCTATGATCACACTTCATAACATCATCGTTCTTTGAGCAGATCTAGAACTGAAGGAACTTTAGCAAACACTAATATTGTGAACATTTGATTTAAAACCTTTTCTCTAACAAGCCTTTTCTTGCAGTCTTCTGTTAAATGCTGCTACTACTACTACTTCTGTTCACAGTATATTTGATTGCCCCCAAGCTGGACAGTGAACTGGTGCAGGGATAGGCCAGAATTGTGTGGCTCAGTTGTGCCTATAACTCATATTCTAACTCACATGATCATACGTGTCAAGTTGATATTGCATGAGAAATTTGAGAGTTAGAGCAGTTTCCCTGCTTTCTTCCCTCCACTCCAAACTGAATTATAATACTGTAATTACATGCAACTCACACAAGTACAAAAGATTTAAACTTCTTTTTGAATGGCAAACAGAAAATTCAAGCAGACTAAATCCTTGAATGAGATCTTAGTATCCCTTTGAAATATGAAGGGACTCTTTCTAGGCCTTTATTTTAAGGATATCATACAGCAATGCTGTCAAAACAGCATGGGTGATTTTTAACGGGTTTACCTGTCACTTAGGAGCTCTATGTCAAACACTATGTCAAAAAAGAGAGCTATGTAAATGAGAAACTAATGATTTCTAATGCAGAAAAGCTCTCATATGCTGCTGATTTTGTAAGTATTCCAATAAATGTTTAAAGTAGATAATGTGAATTTCCTAAACTTTTCTCCTAAGGAGAAGTTCTTTCTCCATAGTGAAATCACAGGTTCATAAATGAAAATGCAGCTGGCAGCAGCTAATGTTATATATGTCTCTAAGAAAAATGATAAAGGAATTAGAATACAGGAAAAAGAATCCAGAGAAGGGGAAAATGCACTCATGTAAACAAAAGTAAAACCAGAGGAAACTGAATTCATTACATGCATGATCAAAGTTCTTTAGGAAGTTTAGTAAGAGAGTCATAGAAGCAAAACTGTCAAAAGAGAAGATGGCTTTCTAAAACAGAGGTTCG
Organism: Patagioenas fasciata; assembly: GCF_037038585.1. Lineage (NCBI taxonomy): Eukaryota > Metazoa > Chordata > Aves > Columbiformes > Columbidae > Patagioenas > Patagioenas fasciata. Next base: position 35,479,482 of record NC_092524.1, read on the forward strand.
CGCCATAACAGTTTTTGCCAGGGCTAAACTTTACAGCTTTAAATAAACAGTAGATACAAAGTACAACACAAATGAAATAACCAGACACAAAAATATCCCAATAATTAAGTTACTAGGGTCCTACAGATTAGAGAAGTGACTCTTGTTTTTATCAGTGGTTTCCAAAGAACCAAATAATTTCATAGACTATAAGAAAAGGAAATTAAATTAGAAACCTTTTTAACTTGGTCTTGTTATATGAGACAACACTCAAAAGTACATTGGAATACCAGTTTTAACTGGCCGGTTGTGTTTGCAATTTTTAGCAAGTGATTCTGTGACTGAGACAAAGATGTAAGACACAACAGTAAGAACAACATCAGAAGGCTTCTTCCTTTTTTTGGTTTTGCATTTGCTTCTTGTGTTTGGAGTGGTTCTGGAGATGGAGTATCTTCCATTTCCACCCAGATACGTGTGCTTTTCAAACAGTTTGGTTTTTATGTGCTAAGAACACAGAGAAAATCTTGGCTTCTAGCCAGCCATAACTTTGGCTATATCACATTTTCCAGGTTTTTTCTTTTCCCCTGTTGCTTGCTTCTAGGATTTTAATTGCAGATTTTATCTATGTGTTTTGGACTTGTTTTTCATTTTGAATATTGAGTCCTATATACAATTTACGAGAACAGAGACAATGACAATCCCAGACATTGTTAAAATGCTCCAGAAAGAAATAAAATATTGGTTTCTAAGCTGAGACCTGAGTGACCAGTTCAAAATGCAACTTCACATATGACTAATATACAAAGGCATCTTAAAAATGCTCCTAATTACTCTGCAGCCACCCACAGACATTCCATGTGCTTCCCCATTCTTTCATATTCTCTGTTGGAACATATTTATGTGTATCATGGTCCTTGGCTCTGAAGTGGCTGGACAAGCTATTTTCTCACCTAAACACCTCTGAGTGATTCATATGCTGAAATGAAATATAGGAATATTCACTTAAGCTTGTCTTTGCAAATACTACTCTAAAAGAATTTTCACGCTTGCACCCTAGCTCTGTATATATGACTGACAAAATTTCCATGCTTGTTAAAAAACCTGACCTGTTACAGCAATAGTGATACTCAGCTGTGCTCCCTATTAGCTGCTCTCTCAAACTCCAGTCAATGCTTATGGTAAGCAGCAAGTGACATTCCCAGTAAAATGCAGTAAAATTTACTCAGTGTAAAATGGGTAAACAGGAAGAAATAGAAAACAAGGAATATAAACTCAAACTGTGAAATATGGGAAGGAAGAAATCTGTCACAGTGATACCTTCAAAGAAAAAATTAAAAGTTTTAAATTTTCCCTTCTGAAAAGTACTGTTTGTCAGTATTTTTACTACATCTATATGTACTGCAGGCATATAAAATCTTTCTCTTTGTCGCTGTCTAGATACATATTGTACACAAAAAATAAACGGCACATATACATGAGCACACACAAACACACATAGTCTATGGTTTAACTTCAGTAAACCATAAAACAGACACTGACGGCTTATCAATCTTTTCTGTAAACATGCGAACTAAAACACCAAAACTGATCTCTCTGGTAAGACTCTTGTATTTGTTCAAGTGCCACGGTATTCCATCAAATCAATCATGGTAGTCCAAAAGATATATACTGAAATATCCATACGGGCAATGTTCTCTTAGTAGCTTCATCACATAATGAAATAATACCATACTTATTATCAAACTAATTTACATATTCAGATTTTCCTTTTCACTGAAACAAATGCAAATGCATTTTGTTGTCAGTATATGGATTGGGCATATAAGTGTGAGAGGAACAGCAGAAGACTGGATAAGACAGAGTCTTGGTATCAGGTGGGGAAGATTCTTGGCTAAGTCAACAGTACCAAATTATTCTTTCAAAACTTACTGCAAAGTACAAAATCACTCCACAATTGGAGGCTCATTATTTCTATTCTATGAGCTAAAGTAACTACCTCTGCAGAAATGACTCCCCAAGCATGAAAATCAAATTTTAAATAGAACTCTTATTACCTTTGCTAAGGTAATACTATCTCAAGACACAGAGAACATTTTAATAGGGAGGATTCAAAAGTATCAGCCTCTCTTGTAACTGAAAGGAAAGCTGCAGACACTCGTCTGCCTTTGGCTGATATATACGTCTGCTGTCTGGTTTTCAGCTAGCATCCAACAAGTAAAAAAGGATCACAAAAGATATTTGTAAGAAGTATAGAAAAGTAAAATGTAGAAAAGTAAAAAAAAAAATCTCTTGGTCCTAAAATCTCACTAAAATTGTTTGCTATTTATTACTGAGAACTTTTAATATTAATTATCTTCACAGACGCTCCCTGCCTAGGGGATTATAGAAAAAATTCCTGAAGACAATGGAGCGCACAGCTATAGTTTTGCACAGTGACCTTAAGTTAAACTCTTCATTTGGTGGTGTTGACTTTAAAACATATTTGAGACTATACCTGTTTGGTTAGGACAAGGCCATAAAGAACAAACTTTAGATTCTTCTTTTGCCAGAGGGGCTATCAGAAAGATGTTCAAGGGAAAGCATCTTTTCCATTGGAATAATTCACTGTTAATGACAGTATGAATGTTGATATTGACAGCAACATTGAAGACAGCCACAGTAGATTTTGGTCAGGCAGATGGCAAAAAGTTTCACCCTCAATACTTCAACATTTTCTTGAAGAAAAACTTTGTCAACCCTTCTTTTATGTAGGGATGACTCTCAGTAGCTGACTATCATTAACAGCCTTTTTCTAAATCTGTAACAGAAGCTGATCCTGGTTATAATACTTTTATTTGAGAATTTCACTACCTGTGTTTTGAAGACTAAAAAGGTCCTTATAATATAAGGAAACACTCTAGAGATTCAGAACATTTAGATACCATTTCTGGAAGGAACAACCTCATGAGTTTAGACTCTGTTTGCAAGAAATCTCCACCTGAAATTGGAAGCATTCACAGGCAGGAGGTTTTAAGTACTCATTTTTATTTGGAATAGCCATGGAGGTTCGCCAGTCCAGAGAAACCAAAATGCCTGGATGCAGTGAGAGTATCCAGAAGGGTTTGCTTTCCCTAAGATCACAACAAGCACAGCACTTGCTATGTTACATTCCCAGTATGAACACTTCCAGTACAGCTGCATTTCCTGGAGCCACCAGTCAGGTTCCTTCACATATCACAAGACCACACAGTGGTTGGCCCATTCACATAATTTCTGTCAAGCTAGTGGTGTTTTCTATTCAATCCTGCACTGGGGAAGACTAGTTTTGAAATTAGCTATTCCCTAGCAGTAACCTTGTCTCCTTGTTTGGGAATTTTGTCATCCATCAATGTGAAATGTAGATGCTGGGTTTTTTTTCCTTCTGAACTGGCCTCACTTTTACCTACTCACAAGGAATACCCTTTTTTTCAAACAGGTGGAGGTAAACACAAACAACTTCCTATTAAACCAAATCTGTCAGTTGGTTTGATACGCAAAATGAGAAACACGAAAACTGGTTCAAAGCCTTTGGGGCTCTATAAACTGAGGAAATACGTTACGCTGAGAAACTCAAGCCATGGGTGACAGCCATTGCACCGTCTTGCAAAGGACAATAGGCTGAAAAATTCAATCACTTATCCTAGAGCTCTCGACAGGAGATGTGACTTCACTGCCACTGGGAAACAAGGAGCAATCACTGTCACATGAATAGAAAGACTGATCACAGGATACTGCTTTGTGGCAATCAAAGTAGAGAGAGCAGTAAAGGAAAAATAAATTGATTCTTTTAAATTATTTGATGTATTTCTGGAAATGTTGAGCAACATCCAGCAGTGAGGCCTTCCCCAAAAGACAGTTACTCAGAATCTGACAAAATTTTATACTTTAAATTAATTTTGGCATGGAAAATAAACTCTGAGAGAAACTTTCTTCCTCCCTTTAGTGGATCACAAAAGATTATAGTTGCTGTAGAATTGTCTCCTCTTATGTGTATTAAATATAATGCTTGTGATGACACTGCAGCAATAAATTCAATTTGCAGCAGTAACAGATGTTTCATGAAACAGAAGGCAAAACAAGATAAACACCATCCAATAAAAATTTTATCGAATGATTCCTCTTAATATGAGAATATACTTATTTATTTCTCTAATAAAAAGGGTAAAATATCTTCTCCAAGATGGGCCCTGTCACAACCCTGAGACACCTGAAATGAGTGACATTTTCTCTGGTATTTATTTTTTCCGTGAATGCCATAAAGTGCACCGCATGAATATGAAGTGACATCTTTACTAACATGTGGTACTCACTTATCTCCCACAATTCCCAAGTTGATTGTTGGATAGCCGTGTTCTTGGATTGTAGCTAGGAGAGTTGAACGGTTACTGTCCCGAATCTTTCCTGGCAAGAGGTCATCTTCAGGATTCAGTAGCTATAAAACCAGAAACACCCGCCCAAGTCAGTCTCCTTGGAATACTGTGCCTTTACTCAAGTGAGAATTTTCTTCTTTGGACTGGACAGGATACTCTTAGACACCTATCATAAATATGTGTAAAGTGATTTAGTGAATTTGAATTAATAAGATATATAATGTGCTTGTGTAGTCCAATCCTCCACATTGTTTAGTTTGTTTCTATTGGTTCATGTCTGCAAAACCTTCATTGTCCTTATCAGAACCTGGCTTCTAATCTCAAACATTAGAAATCAGAACACAAACTTTATGTTTCCGAGTTATTGCTTCTATTTAAATGGTTTTAAAGGAAATTCATTAATGTTGCTAACCAGATCGAAAGTGTTAGAAGAAATTTTGAAGTTCGTTGTCTGCTTACCAGTAAAGATGTTTTTTAAATACAACAACCTATTTTGGAATACTAGAAACTTCAATCTGGGTTCTTATATCAATTACTGTTCTAGACAAAAAGCTTTCCTTCAAGACAGTATCATGGCAATTGCTTTACATGTGTTACATATTTTGGAAGTTAAACCACAAAACATACATATATAAACATATATTCTACATATATGAGGAATACTTTCATAGGACATAGAAGTATAACAAAATATTGCCAGGAGGGAAGAATGTATCTGTCAAAATTGCAGCAATAGTGTTAGGTAGTAAGGTAAGAATAATGAAAAAGGGAGTATGGCTAAATTTTGATGCTTTGGCTAGCAGCTCTATTTCTGTGAAGGTTTCCTAGGCTGATTAAGAAACCCATTCGGCAGGATCTTTTTAAACACATGATGCTATTGAGAGCGCCCACATCAGTAAAAGACCCTTTAATGATAAACAAGAACATTCAGTCACATGGAAAACACTATTTAGAAAATCATCACCTATAATCCTTGTAGCTCTTCAGATTTGTTCTTCAGTTAGCGGCATGTTTCCTGCATGACAGACCCGCTCTGTGTTATGCAATCTGGCAAGATTCGCTTCCAGCAAGGCTGGTCTCAACCACCCACAGTACCCAGTAACCTTCACTGGGGTTGTGGAAGTTGTAAGGACTCCACCAGATGACAAAATTAAAAATATTAGAAGTTTTCAAAATCTTTCAAAATTTGACATATTCAAGCTGTGTGAAAAGACAGCTATTGGGTTTATGTTTGTGTCTGGACTTTAAAAAGTTTGTGTCAAAGGACAGTCATAATTATAGGTCAAACTGTCTTTACATTTCAAACTGACTTTATCTCAACCCACACATTCTTTTGCTTTTGCTCTTTCTATTCTCTCTGTCTCGCTGCTGGAAGGAATGAACGAGCAGCTGTGTGGGTGTTTAGCTGCTGGCCAGCATATGTAAAATTAGTACATTAAGTTAATCTTGAACGTGCTTTTTCTGATGTAGTTACGACAAAACAATTAGCAAACTGGTCTGGAGTTCTACCAACAGGAAATTGTCTGGATTTCAACATGTGCTACTAATTAAAAAATATTAAGGCACAATACTGCAGCAAGGTATTTGCTAATACTATTCAGCTTTCGGAGACAGGTTATCTGCCATTTCCACTACAGCTACAGAGGAGTGCTGCTCAAAAGAAATTACTCTTCCAGTCATGACTGACAGCATGAATTACACCCCTGACTACCCCACAGGTACTCCCTTGCTGACAGGAGGAAAGCAGCTGGCACATGGTTGGATACATTACCAAAATTGTGGCTAAGACAGTGTGTGAGACTTGTGAGAGAGCCTCCGAGGGACTAAACACAAAGAGCCCATCACTCACAAAAAACCTAATGTCAGTATGAGCTGCAGCTCAAAAGTTAATCTACTTGGGAACAGAGTGGAAGTCACTATCCAAAACACTATACCTGTCCCAAAGAAGATATAATAATTCGGACCTTGATTTTAAACATATTTTTCTTACCTCATTCCCTGTTGACATGACTGCAACCACTGGAAACTTGTTAACTTCTACTTCAGTTACTCCAACGGTTGCTAAGAGACCAATCTCAGATGGACCCATGTGGGTTCCTTTAGCCAGCACACATTCACCTCTTTTAATGTCATGTCCTATGGGTCTGAAAATCGTAGCACAGAAGAAAAAACGAAATAAAATCAGAATGAGCTTGAAAGTATCTTTTCCTGATTGGTCCTGCTCCAGGTAAGGAGTGTCCAGGGATGTTCATTAGTCAGCTTGTCAAAATGTCAGTACTACTTATAGTCAAACAATGACTATAAAAATTATCAGCCCTTCTATTCCTTACAGAGATATTTTACTATTTATGAAGTTAGTTGTTTACAGACCTGATATCTTGGCCTGGTCGAGCCTGCACCAGGATTCGAACCTCTAGTTCTTCAGTGCCCTACAAAAACAAAAAGATCAAATATGGTCAGCTGGGCTATTCAAGAAAGATTAATCAGTGTGAAGTTCTCAGAAGTCTATGCAGCTGACAGTATTCATTGCACTGAGACCTTACGGTTTAAGCATCATCACTGTTCTCCTGGTCTGTGTGTCAAGATTGTAACACAATGTGTGCTAAACCTGAACAGCTTTATAAGAAAGTATCTCTTTCATGAAGTCACCAGGGAAGGACCAGCACAGAATACATAGTTTTATCTTCCTTCTTTTTTTTTAATGATCCTTCTGCTTATGTATCTCTCCTATGTTACATCCTATGTTTGTTTGTAGGTTTGCTATACTGAGTGGATTCTTTCTACTCCTCTCCGCCAACTTGATCTGCTTGAACAATTTCAAGGATGGCATTTCAAAAAGATCAGTAGTCTGCCAGACAATATACCACTACTTCTGCAGAAAGGTGGGAAGAAGCTATATGCTCTAACTTTTTCAGGATTTTTAATGTAGATTCCTGTAGTGGAAACTCCTACTTGAGAGCTTTCTACAAAACAGAAAGAGGCTTATTCATCATGTTCATTTACTGTGAACAAGAGACAGTGGCCTGAAAAGTCTCATGCCTACTTTAATATTTGTGTTTACTTCTGAATTACAATGCTTTGGAAATTCATTCAATGCCAATAAATGGCATGTGACCTATACTGAGATAGTGCCAGTCTGTCACTAGCACTAAATCTACACTGAGACTGGAAAAGATTTTGTGCTTACATTACCATGTAGTACTTCATATTTTAAGTACCTCAAATCAGACACTAATATTACAAGACAAACAAGGTACGTCACTATCATTTGGAATTTTTACAGGAACTAGAGTGTGTATAGGACACTGGGAGTTGTCTCTTTCCTTAAAAGTGATTTGGACTGAATTTTCTGAGTTCAGATGAACTGCTATAAATTAAAGGTGCCAAAGTTAAACTTAATGAATGTGTTGATACAGATTGTGATTCTGTTTGCCTCTGTGATAAATAAATAAATAAATAAAATTATAAATAAATGTCTAAGATAAATACACTTTATAAATAATTGAAAACGAATTTAAATAATATATTTAAACCCCTGGAAACCAGGAAATGAAGAACAAAACCACCAACCCTGAAAAAACTGCTTTCTTACTTTATCACAGTATTTTCAAAATATGCTGCTAATCAAGTTCTGTTTCTTTTATACCTGCTCCTCTTGTACAGGAGAAGAGACTATTTTTCGCTGCTAGTGCCTAAAATGGCTGTGTTGGTGCTCAGGATGTCCTTTTATTTCCCTTGTCTCCATCTGAAGCTGTAAAAGACACTTCAGGCTTGTGACGAAAATCTGGGGCAATGGTTAAGCTAAGAATTGTTTTCTTTTTGTGACACTCTGGGGATGGTTTAGGCCACATATAAAGATTTGAATCTTCTGTATCTTTGAAAACATTTAAAGATAGCTAGGAAGTTTCTATGGAATCAAGAGGAGTGCCAATGATACACCTGAGTAATAGAAAAGGTACTGTTTGGACTCCGGGACTATGAAAAACAAGGAAAAAAAAGACTTTTGAGTAATTTAGTAATCCCGGGCTTGAAAATCACTGGCGAAAGTGTGGCTGGGGATGAAGTGGTGATGTGAGGAGACTGCTATTTATGTAACCGATGGACCTCCCAGAACACTTTAGGAATACAAGGTAATTCAAGGTGGCTAGAGGTGGCTTGCAGGGAGCTATGGCATTATGCTGAGAACATCTTCCATTTGGTGTGTATCAGGCAGCATTCTTCTTGCTCTATAATAATATATTTTGAACTATGAGTGGTTTACTCTGATGGTTGTAAACAGCATCGATACTGATATACTGATGCTCGGTCTTTGCTTTGATTGATCACACTGGCCTCCTTTTTCCCACAAGGTGACATAAAAAATCAAAATGAAAAGGGTATAGACATCATTTTGCACAGATCAGTTTCTCAATGACTGCATTTGGAAAGTCGATGAGAATTTTTCTTCCTGCTGGATAGATGTAATTCCTTTGAGTCCTGTGACTTCTACAGTCATTTGGAGAATGCTTGCTATGATATTTAAGTACTGCTACCACAACTAGATGTCAAGAAATTCCTTTTAAAACTCCTCTCTGGCTTTTCAGAAGAACATTTTTCAGATGGTAGAGATTTCATTTCAGTTAAATCCCAGCCCTGAAGGAGTTCTTAACATTAAAAAGAAAAATATTCTTGAAATATGTAGCCACCCAGGCATGAGAAAGGAAAGTAACACATTACTTAAACTATAATAATTATTTATGTACAAGATTAGCAGAGTAGCATATTCAAGGACAAGTAGAATCTGAAGAGTTCTACCTCACACTTACAGGCACGAAAAGAAGCTGAAGGTGGCTGACCATTTGCTTAAAAATTTAGAGTTTAAGCACATAGCCAGACAATCTGTTCCCACATGCAGAGGAAAACACGCACAGAAAAGTGGAATCCAAGAAGACAGTCATCCAAAGAAGTAGAAAATAACAGGTTATCATGTATTTGCTCTGCAGTGATAGACCTGTCAGGATGAGGTGGGCAGTGGCCACAGAAAACGTGCTCATCAAGGCTAATGGAATGATTAACAAGCAATGAAGGCAATGGTGTATTTTATGGGAAGATAACAATCTACACATACACATCTGTAACCTCAAAGCAGGACTGACTCAGTAAATTCTCTGTTAGGAAGAAGGCCAGCCTAAACAGCTTGCTGACTTCATCCGATGTAAAAATCTATGCATTTACAGTAATAAGGTATGAGAAAGGATCATGAGAGTATGTTTCAGCTTTCACTGTCTTCATCAGCTTTGAATGCCAGAATTCATCTGCTTATGCCCCAGCTGTGATTGCAATGCTGGCTTGGAGCTACAGCGAAGTGGAACAGCTTGTCGGAACAGCAGCAGAAGAGCAAAGCCTGATGTGAGCAGAGAACCACGCACTCACTTCATTCCAAAACTGAACTTGGATGTTGTGTCAATAAGAGATGTATCTTCTTGCCTTAAAATCTGTCAGATGATGGAAAACATGACGATAGCGTCCTGAAATCACAGCTGGGTAAGTGAAGGTAATGATTCAGAAGGAATTATCTGAACACAAAGGAAGAGAGGGTAATATTTAGGAAGTCTGAGATGGACTGTTAGGGATACAATTGTCTACAGATAACTCCTGTGCTTCATCAAAAACCACATTTTACTTTGTTAAGACAACTGTGAGTACAGAATTAGTACCACAGTACTCATATCTCTTCTGTGGTATTTTGCAGCATGTGTAAGGTAGTGCACTAACATGACTGATAGATATGCTGGAAAATCTGTTCAAATTAAACACAGTTAAAATTACGTTCTGGAGGAATATGAACCTTATTCACTTCCTGGTTTTCAGAGGTCTTAAGTTCAGTAATTTTCTCATTTCAAAGGAGCATATAGGTCTATTGAATAGACTTAGTCACGAATTAAAGAAACCTGGGTGGCACTTACTTCCCCTGTTACACGATAAAAACCCTTATTCTAATTATATGCATTTATTGTAAGCTACGTACACAGGACATATTGTTTAAAATCCACCAAATTCACCTTTGCTGAAATGAGACCAACTCTGATAATACAGAACCATCTTCATAACATAGTTCAAATTAATCCAAGTCATCTCATAGATTTTGGAGCACTTAAAAGAGTTCCGTTTCCCACAGAAAATCATATTCAGCTTTAACTACATCAGTGGTAATTCTGCACTGCAATATTTCAATATATTATTCTGGTATCAATGTGTATTTAAAAAAAAAATTTTCCCCTTCTTACTTGGTAAGTTTAGGAGAACTTTTAAAATCCTCACCTTGCTGAGTTTCAGGAGAAGGCTGAAATACAATGAAGACTGCTCTACTGCTATATGTGAACTCAGTAGAAAAGAAAGAAATACACTGTTTGATTGCCACTACTTTGTATTTTAAAATGTGAATATGGTAGACACTCAAATTGGACCGTAGTTATGGATCTCCAGGAAGCATCTTCCTTTCACTGAAATAATGCTCCTAAATACTTCAGTGTCAGCATTCAACAACTATGATGAAAAATCAATGTCAGGACAGGTAGGTCTGGGGTACTGTTATCAGAGCCTGAAAAATTGAGTAGAATTGTCACCAGGAACTGATGTCAAAGTCCTTAAACTTTTGAGATTAACAGAACAGCTCTTCTGTACGACTATCTTTCATATTTACAGGATTGTATCAGGAGCCATTTTCTGCTGCACACAAAAGAAAAACGAGTTTTAACTTGTGACTCACATCATCTGATTCCCTGATGAGCTCTGTATCTTCCACTTGCACCACTGCATCAGCACCACATGGAATTGGAGCACCGGTTGTAACGCGCATTACCTGACCAGGCATCACAGTCTGAGTCGGCTGAAAAATAAACAAATAAAAATCAATTTACTTTTGAAAATATAAATCTCAAACCATTTGAACTTTATGGAAGTAATCTGGAAGACTAAAATTCTTATTTGTGGCATGACTTGATATACTGCTAGTGATATCAGCAGGTATAAACTCCAATGTATCTGAAGATCACTAGGCCATTACTTCAGATCTGGCTTTTTTCACACAGTCACATATTAGGTGGCTTCACATTCTTCCCCTTAGTTTTCTAGCACAAAAATAGATTTCAAAAGAAGCAATATACTGATACTCTGGTTGGCTCAGAAAAATAACTGGCTCAGAACTATAACAGCTAGATGGTGACCTTCTGGAAGATTACATGAGCAAAAATCTAGTAGTTCTCTGTACATAAATATTTTCACAGAGTACTCTGGTTCCCAGGGTTGAAATTTCATTGCTTTGGTTTGGTTTGGGTTTTGTTCCATTTTGTTTTACCAGCACACTATAAATGGAAACCCAGCATCTTGTCAGTAATGTAACCAGCTGCTTCATTTTTAAGCAGATTTGCTGAGACTGAGACACAGCTCAACACTAGTTCACATTGAATATCCATCTTCGTGAGGATCAGTTTAGCAAAGCCTAAAATCGATAACATTCTACAATTACGGAAAGTCACAGTTCATTACAAAGTTTCAGCACAAGCAATATAAACAATAGAGAAATATCAGAACAACATGACCAAACAAATGACATGGTTTTAATACAATTTCTCACCAGGCAGCCTATTTTAATACATACTTTTCAAAATCCAGAGTAAAATTATAATTTGACCATAACCACTTAAGAAATAAATAACTAAAAGAAAAATCCTTCTTAAAAAATGTGACTAAAAGAAGCTTTTATGATGACTGAAATTTCATTGCTGGACTATGAGTGCTTCATTTCCAGAGCACTTTATCAAGCCCAACTTATTTAGGCTTTACTGTTATTCATGAACATGTGCTACACACCGATCAACACAGCTGTGATAAGACAAACATTTTCTGTACATGTCACACGTATAATTCATGTGCAGACTGACTCTATATCCCATATGCAGCACTGGAATATGTCCAGGACCCCTCAGCATGTGATGAGCTGTATTTGATAGCAGCCCACGGATCCGTGAGCAGCACTGCCCGCTCCTGCCCAGACATCAATCACTCCATGACTTTTGACGGGACACCCTTCAGGCATCTGAAAACTCCAGACCGGTGGTCAATGTTTCAGCTGCACAAAGCTGTGTTTGCCTTGCCTATTCTTCTACTCCATTTCAGTGCTGCCATAAGCTTCAAAAAGTGTTACTTTGAAATGTGTGTATTTCAAAGGTTAGTCATCGGGACAGAAGCCAGCACAGACTATGCAAGGAGTTGTGGATGAACAGCTGAGATGCTGCCATTTATACTGAAAAGGCTTAAAAGTGAAAATAATCCTGTCTAGTGTGTTATTTTCACTACTATGAAAACAAATGCCGCACAGGGAAAAGCTTGTGCATTGGATCATGTGAGCTCTTCTGCATATTGTTGTACATATAGTCCACAGGTACATTACAAACAGGTAATATTGTTTTGAACTTGTTAAAGTATGGATGTCTTTAGTGATGATTTCCACAGGAAAATTGCATTGCATTAAAAAATCTTCCCATTTAAAACGCATTTTTTGGGCCTTAAGAAGAATACAAATGTCTACAACTCTGCCAGAAATCAGTGCCCATGGGGATAAAATGTGCTGTAACTATCCATACTTTTGCAGTTTCTTACTAGATGAGTTAATTTTTTGAGATGTAATGATGTGAAACATTTAAACAATTTTATGATACAAGAACTGTGGCTTTTAGAATTGGTTGTGTTGCTCATATGTTTAATTTCCTTTTTGTCCTTTGAGAATTCAATCAGATTAACTTTATGAACAAAAGTCAACCATCAGATTTCCACGTGAATCTCCAGGGCTGTGTTCTTCTGTGCTAGAGACTATTAAGAAATTATTCCTTCTCAGAAAGCATAATAACGTACAACAATTTTGCAGAAGCTCTTTCAAAGGCCTTGGAAATCCCACATTTCCGTGAAATAGGGCAGTACTGAGTCCTGCCCTTTGCCTTCATCATTGATAAACTATTTAATGTCAGTCACTGAATAAAAACAAGAAATAATCTATCAAGCACAGCCCTCATCTCGGGCATTTTCTCTTGCACATAACTACACTTCTCCAGTGTGATTTTCAATACTCCTTTCTGTAAAAAGGGCCCAGTTAATGTAAAGGTTTCCATCCTATATTGTAGCTGGTTAGTCCCAGTGCCTCTTACAGATGTCTTTAGAAAGACTTGTACGAAATGCTAAGCTCCAGCTATGCAAGTCTATAGGAAGAAAACCATTGCTCCCCAAGGCTGAGGTTTTCACAGAGAAGCCAAGTTGATGGCTTGTGACTAGTACTCTCAAATGTGCTCTAACCTGCCCAAAGCAGGACAGTGTCTGAAAGTTTTCCTCAATAGAAAATAAAAAATGGTTGTTAACAGCAACACTACCATCTGGAAATGTAAACCAGGAAATAACACACAATTTACAGATTGATACAGAAATGTCCAACTTGGCTATATGGCCTCTCTGCAGTTCTCAGTCCCATTTTCTTCCTCTGTATGTAGCATTTACATAACCTTTTTCCCTACAGGAGGAGCCAAATCTAAACCTATTTTGAACTCCCTGCTGTGAATCATTCTGTTAATTGGTCTGTAACATGAAAAGCAGAATGTTGCTGCTGAGAGTGACTGAAGGGTGAAATGAGACTGAGGAGCCTTCCAAGGCTATAAATAATTTCTTGGGAAGGAGATGAACCTGAAGATCTGTGGCCCAAGAAAAAAACTTTGACCGATTATTCAGAGGTCAACAGTCTCATTTTTCTAACTTGCCACTGGTATTCTCAGAATTATTCTCTCCCTGTGTGCCTCCTCCCACCCAATTTTTGTTTATCGCCAGAGAGGTTTCCCATTCCTACTAATGTGGGAGGACAGACTGTCCCTGTAGAGAGACAATTTTGAGCGCTTGAATTTTGTAGGAAGGAAAAAAGCTCCCATTTGCCCCTTTATCCTTTGTACAAACCAGCTGAACTGATTAGGACACTGAAACGCTGTAGGCCTGTGGGCAGTTCTCCCCATTAGACACAGCTTCAATAGTACTGTTTTTAAGCACCACTGTGCTGTGACATTTTTTAACTAGCAAAATGGTAATATTGATGATAGGTGAATAATGACAGGAGTGATAATTCAGCAGGTTGCTCTGCTGGTTCTTGCCATTTTATAGTGACCATAAAAAGAACTGTAGAAATAGTTGGCAGTCTTTTTGGATTCTGGACCAATCCTTGAAAATGCAGACAGAAGAGCTAAAAAATCCAAGGCAGGTGAAATTCATTAGTTTACTTTTTTAAGGTTTAAAGTAATTTTACATATTTTTTTATAACATTCATTAGCCTAAGTTCATGTGAATATCAGTATTGAGACGGTATCTGTCATACCAAAGTATAATTCATGACGATGGATGGGAACAACTGCAAAAATTATTTTCACAGTTCTCTGTACCTATCATGATTAGCCAAATTAAATGTTTATTATAGTTTTAGAGGCAGTTCAGCTCCATTTTTTAAAAAATGGAACAATCTTGCAACTGGTAATACTTTTAAAACCCAAAAACCTTCTGAAATGCATCCATTTTACTCAAGACTTTTTTATTTAGCAGCTGAAATGTCCACACTGTAAAATCCTCATTAAAACAAATCAATCCTTTTTTTTTTTTTGCCTGTTACTTATTCTCTTTCTGCATAATTTCATATACAATACACAGAATTATAAACTGGGACTTGAAACAGCCTGAGAAACATTTGAATTAACCCATGCTCTCCTGAAAATAAGGTAGAAGTTATAATTAAATGGACAGAATAAAAATGTGGTTGAATACAACTGATTTTTTTTCCTATCAATCACCTGAATTTCAGCATAGGAACTCATCAAACGTACTTGAGTTTGAGAGCAAATCCCAAATCGTGTCCATTAATGATATATTCATACAGCACAGCAGGTCATGAATGGGCGCTGCCCCGACTTGGTTTAAAATTCAATCGACATTATCTGCTAAGATGTGCAAACACTCTTTTGATTTAACAAACAGAAAAGGAGCAATACTGCACACTAGGCTACTTCCAGGCTTCCTCAAGGTTGTTCTGATCACTACCTACCTTTAAAGGCTTTGTACAAAATTCTTGCACTTTATTTTGCAGGTATCGGTGTGAATAATGCAAGCAGCTGGTGGGAACAGTTTTTGGGCTGACATTCCTTTTCAAATCTGTCAGCTGGAAGGGGTTAAATCTTGGTTTTCTTGGTTTATGAACTATAATGCCACTAGAAACCTTATGTCCTCTACCATTGTACTACGGTAGAACATTACTGGGTGCACGCCTATCGGATATGTCGGTACCAGGCTCTGAAGTATTTTGGGATATCCTTGTTAGTTCCTTATGTAACTGCACTACCTCACTTCTGAAATCATATCCCAAGGCACAAAGCAGGAGGCTAAGTACAGCTGTGTCCTACTTCACACCACCTCCAAGAATATTGAGTTTTGTAGCACTAGCAAGGCTTGTAAAAATACAAAGCAATATCTTACAAAAGAAAAAAACATTTAAAAAAAGAGAAAAGAAATTGTGCTCACCTGCTCACCAGCCTGGGATTCCCCTATGATGAATCGATCTCCTGGGCCATCAGCAGCTGTTAAGATAGACAATGCAAACGGTAAAGGCTGAAGCAAAACAAACAACAGCAAAGAATGATCCAAGATTCAATTCTTCAGTGTCAGCATGACACAGTTTATAGAAGTTGGAAAACATTTTAGGTCCTTTAAGTTGTGTTTATTATTTTGAAAAGTACCAGTTCTACAGTACTTTTAACTGAAAATTTCTGAGGAATATGGGATCAAGTAAAGGGAGATTAGGAGGAATTACATTAATAACAAAGATTTAAGAGTGTTCATGAGTTTATTTTTACACAAATGTCTGCCACGAGCCAATCTTTTTCTATGTGAAACTAACCCAGTGGAATCACATATTTTGTAAGTATAACCTACATTTTTTTCTACACAACAATGGAATATTGACATTTCTAGATTCTATTTCTGCCTTTCGAGGAAAGTGTGAACAAGCGCAGTGGTTACAGACTGGGTAGATGACCATACATTCTCATACATTTTCTGAAGAGCAATAGGGCTAAGATAATGCAACTTCGACCATCACATTAGAAGTCTGGGCTCTGCCCCTTTTTGTAATTTTAGGAGGTAGCACTGAACTAGTTACCTTACACCTTTCACTGAAGCCATTCTGAATAGTAAAAGTTGGAGATCATTGATTTAACAAACCGAAGGGCTCCAGGACTTCTAATTTAATCAAATCTGTATTTTTACAGGTACAACAAAGGCACCATTACTAATGGAGTTTAAGTTTCTGCCTCAAAGGTCTTAGTGGCATTATAGACTCTACTTTAGTGTGAAGCACATATGGAGCACAAACAACTCTGCCTGTCCAAGCACAGCAGGCATGCTGTCAAGAGTGTTCAGACAAACTGGGTTCATATGACCACATTTAAATACATCTTTTTATTCATTTTAAATCTGTAACGGTCAAATGTTGATTTATCAGAGCTGAAGTCTAGTCAGTGACAACCTTTACCTTAATATCTTCTGTTTCACTTCAAAAGCTCTGAATTTACAGCTAGATAACCTTATCGTATTAAGAAGTGCTTTCAGGAAGGATGCTCATGCAGTCTGTATAATGACTTATTACATTTGTACTCATACATCAGCTGCAACTCTGCAGATTATGATCTATGGTACTTAGACATGTTTGAAGACTAATGATTAACTTAACTTTAAAAGCCTATCAAAGAGCCTAATCTATGAGCTTTAGAACAAATTCTAAAATAAGGAAGTGGAAAAGGACTCTTCAGCTACTTGTCTTTGAATAATGCATATACTACTACTGAATAAAGTTGTCAGACTGTCACTGAAAAAAATGCACTGGGATGATCCAGAGAAAAGAAGAGAAAAAAATTCCTAGTAGCGCAATTATTTTAAACCTGATATAATGTTACCGAATTCGATTTTATTTCCCCATTAATATTGATATGGAGATAATGTTTATAGGTGAGCTCCAACTGATACAGTTTGAAGAAAGTGGACAAGGTTTTGGGCAGACAGGTTTATGTGACTGAAAGGTAATTTACTTTTTGGAAAAAGTATCTGTTAATGTAGTCAGTATTATCTCTGCCTACAAGCTTTGTTTCTCATATCCTGAGATAACAGGTCTACAAGAGCAATAAGAATAGAATAGAACAGACTGTTTCACTTGGAAGGGACCTACAATGATTGTCTAGTCCCACTGCCCGACCACTTCAGGGCTGACCAAGCTAAAGGCAGTTGTCAAGGGCATTGTCCAAATGCCTCTTCAACACCGACGGCTTGGGGCACCAACCACTTCTCTAGGAAGCTTGTTCCAGTGCTTGATCAGGCTCTTGGTAAAGAAATGCTTCCTAATGTCCAGTCTGAACCTCCCCTGGCACAGGTTTGAACCATTCCCACACATCCTGTCGCTGGATGTCAGGGAGAAGAGCTCAGCACCTCCCTCTCCATGTGCCCTCCTCGGGAAGGTGCAGAGAGCCCTGAGGTCGCCCCTCAGCCTCCTCTTCTCCAAACTAGACAAGCCCAAAGTCCTCAGCTCCTCCTCACAGGATGTTCCTTCCAGCCCTTCCACCAACTTTGATACCCTCCTCTGGACACATTCAAGTACCTTACTCTTACCCTATTTGAATCCACCACCAAAATTAGTCTTCTGTGTTGGTTTTGACAGAAGTTGTTGAAGACAGAGTTCACGATCCTTTTGTTCATTGTGTGTTTACTGAGACTGTACTTGTGCTTTCCCTTACCTTGTAGCAATCAGGTTGCAAGACAGCATTTGCTTGATTCCCAAGGCTCTTGTCAGTCAGCATTTTACTCAGAGCTCCCTCTCTCAGCTTTTCTCAGCATTACAATACCTCTATTTCTCTGGCTACATCTGCATTCCCTTGCTGCTATTACTGGTCATCTTGGTTTGCCTGTCTCTCACACACAGATGACTGACAGCTGCAGTCAAACTAGTCTTGTAGACCTGGAATTTTATTTTTATACCAAATCCATGGGGAAGCTATTGGACCACATCCATTGTATGGGTTTCCAGACAGTCTATTTCATGGACAGTTACTTTCTGTTGTTTCAGCTGTCACTAACAAAAAACATATTTTAATGTCCCTAGAAGAAAGTTGGCTATTGTGTCCAAATTTCAACATGGTGTTACAATGATTCAACCTCTGCCACAATGAAATCACTACTGGTATGATGTTGAATCATATATATTTTAATTTTGCTTCACACGTATGTAGAGGTGACTATCATTAGTCTTACTTTATAAAGAGAAAACACTGATGTGCAGAGAAATAACTTGCTTAAAATCACGCAGCACCTAGTGGCAAAGCAGAGGATGGATTCAGGTCTCCTGGGAACTACTCACTGCTTGTTCCATAAAGTCACACTACTCACTTTTTTATACATAGCAACCGCAATATCTTCAAAGTAAAAATTAGTTTTTCTTTTGAATGCCTCCAACAGAGCACACTCTGATATGTATTTTTAAAAATTCCCCAGTGCAATCATAAAACAATTCACAAATAGGAAGCTGGATCTCTGACAGTTCAACAAAGTGAGAGATACGTAAGAAATTCCTGATTAAATCAAAAACAGTGGAATAGAAGAAGAATCTGTCATTTAGAAATACATGTTCTATTACTTCCCTGAGTTATTTAAGTTTCCAAGAAACTCACTAGTAACATAGGTGCATGTTTATGACCACACATGCATGTGTACGTATATATCCACTTAAAAGTCTGAATTCAACTTTGTGGTCTTCCTTCAAGATAGTTGCATTCTACATAATTGTGCCTCCATCAAGTATCTGAATCAAATCTCAACCATAGTAACCACTGTTGGATCCAAAACAGGTGAACTAGCATGTTATAAAGTGGTTTTACAGACACTATACTGCAAGTCCACAAAGTGAGTGTTTACCTCTGACAGCGTAGCCGTCTTTTACTGATGCTGGAAATGGCGGTAGATTATCTTTTGCATATACATCTTGAGCAAGGACTCGGCCCATTCCATCTAGAAAAAAAAGAGAAAAGAGCATGCTCCATGTCATTGCAGCCAGTGAAAGGGGAAAAAGGGTGAAGAGCAGTGTGCTCTGATGGATGAAATCTGTCTGTATGTGACATGAACAGATCTCACGTTTTTGATTTCTGCCTCTACATTCACGAAAAAAGACTGGAGTTTGAAACTACTGATGAAAGATTTGTTCAGTAAGTCTGTGTTCCTGGTTATGGTGAAATTGTTGACAGTAAATCTGAATGTCAAGTACCCGGACTGAGAGGTAATAGCTCTGGTATAGGATCAGGCAGAACAAACAAGTGTTTGTTTCTTCACAACGCTTTCCTCCTGAAGTGTCTTAAAGATACATACTTTCCTGTATTTCAATTTTAAAAGATTTTTTTTAAAGCTTTTAAAATAACATTTCAAGAGTGAATCCTGTGTACAAAAGGCGAGAGGTGATGGATTGAGCTCAAAGGATTCAACTTAAACAGTACCAATGGACAAGTTTCCCTGAAATGACAAAGAAGTTTTGCAATAGATGAGCTTTGCTTCATTGCTGAGAGTATTTCTGCTTAATGGAGGGTGAGTGCACGTAAGTGTCAGGATTATTTATGTAAATTTACACTGTTATAGTTCTAAATATTTTAATAGATGTTTGAAACATACTCTTTCCCTTCATGTAGCAACCATGACTGATGAGCTGTAATTTGGCTCAGAGAGACTGACATGAATTATTTCACCCTTGGTCAAGTGCACACTACAAACGCTTGCTTTCACAGCACCAGCAAGAGTTTTCTTTTAGTATGATGTGGGACAGAATGGAAAATACCCATCTTAACCCTTCACACAGTGGGAGAGTGAGAAAGAAGATCTATTACATGTGTGATTAGATGGACTGGGAAGGGGCATGTTGGTCAGAACTACTGAGATCAACTTGATTCCAGTGTGTCTAAAGTAGAAGAAGCGAAGCTCATCTCCTAACAGAGGCCACCACTCTTAGGAGCACGTTGTGGCACAGGAGGGCGACATCCAGCTGAAAGTATGAAGGAATGAGAGGATGCATGAACATTGCTGCTGGGAGAATTTGCACAGATATGTACTTCTTAGATTATGAACATTCAGATATGCCAAAAAGAGATATCCTTAAAGTGTGTTTCTGTTTCTACAGATAGGGAAATAGATGTGGTTCTGGATTTGCTGGGAAGGCAGAAGACCTAACACTGCACACTAAATGGACAGGTTTTGTTAAAAAGTGCACCTACTTGATCTGAAAATGTTCAGCTCCAGTGAAGGGCCATTATAATGGAGATTATATTTTACTTATTAACGCAAGGTGATTTAGTTAGTAATTAACTATGACATCATTGCGCTCACATCCATTTGTATCAACTTTCAGCTTGAGGTGAATATTTATGTTGCTTTTTTGAAATAGGTATTGCCATGAAAATGCTGATAAAACCTGTTAAAGCAACTCAAAAAGCACCTTTGTGATAGCTATTAATATATATGTGCATCACTGCATATCACTGTCCATGATTCACAACACATAAGTTATTAGAAAGCTCATGAAAGCTTGTACACTTGCACTAAAAAAACCCACAGACACTGACACTTAAATTACAGCACAGAAAAGGCAGCTATCAAAGGCCTAGTAAAAACAGCCTCTGCTCGCAGACACACAAAATCTCATACAAAAGCGATGCTTCTAATTTTAGCAGGCATGTTGTGTCTTCATTTTACTTCTTGTCTGCATGTAAAATTACACCAATTAGAGCAAAGTTGAACAGTGTGTTCCTGGCATTCTGCCATGCAATATTTGAACGGAATAAATGGCTAGCCAATAACGAGAATGAATTTCATTAAGGGGAGAAAAATGTGAGAATTACCCGCTGAAGCCTTAAGCATTTAAAATGAAGCAAGTCAGCAACTAAAGGACAATCTGAAGTACCTCTGTACTCTCCTTTATTAGAGCAATTATTTTAGAAATACGCTGTTTGACCTTACTTTGTTGAATTGTAATTCAAAAACGTGTTCTGAAATATTTTAATGTCATCAAACTGCCCCTTGTGATGCCCACAGCCTTCTGATTCTAACACAAAATAGAGAACTACTTTAAACTCGGTTTTCAAATTTGGGTATTTTCTAAAGCTTAGATGGTGAAACTGAACAGTTCTGTGACAAATACTGATTTCTCAGTGTATTTGTACTGGGACAAAGCAGTGAGACAGGTATTGTACTAGAGGTGATGGATTTGCTCACATTTTGTAAATATTGCCCTGGTAGCACTTCAGTACGATATGAAAATGCAATGCTGACCAGATAATCAGCTAGCTCAAAGTGAAGAAGCAGTGGAAAAATGTCCAAGCTCTACAGAAGTTACAGGTCTCTCTTGGACTAGATCTGAAAAACTGCTCCATTCTCAGGCTTAAGGCCATGAAGATTGCATCTGCTTTGTACTTTTAGTATCAATTAAACTTCTGCTCCTTCTTAGTTTCAAAAGAATAATCATTATCATGCTGTCTAAAAGCTTAACCTTATATATTCATGGAGTAATGTTCAGGTAACTCTATTTAGCTGGAATAAAAGGCTAACTGGGGCCTTCATACCAGATACTGATGATGGCAGGTAGGAAATACACTTCAGATGTCTTTGGTTTATGCCATTTCTGCAAAATATTTTAAGACCGTCTTTTTTTTTTTCTTTAATATGGAAGAGGTTAAATGATCTATACAGGCACTGAGCAATACACTTACCAATGCGAAAGTCATGCTCCAAATGGCAACTTTACTCATCCTCCTCCTTATGTTAGGACAGAATATATTTGAAAGACTACAGCAGGCCATGACTTAATCAAGAATCAAGTTAGGACTGTACTTGCTACAACATTCAGCAGCTTTATTTGTGAGTTTATTACTATGTAATATGTTTAGTAATGTAAATAAATCAGGTTAAAATCAATTAGGCAATTTGTTAATGAAATTAATTTCAATCCTGGAAGTTTAAACATTTTACTTTCCTTACAGAGAAACTGTGCTTCCAAGAGATAATTTTCAGGAGCTCAGTGTTAATTCAAGGCACAAAACCAAAAAGAAAATAAACACAGCACAATAGTGCTTTTCTGAGTATATTTAGTTAGGATTCAAGCCTCCAGGACTGTACTTCTATTATTTCCTGAAATTACAGGTATATTAACTGAAAAACAACCCCATAACTAAATTAAAGACTCGTTCTTAATTCATGGTATTCTTCAAAATCAATATTTTCAGCCAACTAACATATATGTGTGTGCATACATGCACACATATATACATATATATGCCTTTACAAAAAATTCCTATATTTTTGTCTGTATAACACTATGGTGATTTCTTAAGAACTTCTGAAAATGGGATTCCATCTTGAGATTTGTAACTGTAGATTAAGAGAATTTCATTTCCGGTATAACAGATGCAGATGTGTCCTTTAGGACGTCTCCTAAAGGCTCAATCCTGAAATTTCATACTATGTATCAGGGAATCTTACAGTGCTAACATAAGTATATATTTCTTGAAAAATAAATTACGAGATACGATTTTAAACTAGAGTGAAAAAATATGAAGGAATATAGCTTTGTTAAATTTTCATTGTCGGTACAATTATGTGAATATTAAACCAAGAATATACCTGTATAGCTGATGACCTTACCATGTATCTAACTCTTTTATTTTGGGTGGGAGAGAAGAGGGTCATAACTGAAGTGTCTCAGCAGGCTCAGAACATTGTTTTTAAAAGAATAACGGGGCCAGGAACAATAATCAAAATGTTCCAGACTTAGAATCAGCTTCTATCTTATGTCAGTAACGAGGTAACATGAAGAACAAAATGAAATATCAACTAAGATAATATCAAGTATACTAGAATACCTTCTCTTACCTTGACAGCATACTTCCATGTAGTAAAATAAGAACAGAAACAACCAAATTGTCTTTTTGACAAATTAGAGTATATAAAACTCTATAGAGAATATAAGCATCTAGCCGTGACCAATTACCTCCAGCTACCTCTGTAAGGACATTTGGAAGAGCATGTAGTCTGAACAGAGTCACTCTGTTACGGGTACGGTAACTTTATCAGTATTAACACAAAACTGTTATTTAGCCTATATTTTGAATGGTGTTTAACATTAAAATAAATTACATGGTGAAAGCTTGTCTAAGGCATGTTGCATCAGGAAATTATATGTGCTGTGATTTTTCTGATTTCACCATAGTTCTAACGAAGAAGTTTACAAATCAGATATATGAAAAGGCTGCTACTTACTGTTGTTACAAATATGTTTGCACAAAGACTAGTGTATACATATAAACAAGACGGTGATGTTATTGTTATATATGTCAAGATACGTGTAGCATGTGAAGATTATGCTTATTCTCTGTCTGCCTAGAATAGTATTTTTAGCCACATTTTATTAACTTCTAGGAAAAATACAGCTTCTACCCAGAAACACAACACAAGCAACATAGAAGTGTTGTGCAACAGTATGTAAGTTGTCATCCAGAAGTGTAAAAGATAGAAGGAGAAAAGTGAAAATAAAGACAAGAGAATAAGATACATTCACAGAATCAAGGAACAAAAAAAGGGAAAACCAGCAGCTTATCAGCACTTGTTTTCCCCTATGATCAATACAACCCAAATTCAAGTGCCTAGTTCTTCACTTAGTTTTGCAGTAGAGGTTTAAAAGATCAACACTATTTTTATATAAAAAAGAGTAATAATGCTACAGTACCTTTTATAGCAAAATAAACACATGCTGTGCTTATTTTTCAGGGAGGTACACACCAAACTTCTGTCTTTTATTTCAGGAGCTCAGTGTTGTATACACAGCATCTACATGGACTAAATGTACCTAACACTGACTCATCATGTTGTCCACAGAGGGCTGTCTTAGCAAAGGCATTCAGCTGACAGCTATCCCAAAAGATCTAATAGTGCTCAGGCATCTATGCCTTAATGCTGCCTTCTAATCTGCACACCATTATGAAAGTGCAGGGTGCAACACGCACACCCCTTGTTGACCCAGTCCTGGTGCTGCTCTGAATGCAGGATGTGCAGCATCTTCTCAGACATCTGCTTCCTGCTGCCAAGGCACAGCGCAGTGCTGCTGTCTGCCTGGAGTGACTAAACCCAGAGCTCTGCTAAATCACTGCGTCAGTACGAAGACATCTCAAAGGTTTGTGGCAGCACAAAGATTTGGTGAAGAGCATAAAAACTCTGAACTTTCAAACTAGAAGATGGAATATTTCATTCAGAAACTGTACCTCTCTACTACCTGAAGTCCACCCATGTCCTAAACATTTTGTCTCCTGAGGCTCACTGTTCCACTATCTCTCTGCTCATCACTTTACCTTTGGAAAATCTGTAGGAATCCCTGGAGGAGGTTTTCCTCTTCCCTACCTACTTGTCATGGCTTTGTTCTGTTGCCAAGAACACTCTACCAGATAACGCCTACGCATGGTGTTAGGGATAGCAGGAGCAAGGGAGACACCTAATAGGCATTATGAACACACTGTTTCAGGAGGGAGGATAGTTTAGCTGAATAAACATGAGAGATGCCTTGCTAATTCCTTTTAAGGCCAGAAAATGGCTTCACCTATCCCCATTTATTTAAGAGTACAGACATGGTCATGTCTGACATTTTGCCTGTTGTTTGGTGCCTTTTAAGAAAACATCACTGTATAAATCAGCAACAGTGATCCATGATTCTAAATTTTCACTAAATCAAATATTAAATGCAAGTATCAGAAAAGGCTCATATGTAGTGGTAGAATAGAAATGGTTTATAAGAACAGAAATTCTGGAATGACTAGTAGGCCAAGTAGGATCTGAAAAAAAGACTGAGATGAACGGTTAAAGACACAGATGTGGAAAAAAGTGACCTGGAATCAACCATCACTTTGATTTGATCATTAATCTCAGATTGGAAAGAGGTTTTATTGAGAATCTCGCACAGTAAGAGAACAGAGTGAACAATCACAGTACAACTTGGAGGTAGTTGGCATCTACTACCAGCGTTAAATCAAATGCTGAGGCAAATTGTGGTTTCTATGTTTTAGCTTTGTTGTATGTAACACAGAGCATAGGAAAGTTCATTTATACATTTAGAGTTCCATTACAGATTCCTTCAGAGAGCAGCACTGAGCTAAACCAACATTCTCCTGACTTTGAAAGGAGCCTTTTCCTCCTATTACTGGCATTTTCTAAAGCAGTTTCTCCTAGAGAAAGTACTGGTTCAGATACTTCACAGCATTAATAAAAGGCAACAACTACCCTAACCCTCACAAAGAATCCAACTTAAAATACCTCTGTAATTGATGATTTCTGTTCCAAGCACTGGGGTCATCTCCAGAACTGTGATGAAGGCCTTGTCCATAGATGTCAATGGGAATGGAGACATGCGGTGTCTTCTTGCTACCTTGGTAATGTCAACAGCACTGTGACCTGCAATGAGAGAGCACCAAGTTTGTATATGCTACAATGTGTAGATGTACGCAGTGATGTTCAATTAAACCACTCTACTGAAACTAATCCGCAGTAAATTAAATTAGCTAGTTATCACTATTGACCATTTAGGTCAAACACTGGGAAGGCACTGTATTCAACCAGAATCAAAAGAGAGATATAAAACAAAATGCAATTTACAGTTGAAAAAGTTCATAAAAGTGTATATCCTTACTTGTCATGAAAAACATACCAGAAGTCTTGATGAGTATGAAAGGATCCATTAATTAGAAACAGAAACCCTTCAAAGATTATCCAGTATTTTACATCGAGGATGATAATCTGAGGTTAACTCTGTTCTGTGAACTACGAAGTCAGGACAATTCACTCCTCATTTTGTTCTCCACAAATGCACCTCAATATGCTACGTGCAGTGCACAGATAAAACATACAAATGGGCATTGTCCCAGTGAGTTCGAAATCTAAGAGTCAGATGGGAGTCAAAAGGTTTGAAAAGAGGGTAGAGGGAAGCACAATGTAATCACTGGACAGTCAGGACAGCAGACGGGGTTTCCAGATTGTGGGCATCCTACCCATTGTCAAGATATTGTAGTCACCACAGCAAAATCACATTTAAATGTATAATTGGAGTGAAGGTAGTAGGATAGATTAATGCAACTTTTCCCAAGTATGAAGGACAGGTTAGGAGAAAATACGACAGAAGCTGGTTGAAAATGAAGCCAGTAGCATGTTTGATTTCTTGATACTTACTGAGACAGTAAACAAGGGAACAACAAGCTACGAAGGATTTTGAAAGTGAAGATAATCAAGTAAAGACAGGGAACTATTGCAGGAATACATAAATAAGACTAACAGATATAAATCAAAAGATCAAGAAAATGACATTTGTAGAAATATCTTGAATGGATTTGCCTAGAACAAGAAGGTTTTTATGAGAGACAAAGTGGATGATGTTCTGCATGTAATATGTAATCATATTCCTACAGCAACATAAATTATAATAAGATAGCATTAACAAATAATAAAAGCTATTTTTTAATAACTTGATTTTGCTTTGCAGTAGCTAGCTGAATATCCCATTTGCTGCTGCACATGCCTTCACATTCTGGAAAAAAAGAGATTATCACTTTAAGTGTAGTCTTCTGTTAGGTTGGTGCAAAAGTAATTGCAGTTTTGGACCGTGAATTGTAGATCATTAGAACTAGGTTCAAACTCATCTTTATTAATCAAAATAGAAACCACTACAATCAACACATTTTTCCCAATGAGAAATAAGTTTTTTTATTCTTGTAGTATAAAAATGTGTGCTTTGGGATTCGATGAACTCTTTGAAAGCATTTTCTGTATCCTGCTGCTTGTGGAAGCGTTTACTCTGCAAAAAAGTTGTTGAGATGCTTGAAGAAGTGGCAGTCAGTTGGCGAGAGATCAGGTGAATATGGTGGATGAGGCAAAACTTCCTAGCTCAATTCATTCAACTTTCGAAGTGTCAGCTGTGCGACGTGCAGTTGGGTGTCGTCGTGGAGTAGAATCGGGCCCTTTCTGTTGACCAATGCCGGCTGCAGGTGTTGCAGTTTTCAGTGCGTCTCATCGATTTGCTGAGCATTCATCTCAGTTGTAATGGTTTTCACTGGGATTCAGAAAGCTGTAGTGCATCGGAGCAGCAGCAGACCACTAAACAGTGACCGTGACCTTTTTTGGTGCAAGTCTGGCTTTGGGAAGTGCTTTGGAGGTTGTTCTTGGTCCAATCACTGAGCTGGTTCTCACCGGCTGTCATATCGAATCCACTTGATGCCACACGTCACAATCTGATCAAGCAATGGTTCACTGTTGTTGCACAGAATAAAAGAAGACAACACTTCCAAATGATGATTTCTTTGATTTTCGGCCAGCTCCTGAGGCACCCACTTATCGAGCTTTTCACCTTTCCAATTTACTTCAAATGCTGAATGACTGTAGAATGGTCAACATCGAGTTTTTTGTTAACTTCTCATGTAGTTGTAAGAGGATCAGCTTCAACAGTTGCTCTCAATTGGTCGTTGTCAAATTCTGATGGCCGGCAGTCACTCTCCTCACCTTCAAGGCCCTCATCTCCTTTGTGCAACTTCTTGAACCACCACTGCACTGTACGTTCATTAGCAGTTCCTGGGTAAATTGGCTGTTGACATTGCAAGTTGTCTCCGATGCTTTACGACCCTTTTTGAACTCAAATAAGAAAATTGCTTGAATTTGCTTTTGGTCTAACATAATTTCCATAGTCTAAAATAAATATAAAATAATCAGCAAGTAATGAGTCAGTAGCAAAAAAAACACAGAGCATGAAAAGTGCATTAAAATTATGTATAACATAGCCACATTTTTTTCACAATGTATTCCAATATGAAATGACAAATTTCAACAATGCAAAAATTGCAATTACTTTTGCACCAACCTAAAAATTAGTGACTACAAAAATAGTATAACAATCACACAATCTAAGTTTTTCCTTCAGAAGAGAAGGTTGCTTAATCGATATGTATATATAAAACTTCTTTCTAGCACTGACACATGCTTGTCTCTCTATGTGGGAGACTGTTGATTTTTTTTTATTCCATTAACACCGTAACCATCTTTAAGAGTAAGAAACAGAGACAAATAAAACTGTCCACCTAATTCCAGTCCTAAGAAAGATTCTGGAAGAAATTATTTGAACAATCCCTTTGTACGTATTTAGAAGATAACATGATGATAAAAGCAGGTGCTGTGAATTTGACCAGCACAAATAATTTCTAACTGACTTAATTCCTTTCCTTTACATAGTAGTTGGCATACTGAGGAAGTGAGAACCAGCTGCTGAGATACATTTTCACTATATTAAGACTTTTCACACTCTTAAACATGACTTTATCACAGGCAAATTCAGGGCAAATGATCCAAATTAAACTATTGGAGGATAAAAGTGTAACTACTGAAAAAACTGCATTCCTAGATTTAACAATAGAGATATGCCTAGCAAGCTTGCATTTTAAATTATTATGCCTGTATTTTGTTAGCAACCTCAAAAAAATGAGGAAAAGGAAAGGAAAGCCTTTGTGAGACACCATGAAACTTCCCATACTTTTCTCTGCATAGAAAAATAAACCCTGCTTAGCAATACTGTAATCCCTGCAGGTCCAGTAGATTCCATACAAGTTACATTAAAAACTTTTTCCTGACTCCATAAATTAAGGAAATATTTTCTTCAAAGTTGGGAAAAGTGAAGGAAGGTGCTAGGAAAAAATATGTCAGAGCAGTGAATGCTGGTGGAACTGTGTAGCAGTAAACAACCTTTATGCTACAGACAGGGAGGTGCTTTTATGTTTTTCTTCTACTGCTACCTAAACCTCATTGTTAGCTACTTCAGACACTAGCATTTCACCTCTCTAACCCTTAAAACATGAATGAATTCAGAGTCTTTGAATGGTGCCCAGAGTACTAGCTTCAGATTCAGAACGCTGTGTCTAATACACGTTATTTGCTTACGTCAAAGGTTCTGTTAAAATCTGCTGCGAAATGTGTTGTTCAACAGTCTTTTTGAAACCAGGTAAAATCCCCTAGTCTCTGACAACTTTCTTCCAACACCAAAAGTAAGACCCATTATTTCTGTAAGAGAAGCCAAGAAAACACTTACTCAAACCCAGAGCCCATTCAGGTTTAACACTGGTGTGAATAACCTCAACGAAGAAAGGAAGAACGATGCACATGTAACTACTAGCCCTTCTCTTTCCCTATTCCTACAAATGCCACCTCTTTTTTTAAGGGGTATGATACACTTAAACAGACCTGGATACAAACAAACAATCATTTTTTAAATTCTCACATTACTAAGTAGTACTTCTAAATTACAAGTAAATGACATTAAGCAACTCCCTAGATCTTTCCAAGTTGTCTTTCACTGATTTCAAATATCAGATGGCTCTGAAAATAACTACTTACAGTAAGCAGCATTTTGCATGACAAAAGAATCCTCTAGCTTTGAAGTAGCAGAGTCAATTGGGTGCATAAGGCAGAAAATTCCTGACAGTCTTCTCTCTCATCACCAAAACAACTTCCTATTCCTGTTGTTTTTTATATCTATCTATCTATCTATATATATATATATATATACACATTTGGTGAATAAAATTTTAGACTAGGAAAGATTCCCATAAAACAAAGGAAAGAAATTATGCAAATTATAGAACTGGCCATTTGGATCAAACCCAAATTCTTAACCTTTGCATATTTTCATTTGGTTTCATGTAACTCAACATTCAATTTCATGTTCTGGTATGAAAATAAAAATCATATCTATTCAACTTGAGAATTTCCATTTTCATTGCCTTTGACTGTTGATTCTTTTTCCCTATAAAAGTTGCACACACATGATCAATTGCAACAAAACATCACCACAAACAACACAGACCGCCATGTCATTAAAAAACCAACTCTGAATAAAAAATCAAAAGGCAACTATCCATTAATACATGAACACTGTGAGGTATTTACACTTCTATTTTGTCTCCAGACTGAATTTCATTGTCTTAAGTTGTTAAATTTCTTCTGCAAACCCACTTATGTCCCAACTGTATCCTTCTCATTTGATTATCACATGCTGTCTTCTAAGCACTCTTAGCTTCTCAACAGAGTTATGAAATTTCCGTACTTACTTGCTCTGAGGATATTCTCCTTGCTGCTGCACCTAGACTGGACCTGCAGAGAGAGCACAAAGAGTATGAGCTACAGAAGTTGACAAGAATGCAAAATACAGAGATATAATGGGCAAGCTCCTGGGATCTAAGACAGAGGCTATACATATTTTCAGCAAAGTTCTTACATAACTCTACATGAGAGAAGTACATTAAGCAGAAAAGTAGTAACTGATGGTCGGAATCTGATACAAGCAATTTGATTCCACCCCTACCATAAGAAGCAAGATGGACTAAGGACAGTAACAGAGTAAAATCAAGGAACAAAGTGGTTAAAATTACACGTTAAGCTCCAGTTTAAAAAAAAAAAATCCACATTTTCCTATACAACTGTGATCACAGTAACTCTGAACCTAGGTCCTGTTTTATGATTAGACATAACATAACTATATTCTCATGACCTGCTTTAAAATTCTATTATTGATATTTTCAGGTATTACAGAAAGAATTTAAAATAGTCAATTTAGATTGTGTTGATTCTGAAAATATTTAATAAGACTTCTTTGCAATTGTATAAGCGACCCACAATTGTATCAGCAGCTGCTAGCTGGGGCCAGATAAATTTCCTCAGTTGATTCTATTTGAGCAGTATATATTTTACAGTGCAATTCTGGGTGAGAATGACAACTGGTTTCTCAACAAATCCTCTTCCTTGCTGCTTAGCTGCCGCTGTGCTATTCCAGATATATTAGCTGGATGATTCACATTGGTCTAATATTCTAGTAACACTGGATATTTAGAGTTTCATCTGTTTACCACACAGGTTTAAAAAAGAATTGTTATTGAAGAGTATCAGTCCTGTAAACACAACACAGTTTAAACCTTATCTGTATTGAAGCATCAGCTCTTGGTAATTCTTCTGAGGTTTGGAAAGACAGAATATTGTACAATAACATGGAAGTTGCAAGCTTTTAGATGAGCTATTTGAACAGCAATCTATCTTCTGGCAGGTCAGCTGGCTGAACTGGTAGCACTTGAATAAAAAGCTTTCTGTGTGTACAAAATCCCAGCTAAAGTGAACTTCACAGGAAGACAAACCTCTGAGAGAGAATGGAATCTCTTTTTTACTTCATTCACAAATATATTGCTAAATTTCAGTGAGAGGACTAATAAAGTAAAACTGTGTACACATGGTGAAAGAAGTGGAATAGCACAGGTGACACTGAGGGTGTAATTTCCCTGCAGAACATTTGTCTCTGCTGAAAAAGCAAAGGAGTGAATCCAGATTATCTTTCAGACTACAGTTTCGATTTGCCATTACAGAAAAATTGCCTAGAAAGTGAATATGTGTGATCTAATAATTGATGAAGAATGGTACACTCTCAACTCCCAAAAGGCCGTCTTCAGAAAGGAGCAATCATTTAAGGCTGAAACCAACTCTGCCCCAAGTTCTAAACCTCTTTCTTCTGTTCCACAGCAGCTTGCCCCAAATGTGTATTCACATATAAAAATTAGATTCTACAGCGCAACACAATTTACTTATTGTAATGGAATAACTTATGGAAAGTAATGTTGCAACTTAGAGTGGGTTATGGTGTCCTTCCCTGAAAAAAACGGTTGTTTAAAACAAAACCAAACAAAAAACCAAACCAAACCAAAAAAAAAAACCCAGGAACCCCCCCAAACCCTCCCTCCTTCCCACCAAAAACACTGTAAAAGAAAACTGCAAACAAATATTAATTATGCCCAAATTTGGCCCAGAGTTGTTTTACCAGATTTCAAAGGCAGGAGGTGAAGTCTCTTTGGAAGAAGTAAATATTTATCTGTAATTTACCAAAGGACAATTCTGGGCCAAAAAAGTGGTATAATGGTAGGAAAGAAAGCACAAAAGAGAGAGGGGCACAGACTGAGAGAAGCAGGATGGGACGTGGCAAGCCAGAAGATGGTGTGTGCAAAAGGAGACATGGGCCTATGTGTGTAAGACTACTGGTTAAAATGGAAGAGGCTCTCTTATTTCTCACTGAAAACCATATGAAAAGAGAAAATGAGGAATGGGCCTGCTGCAACATAACCAAGCGATTCAGCAAACTGTGGAATGAAACTCAGTGAGGAAACACAGTCCTAAAGAAAAAGGCAAAAAAACCAAAAAATACAAAACACAAACATTTGAAACAATCTACTAAAAGAAACTAAGTAAAATATGTGATCCAAAGGACACAGATAAAAGCTACTAGAGAAGGAGGAAAAATGTTAGCAGACAAAGACAGTGCTAAAGAAGTAAAATGGAAGTCAAGAGAGAGTCTTCAACAAAGTGGAGGAACAGAAGGAGCCCAAACCCATAGCGCAAAGCAATGTTTGCGAATGGAAAACAGCTCCTTTGAGCAGTAATAGTTACTCTCGAGTTGTAGCCTCTATTCCTCCTCAGTTCATCTTTAAGCCCTTCCAACCTATAGTGGAGCTAGTGTATGGACAAAAACAAGAGATTTATAATGAACAGAGCAGCTGAGATTTGCAGATCAAATCTTCTAATATAAAAAACGTGCCGACAAAGTTTTGCTCTTACAGAGTCCAAATGACAATGGTAACAAAAGACAGCTGGCTTCACACGCAGCTTCGTACAGGTCATTTTTTTTAATTCTGTGCACACAGAGGACTTTAAATTTACTTTTCGCTTTCTTACACCCAGCCTACAGTTTCCATGTTATCACTCACCTGATGGGCAACATATGCAGTATGAGAAATAATTTGCTTCCCACAAATTTTAAAAGCAGCTGTGGAAGAGGAATCCATGATAATAAAATAAAAGGCTTGATCAGCTAGACTTGATCGTTTCCCAAGCTATGCTCACAGCTGCAGAATACAAACCATGTTTTAACATAACTGACATAAAAATTAGTTATTACATAATACTTCTGTTTGCTTATTATGAATTGCACATTGATATCCTAAATGTTATTTTTAAACAAAACTGCAGTAAAATACCATTTTGAATAAAACCCACCGGTTTTCTAACACATAGTTTTAGCAGCAATGGAGCTTTATATGAATGGGGTCGTGTTCTTTAAATGCCTTTTATCATATTCATTATTTGTATGTTTTACTACTTTGTTATTTGTGACATTTACGGAAAATTCGTATTCTTTTCACAGCTACTGCTAAGTCATGAATTCATATTACATTGCATATAGTACCATGACTGACTGGGACGAGTGATTAATAGTATTATTTACTATAATTCTTCTTATTCACAGCTAGTTACAGAAATAACAACCTATGGCTGTCTCTCACAGGGAAAGTACAGATTTATTGTTTGTCCACTCTATCGCCTCTTGGCTCATGATGTTCCTTGGCAGAAGACACAGTGGGCTACCAGCCAGTACCATTCCCCTGTATAGTTTAGGCAGAATGTAACCAAACCCAAAGCATTCAATTCACATTACTCTGTTCTCAAGCAAACTGGATTTTATGTTCTTTAAAATATAATTTCATCATGCTGGAATGCAGAGTAAGCTTTCTTCCATAGGTTGAAGTAGTAAATACAATGGGAAATAAAGTACTCAAAAATAAATTAAGGGAATGGTAAAATAAAGAGTACTTCTGACAATTTCTATCAATCAATCATGATTTGTCTGAAAAATGAAATCAATGACTGCACTAAATTGATTTAAAACTACATGATATGTTTTGCTGCAAATAAAAATCAGTCCACAATTTTTTTTTTACAAGAAAAATAGAAAAAGACACAAAGAAAAGTTCATGCTACAAGTGAAAAATTAATGTGAAAAATGAAGAAAAAAAAAAATTGAAAAATCCTTTAACACTTTACCATGACTGTTAGGAATGGTTAGAGAAATTACTTACCTTTTTAAAGTCATAACAAGATTAGCACAGAGTATTAAGTCAGCTCTTCATTATGGGAGGTACAATTAAAAGCCGCTGGTTATAATAAAACAAATTGCTACACAAAGATGAAGAGTTTCCAGCCCAATATGAAAAGCTAACTCTTATGGGAGTACATTTCCACTCAATTTACAACATGAAGAACAATTCAGAACAATGACACCAAAACATGAGTAACCATTAAGAGAAAGAGCCTATTTCTCAGGAACACAGAGCCTGTAGGAGGCTAACCCGTAATCGTTATCATTTACAGGAAAGCACATCGCTCCACTTTTAGGAAAGCATGCACAATGTGGAACCACCAGCAGAAACCCAAACATCCATAGAGACATGGAGGACTAACGTACAGCAAAGGGAATGAGTTTGCCAAGCGGTAATGAAGGAAGCAGGGTATGCGAAGCACAGCAGCCGGTAACAGTTTCCGAACTCTATTCCCCTAACTCTCCCATACACACCGGGCGGGCTGTTTATGAGCTATTGCACCTACCACAACTTACTGTCAGTGAGAAAGTGTCTAACTCCTATAACCTCTCCTGTAAACTTCAGCAGTTTTAGGAAGAAAATTTATTCTGTGTGATGTGGGAAAGTGTGCTGCTGCTCCTTTTTTCTACATGTGTTTTACTTAAGAGATAGATGTATACCTTACACAGCATCTAACCCTACAACAAAGCCCCCTAATAAGTCATGTAAATATTTCTTGTCATTTTATACTGCAAGGCATTTCAGTGGCAAGAAATATCTCAGTGCCACTCAAGCTTTAATGCATACTGCCATGGCTGAATTATCTGTTCAAATTGTCTTAATCTCATTTATATTCATTACCTTCTACATGGGTAATCACGTGATCTGACTTCTGTACCATATACTCCGAGCACATGCATTTTCAACGTCTCTCAAATAGTTGCCTGCTTTAAACAAATTTCAAACCACACATGATCCAATTCGTAACTCTAGAGGTTTTCACGATGTCTCTTGCCTAAGATACTCTTTTCCCCCAAGAGTGCAACGTACCGTAATCAGTATCTGTAACTAACTAAATAAAATAAAACTAGAGCATTAATAACCATGTCTCAAACCAGTGTAATAACGCTATAAAAGGAATTGATTTGGGCAATTGATTTTAAGCAATATATGTAAGGTTAAACTAGGGGCAAATTTGAAGAATACAAGGAAATACATTGTTTAATGAAAAAAAAGTTCTCAATCTAATCTGAAGAATAGAAAGAATTGCTTTGACTGAATTAATATGGGACATAAAAATGATGTCACATAAAAAAATTCACAGGAAAAGTGTATCTGGAATTGTGTACTTCAGAAAACTTTTAACAAAGTATTTGAAGATTAAATAATCCCATTACAAGGTGCAATATTCCTATTTCAGGAATGCACTTCTGTTCAAACAGCACTTACGCATTTGGAGTCTGTGGAAAGAAATAAGCAAAAATTATTTGAAGCCAATATCATTTTAAGAGCAGATTTTTACCACTGTTTAATCGTTATGCTTTGTAGACTGCACACTGAACAAAAGCCATCTTCAATATGCCTTTACATTTTATATTATCGAATCCTCTTTTCTGAGGTTTTTCCTAGACAGCTACACATTACATAAAGATATATTTAATTTTGATAATTGTTTCCCAGTAGAGTATGGCCATGGAATTTTATGGTCAGATCATGATTCATCATAACTACTGTTCAAACAGGACAGTGGATGTGAATTGATGAATACACTGCAGAAACATGAGGGCTGAATTGGTTCCTCTTACAGGAGCAGTACAAAAAAAAAAAGATATTATCCAATATTTGGAACGAAATGAAAAGGCAAAGGGCAGTTTCCTGGGATAAGATGCTGATCAGTCATTGTCTCTCAACGAAAACTGACCTTGTCCTGGAGACGCAAAATCATTATGTTTATTACCAGAAGAAGCTTCCAACAAAATCTTACACATCAACTAAAATTGCAATCTGAACACCTCACTGAATGAGAAAGCAGGAAGATACATAGAGCAAAAAAGGAGGTAAAGTAGTAAACTACTGGTCAAAAAGCTAATGGGAAAGCAAACTTGCTACAACAAACTGGCAGCATAGGCTTGATAGTTAAGAATAAAAAGAGGCAAAGAGAATGGAAGTGGTTTTTATTTCTTCCCAGGAATTTTAATGAAATGTTTACATTTGTAAAAGAAAAAAAAACAGAGCTGGATTTTGTATTCTTAAGAATATGGGACAGATTACAGATATGCTGTATGAATTACACTGGAAAGACAGCATGCTTCTGTGATTTTTTTTAGAGGCTGTTGAGGACTTATTCAAGATCATACTGGTTTTGTTCAGAGAGGCAGTATTAATTATAATATGTAAATATGGAGAGAACACGGAGATATGGAGATCTTTCGTAAGCCAGAGCCCATATTAAATCAAGACATAAAAATTGTTGCCAAATAATTTTTGTACAACGTCCAACAGATATTTTTAACCTGTGCTAACAAAACTGAAGTGGGGTTTGTAAGGCACAAGAAATCTCTAGACACTGCCCTTTCGAAAAAATCAAATGTTCTACTACTTGCACTATCAGCTGTGAACAAGATTTTTTTTTTTTTGAAAGAAAATCTTAATCCCCAAATGCTCAGGAAGTATTTTCCAGTTTGAGAAGTAGATACTGTAAATAAAGGTAGAGAGAATATATTTTCTTGCCAAAGAGATACAAGAGAAAGAGATTCCTGTTGTCCTTGTTTGCCACAGAAACAGGATTTGTTTGCCTCTTTTCATACAATCTCACACCCTGGCAATTTGATCGATGAATCACTTAGCCTTAGAAGTATGTGCTAGATGTCTGAGTTATGGCTGACCATCAGGACTTTTTAAACTCCTTGTCCATTCCAGTTCAACCAGCTTTTTAAGCTACTGTCAATCAGACAGACTAAAAATACATAGGTGATGTACAGAAATTCTTGTCCTCAGGCACACCATAAATTACTCTCTAACCCTTGACATACACCAATAAGGTTGACATTTTAAAAAGTTTCAATTGTTTTTCAAAGTATTTTGGTTTTAAATGAAACTTCAGCTATTTTCACATTTCTGTTTCTTGACTTAGCAACAGCCAATTTCAATGCACCATTAAAATAATGAAATTTCCACATTACTACAAAAAAAATTGAAGCTATTTTTCTTGAATGGTCTGACCCTCAAAATCAGAATCATAAAATAAATTCTTCATTCAAACATAGTCAAGCGAAATTTGCAAGTTTAAG
This sequence comes from Patagioenas fasciata, assembly GCF_037038585.1. Taxonomy (NCBI): domain Eukaryota; kingdom Metazoa; phylum Chordata; class Aves; order Columbiformes; family Columbidae; genus Patagioenas; species Patagioenas fasciata. Next base: position 35,517,228 of record NC_092524.1, read on the forward strand.
CGAAACACAACATTTAAGACATATCGGATTGACGTTATATGTGTAACTCTTATTTTTCCTTTGACATGTAGGCATTATGATTTCATCATAAATTATTTTCAGCATGTCTTCTGCATGAGAAAAGATAAGTCTATTCCATTTTAATCACCCTGTTCAAAAACTAGTTTCATGTTTTAGTTACTAAACATTACCCAAATTATCTTCTGAATGGGGAATTATTTAGTTCTTTATAGATTTCTCTGTTGTGCTCAGTTCTACAATATAAAATATCCTAATACACATGAAGGAATTTGTTTTTACACTACCTTTGTGAAGCAGAGTGACGACTTGATCTTGCAAATGGGAAACTGAGACCCAGAGACATTTAGACTAAATTTAATTTGACATGCCTACAGCTGGATTGTAGAATCCAAAGCCCCTCAGCTGCTTTTGGAATGCTCAGCAAATGTGAACATCACTCAGTAGGTGTCTCAAGAAGGGCACACAGAAAATGAGTAGCCCTGAAGATGGTATAAGATTTTCCAGCATGAAACATTACGTTTACATTAATATGGAGACAGAAAATGCAATATAGTCTTCCTTAGTATCTATTCAGGGCTTTCCCATGTTTTCTCTTCCAGCAGACAGCTACGCCTCCTGGATTGAAAGCAGGATTGCTGTAGTCACCATTCGCCCCATCTGCCACAAATGGGAAACACATTTCTGCTTCCTTAGTATCTAGTTAGTGTCAATGTCTGCTTAAATGTTGGTGGGGAAGAGACAGAGACCTATTTGGAACTTTTAGCTACTGCTGGTTTTGTTTCTGCCTCCTCTGAGGCCTACAGGCCTCCATCCCTTTGATCCAAGGTCCGTGAGAGTAAAAACGCATCTCTCCATTGACCTTCAAAGGATTGTGAATCAAACTTGGACTTGCTAACAAAGCCTATAACCCGTATTTCACGCTTACAGTCTATCTTCCTGGAAGCTGACTAAACAGATAACACTCCTTACCTTTCTATGTTAAAAGAATATGAGCACATGAAAACAGTAAGAACAAAACCAAAACATCAATAAGCTGCAAAAGCCACCGATCAACTGACCAATGAATGTTCAGGCTGAAAGAGTAAATAAAAAGGCCATCACCCAATTTCTCTGTTTTTAAAGCATCTTTGAGGTTAAATTTCAGCTTTTTCCATTGGTGTCTGTCAGCAATTTTGGTTGGACAATTTTATAGTTATTGTAAGTTTAAAGTGAATGGTTTGACTGCTTTTTTAGTTCTATAAGCAGGAACAAAACATACCTTTCTCAATTTCTGATAAGAATTTCTGCAATGGTTTAACTCCAAAGTAGCTGATTTTGGTTAAGCTTAACATTTTTATTTGAGCTAGGAGCATCAAAACTGAAGGGCTTCGAGAACAAGAGCAAAAACTAGTAAATACAGGTAACAATAGTCGTATATATGGTGTATATTATAGTCACTGATATACACAATATGCAGCCAAAGCCTTGGACTTCATTTAAATTAAGATTCAAACTAGGCAGCAACAACTGTAAGGAAAATAAAGCTTCAGTGCGTGAATCCATCTGAGCAGTAAATACCAGTATAGTGAACTTCCTGCATGAAGAGCCAGGTTTCTGCCTGTGAGTTGAGATGGAAACTGAGACTGCATTCCTCTGAAGAGAATCCTTAAAATGAAATCAGATTCATCTTGGATGAATAACGTGATGATTTCAGAGGGTTCATAAGCTACGGAGAGGTTGGAATCGAGCAAATGCTGCACTGAGAACGGTACTGTCAAACCCAAGTTGGAAACTATTTTGAAGTGATCAGAAATACAAATGCAGGAACAGGATTTGCATTTAGGATTCTGTTTTGAGCCTCAGAGCCTCAAAAAGGATAAGATTCCTTTAGTGTTGTCTTGAATTCGGCAGTCTGGATTGCAAGGTCCAGTGCAAGGGTACCAACCAGCCTGCCCACAGCAGTTATGTGCCTGAGAAAGAGAACATTAATTTGGCTGGGCTTCTAGAAGTACTGAGTCTTGGAAATTCATAGAAGAGAAAGGGATATGGAAAATACTGTGAATAAAGACATTCTTTCTCCCCTTCAGCTCTCAAATGAAAAACTATATGGTAATTATGCTTAGCAAAAAACTTGCTTCCATGTTACAAAACTGCATTTGAAACACTAGAAAAGCAAGAAGAAACACAGGGAGCACTGACAGGAACCCACTGACATGTGAGCTGTATGTTACTGGTACTGACACTATATCTACAGCATATCTAATTTGACTTCCATGTGTTAAAACAGACACTGTCCACTAGAGATACATGTAAATTAGATCACATGAATGGCATTTTGCATCGGTGATTACTCCAAAAGCTACAACAGCAATTTAACAGGAGCTGTGACCTACTTTGATTTATTATTATTTCAGACTCTAGACTAGTATAATAGATTCTATTACTGAAGCTGACTCTGAATAGTTAGATTGCTTTGGAAGCTGAACCTAGGGAGCAGTTGCACTGAGTGCTATTCCTAGTGTAACAGAATGCAAACTAATGTCTGGCCTGTCAAACAAACTGATTTAAGTAGTAAAACCCAAACAAATTAACATTGTATGCTCGTGAGTCGCTTGCTACTGGATTTAAAAAGAAAACAGTGGTTGTTTAGGAAAGAAATCTCACAGTTATACCTAATCAAGACGGTTTTGATGTCATACAGTCAAAGGTATGGTTCAGTACAAGAAAACTGTAAAAACCACTTCGCTTAAATAGTTGTAATTACAGAGAAATAATGACAAGACTGACTTTGAAAAATGCAAATGTAGATTACATACGTGAGTCTAAACTATAACAAAAAGCAAAATGACTTTAATAGCTCTCTGACTTGATCTAACTTGTTTCATAAAGGATTGTACATGTCTGCCCAGCTATCCTGAGCGGAACAGATGGAAATCTGAGGGAATTCGGGGCAAACGGATGGGTACTGAGAGGGGACGAGAGTGTAAAATGTCTCCCTGTTTTGTGGAAGAAGAGGGAAAAATTCAGAGATGGGTATTTAAAACATAAAGACTTATATTGTCTTGAAAAAAAAAAGCAAAGAATATTAAAGTTCCATATGGGAAAGAATAGAAGTTATTTCTAAATTACTTGACTTTTATAATACAGGAATGTATATAATATTAACTGGAAAACAGACACTTTGAATTTTATTTATTCTTTCTCTGATAAATGCAGATCTAGGAAGCATTTTACTAAAATAAAAATAAACATTTTTGATAAATTGAATAGATAAGGCTTAAGCTAAAATCCATAACATGAAATGAGATGTCATTCAAAATCCTAATTTTTACCACACTCTTAGATGTTAAATAGTTCTTTGTAAATGAATTTGGTGCTTGAACTGAATTTAATAGCAGAGAACAGAATAAGTGCAAAGCATTGATATGAAGGGATCATTTTATGTCACAGTCACAAGGTAAGTACCACGCACACAGAAGCTGCAGGTTTAAGTAAATTTTTGCTATTATTTTGAATGTATGAACTAATAATGGATCTAATTTGAGATTCAGCAGTGAGTAAACAAAGATGAATTGTATTTAAACACAATTATAACAATGTTTCTTAAATAATTGTTTAAAATAAATTTTATTGTAAATATAACTTCATGAAAGTTATTAATGTATACTTTGATCAGATTATTGCAATAATGTACTTTCTTTCCTGATGTGCCTTGAAGTTTTGCCATACTTTCACTTATGAGCTGTCATGAATTCCTTTCTTGATATGACATCTACTACTTGTAGCAAGAACAGTTCCCTGCTTTGGTATGGCAGAGAGAATGCTACAGGTGATATTTTGTGCAGCTACTAATCCAAATAATGAGAATGAAGACAGAACTAGTAAAGCTATTTTCTACAAATAAGGAAACTAGATCACTTGCTTTTCATGATTTTTTGCATTTTAAGGTACACTGAGGAAACCACATTTCTCTAAAAGTTAGAATTTCAATCCATTCATTTTTCCTAAGCCTAGGGTAAGGTATTACTACTACTAAAGCAAAATGCAATAGAAAAAATGCAATTATTTAAATGGCAGTTGACACATAGAAAGCTTTGACCTCTTGTCCATGTGTGGAAGAGAAATACAAATACCTACAAATTCTAATTTTACTTAAAACCTCATTGTTCTACTATCAACTGCAAAAAAATAACAGAAAACCAGGCCTAGATTGTACCAATATAATTGGACAAAACCCAAATGATTAGTGGATCCCTATTGGCTCTGTTGTGTTTATTTATTTCTGAACTGTAGATATCACAGATACATGTGGGCTTTTTTATCAAGACATTTTTCTGTTTTCAAGCTGAGGGTCTTCTTAAGGACGCACCTGGCAAGTTACTTAAAGCCAAGTCCATTAACAGTATTAAAACCTCAGTGTTCCCTCTATTGAACTGGGCTAGCTTGGAAAAACAAAATTTAAAATTTCAAAGAGCATCTCTACAAAGTATATAAGGTTCATAAGGCAATGAGATAGGCAATCTCAATTTAATGTAGCAATTTTTCTTCAGTGGATCAGTGTATTTAAGTCAAATGTCATGAACCAAATTCTCTATCTGCTGGACTTCTGCTTGAAAGCAGAGAAGAGAATGGAGAGGAACTGCTTACATTTACTTCATTTTGTCTCCCCATCCAAGAAATAGCTTCAATTGTCTAAGAGAAATCTTTGTTTATGGCATGAAAAAGATCTTTTGACAGAGAAAATAAAGGCACAGGTCCTCTCTTCTTGATCATGGTCTTCCATCTCCCCAAACACTTTTTTTTGCTTGAATTCCATCACACTGTGATTTTAAGGGTTGAATGAAACTCTCTGTATTGAAAAATACAAAAAAATCTCCACCTGATATACAGACTGAAAAGTTGAAAAAAGAAAAAGCAAGGAAAAAGGAAATTATGTTCCAGAAATCACTATATGTGATCTATTTTGTTCATGCTTTCTCTTTTTAGGTGATATATTGCAAAAGAGGAAGTTCATTGACATAACAAAATAAAAACAATCAAGTTTGTGTGTAACATGTTTTCAAAAATGTACAAGTGAAGGGCATAAATATTGAATACAAAACCAGCCTAATAATCCAACTAATAACATAGCCATATAATTAACTCATGATACCTGAAAGTCTAAAGACCGCCTATGGTATTTCACATCTGTTTGCATTTCTTAGAATTATGTCATACTTTCTTTGCTGTTATTCTGATGATCTTCCAAACAGACCTTTAACAATATGCAATTCAAGTTTCAGACACTGTATACGGATATTCACTTAGGTTTTTCCTTTATATTAAAATATTTCTGTAATAATAAAAACAATAGTGACATTAAAGCATTCTAGGGTGCCTAAGAATTGATAGAAGACCTTTTCATTTATGACAATTGCTCAGTCAATTATCATGGCTAAATTGATTCCTCTAATTTTTTTTATCTGGCAAACTGCTTCTGAAAAGTTTTACGTTATAATATCGGAATAACCTAACTCGAAAATCGCATGAATTGGCCCACTAATTAGAAATCTAGAGAGAACTATTTTATAAAGAAGAGCAAGAAACCCAGTTTAAAAAAAGAATAGCAAAGTATAAGAGGCTGCTATTCTTAAGCCAGCATGAGTAAGGTGGAATACCTTCTTGGAGCCAGAAAAGCCTTCTGAGAGTCCCGGGTGCAGAATTTGCAGGTAGGCAGCAAATTCAAAATGCTGGGCTTACTGTGCACACATTGAGGATGCTCTTGAATTCGACTGCCAAAAGTAGTTCCCCTCTGCCCTTAACATGTAAGTGTTCCACCCACCCTCAAACCAGTTGTCCTGTGTAGTGCAGATTTACAGCAGACATCAACAGTGAACTTAACAGCCTGTCCCTAAAATTGAATTCTAGGTTCCATGCTTCTGGGAAACACCTGAAAGTCAGTGTAGGAGTTCTTGGTCTTTCAGCACTGCCTTCTATTCAAACTAGCCTAAGTAGGAGAAACAGTCTCTTACCCAGCTTTAGTACTGCAAAACAACCTTCAGTTATTCACAACACTGAGTAATGTATACTATAGAGACTAGTTTAACCTAGAGCACTTAGAAGTCTTCCTGCAGTCTCTGAATAGACTTCTGAGGTCAACTAGCTGTTGCAGGAAATGGATTTCCTCTTGTTCTCTGAATACTGCTGATACTTCATTCCCTGTACTGCTCCCTCTGCTCCTGTATTATCAAGTAAGGCAAAGTAAGCCTCTGTTGTTTTATTAATAATGCTAAGTATACAATCAAACTCCATCAATCAGTATGTGGTCAACACGTATCCCAAAACTATTTTTATGGAAATAATGTACTTTGTGGGACAGAAAACTGACATAAAACTTTGCAGAGCTTTCACAACACAAGGCATCATGTTCTAACCACTTAACATGGCCAGATAAAGCATGAGAAGCTACAGGGCAGAGTGTCTCCCTTTTTGAAAAGCGTTTTTTTAGGAAGCAGGGGATAGCACTGCACTAGACATAAAGCTTCTACTAACTTTCAACAAGCAGATCAATGTTTCCTTCATTATGCTTTTAGCCAAACACACAGCACATGCAGAAGCTGGGGGAGTGGCAGAGAAAGAGAGAGAGATTGATGCTGTTAATAAAAAGTCTGAGATAAGAATGAGGATTAAAAAAAGGCCCATTGCATAATACTACCTAAGTGTAATTTTATACATTAAGAGACTATGGACCTTTGTTGGTCAATCTATTAGTTTTACATTTTGTATGGTATTTTTAAGATACAAGCTGTAGTCAGAGTGCTTCTAAAAATGTAAATGAAGCCAATCTGAAACAATATTTTTTTAACTGAACTGCTGCTATTAAAAAAAATGTTTTGTGACAACTGGATAATAGGTAAATTATAGACATATTACATACACACTATACTGCACAACTGTCAGCATCATTCCTAATTGATATTTCTACTCTTCAAAAAATCATTTAAGTAGTCCTGCTAACGTTTACAAAATTACAGGCACAAAGCTAACTGGTTTCCATGGAAGGGGAAAAACTTTATTGCATATTGTAAAATTCAAAGAGAATATGAATTTATGTTTTATCATTATATGATTTTAGAGCATCAAAACTTCTCTTACCAAAAGGGAATCACTTTTTAAAGAAACTCACTTTAATTTAACTGAATGGAACCAAAGAGAGCACCACGTTCTAGACAAGTGGAATTGTTAAGGTGCTGACTGGGGCTAAGTAGGTATATAGTACTACTACCCTACAATTCCTGGAGTTCAACATGCTATGAAAAGCTTTCTGTAACTAAAGGTAAGTAGAAGTTTTTAAAAACTCCCTCCCATTCCTCTCAAATAGACATCAGCTGACCACATCCACAGTTTCACCAGAGCAACTGGTGACAATAAAAAGCAGCAGGTGAAAAGTAGCTTTTCCTAATTATTGGACTCTGAGATGAAAAACAGCCTCTACAAGGATGTTTTCTATGAAAAAAATCAGGCAGCAAATTAGACCTTGAATTCTTCACAGTTCTTCTTCAGCTGGAAGATTTTTTATTTCTTCAAAGAACTTCTATGTAACAGAAAAAAAATCCGCTAGTACAGTCACTTTCCTTTTTGGTAATCTTAGTTCAATTAATCCAATTACAGAGCTATTCTCAACAATTAAAATTGTAAGAAAATGTCTTCTGATGAATCTAGAATGTGTATTTCTGAAAAACAGATTTCAAAAATTGTTTAAAAAGATCTTTTCTTTTGTCTTTTCTTGTACCTTTTTTTCAGAAGGCACATTCAGCTGAATTCCCACAGCACTGATTCCATTTCTCTTGTCTATGTGTTCCTGGTGTCCTCTGAAGGTCCAAAACTATTTGGTGGTGACTTGGACATATAAAATTAAGAAGTTCTGAACTTGGTTCTTAAGAATCAACTTAAGACAAATATTTTCTTGGAATAAGAACCACAGAAATAGGTGTAGACACAAGAAGCAGCCTTGTTCACTAGTTCACCAGGGAGACAGGTTATTGGCATTTTAGATAGGAAGATCTTCCTTCTGAACAGAGTATAAAGGATGAATTGCTTGTATAGACTCTCAGTGCCACCTTGATACTCCAGCTACCAGACTCTTTACTACAAATTGCAAAGCTATCCTTTATGGACACTGTTTAACTAAATTTTCATATGCTTAATACTCCAGTTTTCTCCTTCAGCTGTGGTAGAATCTAACCATTCCAGGACACTAACTGGTACTACAGTCTAATTGCTTCAGAGAAGGCAGAATAGTTTTGGGAGTTTGATCAAGCAGGAGACCCATACATGTTGACCAGTCACCAGCCACAACACCTTGGTTTGTGTTTCTTTCAAAGTCAGCAATCCCTCCAGAACATGAAAAGGACAAACAGCTGAAGTTGCAGGCAAAGCAAGAAGATTTCAATTTCCCTGAAAATGGTTTGTTTACTTCATAATCCGTAAGAGTATGTTCACCATTTTTGCTGATGTGAACAATGACAATTGGATTCTTTGGAAATGAAGTGTCATCAGGCTGAACTGTCTGATGATCCAGTACTTTTTCTTAATTTCATACAGGTCATTCAGAAGAATAGCTGGTGGAGTGAGGGTGGTGTTCATCTTGCATCTGTGTGCACTAAACTTAATTTCTTCCTCTTGCATTAGCTTAGAAAAAAGTATCTTTGTATATGCATGAGTATAGTATTACTTATTTGTTCCATATTGGTGTTTTGATGATAATAATGAAAAAAACAGTGAGGCTTTTATAAGTAACAAGGCACAACAAACTGCACAATACATATCCAGTGCTTTTAAGAACACATGCTTGATTATCTTTAAAACAACTTGTCTCCTGGTGGAGCCAGAAAGCAATTATTTATCGATGACAGAAAAACTGGTAAGCATTTTTAATTTTTATGAGATCTTTTGCCTGTTCATACACTGAAACTAAAAAAACCCCTTTCTGTTACTAAGGATAAGGAAGTGCTAAGAATGATTGCTTAAGAAGCTGACGCTTTTGAGAGCAAATTAGACACACATCAGCAAGGCATTGCTTATACACAGATCCTCCTGCTTAGGGGCAAAGTGACTGAATAGGTGAACTCCGTATGCTTGCATTTTGTATGACAGACATTGACAGAACATTCACATCAGGTCTAGAACTTGGTCCACAGCGTGAGATAGAGTGAGCTGTCACCTTTTTGTGAGATCTTGTCACCTTTAAGGGATTCTTTTAAAATACAGAATAACTAACTACACATGCTCAAGACTGATTCAGTATTGCAGAAAACCTCAAGTCTATCTTCTTGATACTCTTCCATTAATCTTTAAACAGTGGGTCATGGCATTAATTTGAATGTATTTTATAAATTCGGTTTTTATCTCAGGATGTTGTGAATTCTAGGTTATCTTATTTATTTTTTTCCTATCCTAATTACAATTGAACATATCTTTCTTTTCAATTCCTGATAAGATGGTCCTGTACCTATTATAGAAGGCTACCATGAAGCTGATACAGAAGTATTTGCAAAAAGATACGCATTTTGGCAGGTACTGACCCAAACCAGAGCTTTGGGAATTAATAATGAATGAACTTCAGAATCATAAACCCACCTATATCTAGACAGGTAATTAGTAATCATAACATGATGGCCATCTTTACAGAGTATTTCCACGCTCACTGTCTGAAAATGGGTCAGATTAACCAGTGAAGTATTTTGCAGCCTGGACACCTCTAAGTTTATTATTTGCACTTTAATGTAAGAGATAATTAGGATGCTTTTATTACATAATTTGTGGTCATATGTTATGTAGCAGTTGCCTAGCTAGACTACAGATCACGGTGATCCCAGACTAGTAGTGATTTTAAAACCACGCTGAACATGGTTGCAGATTGATCATGCAAAATCTGCCCCCCCAGCTGATTTTTCCCCACTTGTGCACAGTGCAATGCAAAAAAGAAAAACGTAAATAAAACCAAAAACGTGTGATGGGCGAGCAGGTCGACTGTGTGAGAGAACACGTGCAAAGTATACCTCAGAAACACTATAGGTGGATGAGCACGAAGGGAGCCGAGCCTGGTTGTGCAGTGGGGAAAAGAAAACATCGTTAAAAAAGAAATGGTGGCACAGTAAGGGTCTCAGAAGGTTTTCTGTATAGGTGGTTCCAGCACTGAGATAGCAGCAGGGGGTTCATTAAGTTTCCTCAACCAGCTATTTCAGAAACTCAAATTTTATGCCTTTTAAGGTGGAAGCTTCTTGAAAGAAAAAAGTATTGTCTTTAATAATAAAAATTAATGATGAATCTGAAGACAACTATCAATCCCTTCTCCTCTAAATAACTGACAGCACTATCCTTAGGACAAGAAGGTAATCTAGGATGAAGCTTTACCAATGTAATTTAAAACTGTTAGTTTTATTCTAAGTCTGCAAAGGGTACAATGTGAAAACCCATTAGAGACCCTGTCCTCCCCTGTATATCTTCATGTTTGAAGATGCTCAGAACCAGCATTTTGACAATGGAGGTTTTCCTTCAATCTCAATGCCCCCAAATCCAGAATGACCTGTGAAGTTAAATAACTAACAGCCAGGTATAGGTCAGTAGAAATCTGCAGATTCTATCCCTAGCAACATAAAGTGATGTGATTCTCGAGGGACACTGTTCCCTGACAAAAGCTTTCAGTGCAAACACAAGTTAACTGGTAACACTGCAGTTCTACTGACTGCTTAATAAACACCTTGTTTATACAAGATACCAATTTTTCTATACTATTTAACACTCAGATGTAACTCAGTGTAACAAATCTGAAAATGCTTTATTTGGTTGAAAGCATTTCGTGTTTCAATTACAAAGAGCTCTGGGGTTTTGTTGTTTGTTTGATTGAATTTTTCCCATTTTTTTTTTTCCCCTTAATTGCATTAGATTAATAGTGATCTGATGATAACTGACTATGAAGAAAGAGTAAAAGCAGCCTAATAAATAAAATTTTAAAATACATGGTTCTAATACTGGTTTTTGTTTGTTTGTTTTTTGTTGTTGTTTATTTATTTTTTTTTAGGGGTGGAAAAAGGAGTCATCAGAAGTCTTGGCTAAACCTCCTTAGACTTCAACAAAATTAGTGTCTGTGCAGCAGTTTGGATACACTCATGGTAAAGACTAACCCAGCAAGAATTTCAACATAAATTATTAGTGACTATTTGCTGACTTAGGCATTATGATGGACTAGGGAGAGAACATGGTACTCCTAAAAAATTCTCGTTAATATTCTTTGATCTCAAACATGTATTTCATAATTCTTTATTGAAATATATCACTTCCAGGAAAACTCTACAGTCACACTTTTCTGTGTTCATTTATGTCTCCATTACATACTTCTATATTAGAGGTATGTAAATTTAGGACTGTAGAAATGGAGTAGTTACATTTTGTCTTTTGAAGGCAACCGCAAGGCTGATGTGGCCCTTGGTGAGAATGAGTTTGACCCCCATGCAATTTTTCTTTCTTCACTGAAAAGTTTTTGATAGTCTGAAAATGTTTTTGTTCCTTTCTGGCCCTGTGAATTTCATTTGCTCTTCTAGATAACATTTCTAAGGAAATCCGAATCACTTCACAACATCTTAACTATACACACACTCAGCAACTTCTTTTCTTGATGTTTTCTTAGAGTGAGAGGATTTGCAAAAGGACTGAGTCACGAACAGAAAATTCCTTCAGAAAAATAGAAAGACTAGAAAATGCAGTTTTAAGAAATCAAGCATTATTCTTTAAATGTCTATTTTGTAACAAAAAAAAAGTAGTTTTTGTAAAAAAAAAAAAAAGAAAAAGGAAAGAAAAAGGAGAAAGAAAAAAGAAGCCCTTCTGACAGAGCAAAAGCTGTTTTTAGAAACATTACTTTGAAAGCTTTCTAAGAAAGATCAGATGTGCTTTTGCTTAGAACAGGGGTTCTGTTATTCACCTAGGACTTTTGGATGAGTCTCTAATCAAGACTCTCATAAATAATGTTCAACCATTGTTCCCATGGTTTGTCTTGCAACGGCATGGAAGAAGAAAAACCATTAGCTTCAGTTTTGCAGAGGAGGATCCAAAGAATGCAGTAACAGCAAGAAACATCACAGTAGCAGTTTAAGTAACAGCAACTAGATAAACACAAACAACAATGATAAGGAGGTTTGGAATTGTACACCATAAAGTTTGGAAGAACTTGGCTCATCTTTTCTGCTCCTCGCAGTATCTTACAAGGGGTATGCTAGGCACTTGGGTACTTTTAAAATCTTCTGTTAGATAACTGCTTTAAGTAGAATGCTATTACCTTCCTTGTCAAATTATCCTGTGATTTAACTATCCATATTTTCATTAACATCTAAGCTAAACTTGCCATTTAACTTCAGTCATTCCTATTAGTTTTTAATCACTTTAAACCAGTTTGCATTTTCTTTTTCATAGTTCCAGTTTTATAGAGGCAAATGATAATTCCCTGCACTAAGATTTCTCCCTATGTTCAAACGCACACACAATTTTCCTTAAATTTTTAATCTCACTTGCTTTGAATTCTGTTTTTTTTTCTTATTCATACATGTATAGATTCTCAATTTACCTACGTCATTTTCTCATAATGCAATCACAGGTATGCTCAAGTGTTCCAGTCTCAAGATTATCTAGTATTCTTGACGAAAGGATTATGCTCATACAACATAGTGATTGCCATTTGCTTTATTTTCAATAGGATCACACAAGGAGACTGTTTAATCTCTACTGCACACTTACAATTTTCTGATCATTTCTATGTCATTGCTTTATTGCTAACTAGTCTCCACTTTTGAGCATCTGCCTGATTTCAGCTTTTTCTAAGTTTATTCCCTCTGTGTTATTAAAATTAAATGTCAATACTTTTCCAAGCTCCTTTGATGATTCTGCAATCTGTCACCTACTCTGCTTACAATTTGTTGTCATACATGAACTCCAGTGATTGGTTCTTCCAATTTGAGAAAGGGGGCAGCTCTCCATGTTTTGTATGTTACCTGACAACCCCTACATATTGCATTAGGTGAAGTTAACATGTTAACATCTGAGCTGTTAGGCTCTTCTCCACCAGGAACATTCAATGTAAAGGGCACATTGTCAATCACAGAAATTCCCCACTGTGAGAACGATTTTAAAAGAGCTGTGCCTATTTACACCAACTGAGCATCTGGTTGAAAGCCTGGAAGACTAATTTGTTGTTAGTCTGAGGGTCTTACTGGCTTGACTCAGATCTTTAATAATGGAATATTAAGACACGGAATAGAAGCCCCGTAAATGTAATCCTTCATCGTAACCAAAGAAGGCAGGTACTTAAAGTGAGACAGAACACTGCATCTGAGATACAGATCCATACGAACAATGATAATCCCAGTTTCATTAACCATAAGCTACGGAGATCATTCGGCCTCTGCTATGAATTCAGAGTACATTTTTCTTGAACAAAACCAGAATCTTTGATTTGGAACCATGCTGGTCAAAAGCCACACAAAATTTTTTTGGCATATTACTTGTGAACTCCATGTAGAACTTCCTTACACAGATTTTTTTTTTTTTCTGATGGGTTTTCTGTAACATTTTTCTGCAGAATTTAAATTTACATTTAAAATTCTGAGCCTGCACAATGACCAAAAAAAAAAATATTCAAAACACAGAGTGAAGCAGTATTGTTCTGTTTTATTTTAGCTGAATTTCGCACTTTCAGGAAGGTATCAGTTTTAGCAGGTATTATGAGTTCTAAAATGTTAACTACTCAGCTCTTTCACTGTTGATCATCTCAGTAGCTAATGCACATTTTTGCTACATTAATTTGAACAGTAGAGGAATGCTACCATGTCCAAGCGATAGAAGACTGACAAATTTTTCTAAGCAATTTTTAAGTACAGCTTCAAACACAGGTCTCTGGGATGGATCAAATTATTAGGCCATGAAAAGAACTGGAATAGTTGCAAGGAAGATGAATGAAAGTCTCAAGAAGAAATGGAAGAACAAATCTAAGGTTTGGATTACTGTTTTTTTGTAAATGGTTATGTGTTATTGCCGATATTAAAAGCAGTGTTTTAAAATGAAAACTGCTCAATTAACTCAAACTGCTTAATTAACTCAAACTTTCATGCATGTTTTCAGTGCAATTTTATTTGAAATATCTAGGAGGCTGTCTAAACTTCTGGTGGAATCTAGGATATTTTGCAGAATTCCAATGTTTCCTACATATTTCCAATGACCTTCGAATTTAATCTAGAAAGCGTGTCTTTGCAATTCATTCTGAAACAAAGGTTCCACCTTAATAGTATACACAATTGTGCAGTAGCATTTCATTTTAACTTCTGAGGCTGGCCATTGGATACTATATGCTCCCCCTTCCCACACCACTCAATGCATTTGCCACACTGCAGGAATATTAACAACTTACATCTAAACTGCTTTCCAAAGGTAATATGGAAGCGATGAAAATTATTTTAAAGATCCCTCATTATCTTCTTTCCAGTTGTCCACTATTTGAGAAGGACTATTCTTTGATCAATCATTTGTATATTGTCTTTTAAAATGTTGCCTTATCTAAAACATCCATTATTACAGCATGACTCAGAGTGGCACAGAGGAACAGGACAATTTCATGACAACTAATGTGTCCTGGCCAATGTGGTCACAGTTTTTTTCATTTGAAACCTTCCCCCATGTGACATTCTGTGAAGTAGTGTGTGAAACCTGTTTCGTAGCACAGATTTTCATGGCTTTTTTTTTCTGGCTTTAAATTTATTCACTAGTACTAAATCATTAACTTAAGAATAAAGAGTGTAAAATAAAGGAACTTTCTTTTTCTTGATTACGAATAATAAATTTGAGGTGCCACCAAATCTAAAATATCACACAGTTTATTCCCCCCAAACTTGATTCTGAAAGATTTACCAGTGAAAAGATACAGTCCTCTAATAAAATTTATTTTCTACAAAGCTGCAATATATTAGCAGCTCAATTTCCTTGTATTTTGACCTGCAAAAGATTATAAACTCAAGGACTTCAATTTCACAATGAGTAGATATCAACTTTATGTCAGATACATAGTTGGATATGCAAAAGCATCCAAAATTCGTAAAAATTATCAAATCATTATCATTACCAAAATTATCTTGCACTATGTAACCATAGTGGATTATGCATCAGAATGATAGTGCTGAGAAGAATGACAACAGTCATAGAATATGTCAAACACAAACAGGACATGAATCTAAAGAAACTACTCTGAGAATCTTCACTGGATGGATGTGCACAGGGATAGATGGTTACTACCTTTAACATCTACCATAAAACTGCCCCTTTTTCCTAATTTTCATTATACATTAAATTGTGTGACTTAGACTCACTTCTACAGAACTACTGAAAAGCTTATCTTAATTTATGAGGTGAATTACTAAACAGGAGGTACTGTTGCCTGTACTGTTATGTTGGATTTGATGTAGTTATTAAATATTGCTGTGAAAAACTGGCAACTTTATAGTGGTGTCATGAATGATGTGCTAGATCCTAACTCTTTTTTCACTTTATTTTTTCTTTAAAGAATAAACTTAATGTATAAGAAATATGCTGCAGAATTCTTTTTATTAGCCTGCTAAAAAAACAAGCAACGAAATTTGCATAGCTGGCATTCAACCAAATATTAATCTATTTTGTGAGATAAAATAGGGACACAATAAGATTAAAGGCAAAGGCAGAGATACACGTGAACCTGTATGCTTCTGGGTTACCTTATACGAGTCATAGCTTTCAGTTCACATAAGTCTATCAGTCACTGACAGATGACATTTTTATTCTCTAAATTAAGGATACCTATTTAATTAGTTGCTAAGTTTAATATTCAGAAAACTTTTTGATATGTAACTTCAATTCTGGAAAGAGATTTTTTTTTTTAGTTGTTGTAAAGCCAAGCAGTTTGATTAGCATGCATTAAAATGCAGTAGGATATTCTTTTAAACAAACCCTGTCAATTAGGTCAGGTTTCTCACAGGCATTAAAATGAAACCCCCAGCTAGGAAAGAAAGAAAATGCAAAGGGAGAAAGAGAGAGAGAAACAAAAAGACGGGAATGAGAGGACAAACCAATTGGATCTGGTGTTACCAGCCAGCAGAAGTTTTAAAAAAAGAGATCACCGAGTGAAACTGTACATTTACTCAGAGAGAGCATCCTTCGGCATTGCTTTCTAGGTGATTGCTGAGCTCCTCCAGTTTTCGATGGAGCTACATGTAAACATCAGAAAATAAACTGAAAAAGCAATCTGTTTTCTCTTCACGTTGGTTTTGGTTTTGGTTTTTTTTTTTTTTCTTCTTTTGTTCTTTGTTTTTGTAGCTGGGTGGGTTTTTGTTTTGTTTTTGTTTTTTAATAAATCAGAGCATAACACATTTCTCACTGCCTCTAGCAAAACATTTGAAGAAATCAAAGTGCATTGAACACCACAGACATTCAAGCTCAGTAAACTTGAAATCTGGAAACAAGATATTTTTGGTTGATTAACACAGCTCTTGGTTTAGTACACGAAAAAAAAACGAAAAATCAACAGACAGATAACTCTAAAGTTACTGAATCTCTGCTGGATTGTTCCTTTAGTTATTTATTTGCTTGCTTATCAGTAAGGCTGTGTTGTAGAATTGATTTCCATCAAAAGTAACTTTTTAGACATAAATCTTCAGGATTGGCAACCTCAATTAGGATTTCTCATTTTCTTTAAGGCTATTTATACAAGATTTTGTGTATATATTTTTGTGTCATGAAATTAAATCCTGGGTAATGATACAGAAATAATAAGCCCAAATCAGGTGTCAGTGTGTGTCCATAAAAACAACAGGTGAATCCCACAACCTAAATAGGCAACATCTTCTGCTTATGGATATGCATTACGCACCTAGAATTGTATGTGGTGACCCGTTAAAATGCAGAGGTCACGGTAATTACATACAGAGTTTTCAAAAGAACGCAGAAATTGTAGTTGTCTTGTCTTTTCCTCTATGTGAATTCAATGGTTCTGAATGTCTCCCACTGAAAAAGTCCCTCATTCAGGTACTGTGCTCTTCTCATCTATACTGCAATTAAAACCTCTTCCCAAAACACAAGATGAAAAGACAAAGCCTCACAGACAGTGAGGAATGCTACACATGCCTTTAGGCATAACTTGTATAAACAAATAGCAACTGGTTTCTTTTTCTACTCTGAGATCAATTTAAAGGGTGGCATTACCGGAAAGAGGTGCATAACTAATCCTTCCTCTCCCCTTCTTTATGCTCAGTGAAATAACATTTCACAAAGAGCAGCTGTTGAGCTGTGTTAGGGAACAGAGAGGATGGCTTGTCCTGGAACAAAGGCAATACAAGCACACACAAAACCGAAACAAAAGATCAAAAACCAAGAAGGCAGGTAAGGCAAGGACAGTGCAGAAGAATAATGAAATAATTAACACTTGAGAAAAGTGCTAAAAGGAAATCAAGCGCGAAAAAAAAGTGAAAAATTGGGCGGCTGATATAGAGGCAACTGTTGAGATGGAACCTTAACAGAATGGCCTGGGCTGCACGTGATCAGCATCTTGGTATAGTTTATGTCCTGTGTTTTAAACCATTTATTAGGATGTAATACTATGCCTGGTGGGTACTGATTTAGATATCTGCTTGTTCTTTTAAGTGCTCTGAATATTTTAGTACATTTGTACATACATAAAAAAGGCAGAAGGGACTAATTACTAGCAAAACACTGGCTTCACTCTTATTAGCCTCACATGAATCTCTCATTTCTTCTTTATTTACTCTGATTTTTTCTAACTTAAAGGCTAGATATACACAAAATATTCACCTCTCTTGTAATGGTCTTTTGTAGAATTAAATGCAAAAAAAAGCGTGAGCATTATAAAAGCTTAATTAGTTTTCAAGATGGGAAGCAGTAGTCTGAAGATGAGTAAGTCACTTCTCCATGTAACAGGTAGTTGTGAAACAACCAACACCACAGATCAGAGAAGTGGTTTAATCAAGATCACCAAATTACAGGCACTTTGAGGAAGTTGTTATTATCTCTTAATTGTGGTGACATTCAGTGCTAACTAACTGGCAGCCTGCCTTCACTGGGTTGCTCTATGTGTAGCACAGAAACAAACAAAATGTGACCCAACAGCAATAAGAATACTGAAATAAAAATGATTGGGATGGTGAGAAATGGAAAATCCCCTTCCCTCCCTCCCCTCACCTCCCCCTTCAAAAGGAAAAGTGTAGGCTATAGAAGAAAACTTGCAAAATAAATGTTAGAAACATATTTACTTTGAGGGATCCAACTCTACTAGCAACTCCTTTGCTTTCATCCGGCCGTCTAATTTGCTACAATGGGGGAAGATGGGTAAAAAAGACAGAAGAATAAAGAAAAAGTAAACTTAAAAAAATTTCCACACAATCAGTTAGCAGTACATGCAAGACATCAAATTGACTCTCTGAGACACCTCTAGAGGACAAAGACACAGACTCTAATTTCTGGAATAAATGATGTTTTACTATGGCATTTTAAACTTGCTTTGTTGATAATTTTTATTCCAATATATTACCAATCTGGCACATAAGTTGCATGCTGAACTCACTAACATTTCTGAAAGAATACACGTTACTTATCTGATTTGGATACAAAGAATAATGAAGTCCTAAAACTCTAACTGAAGAAAAAAACACCCTACACTTTCTACAAATCATATGATCATAGTGTGCTATAACTGGGAGTTCAGGCCTGGCAAGTATCATGATTGATACCTGACAGAATGCAATACAGATTCCTATTGACCCAGGCCTAGAGATTTTAGCCACTGCTATCAAGATTCCCAGTTCGAAATTATGCTGCCCAACCAGAAAATTTTAATGCCAGACCAACATTAGATTTTTCTTTAAGTATACCATGTATATAACCTCTCCCCCAACATCTCCTACCTGATGACTTTTCCTTTATTATACATGTTTTTTCCTAGATGAGGCAGAGGATGGAAGAAACAACTGAGGCAGCTGCTCAAAAGGCTTTGCATTGTTAGAAGCATGTAAAAGCAAACATTCGTTTACAGCAAAAGTTTTTTTCAGAATTGCTGAATCCTGTGAATAAACCTCTTTTACTGACAAGTTAAACTTAGGTTGTGCCATTTGAAGTAGAGAGGAAGAAGACAACAAAAATCACTCTAGGGATATCCTTCTAGTCTGAGTCAAGACTGAACTGAAAGGATTTATTATCTGATGGTTGTTTCACAGCTTGCGTAAAACAAAGCCCCATGCAACTGAGGTGAACTCTTTCAAACCACATTAACTGCCTTTTCTTTAAGAATTCTCAGCAAGGAAGCCAAAGACTGAGTGAACCACGGAAATGTAACTATGCTTGATGCTCTCTGGAGCACACTAGCAAAAGCAAAAGTGAGATTACCCAGTTTGTTTTTACCTGACACATGAAAAATGGAGAAATTCATATTCAAGATACAGTCAATGGTTGTTCTTTTTTTTTTACTTGCACTTGATTCTCAATAAAATAATGCAACTAAGCAAGATATTAACGATTAAAATATTTAGTTCTGATAGGGTGCCCACTAGCAAAAGATAATCCAAACATTCACATAAATTGTTACTTTCCTTCCCTGCTCTTATGGCATCAAAACAGTATCTGTTTTGAACTCCCATGTGAAACCCACATTACTGTTTTCATGAGACTCCAAATGAGTGTCCAAGCAATTCTAGTGTACTGACCAAGAAAAAACCCTGACAATTCTTAAATAAAATGCATCAATTAGAATATATGCAGTTGTAACCTAGTTGCTATATTTTTCCTAATTAAAAATAGAGAGAAGGAAGGAAGGAAGGAAGGAAGGAAGGAAGGAAGGAAGGAAGGAAGGAAGGAAGGAAGGAAGGAAGGAAGGAAGGAAGGAAGGAAGGAAGGAAGGAAGGGAGGGAGGGAGGGAGGGAGGGAGGGAGGGAGGGAGGGAGGGAGGGAGGGAGGGAGGGAGGGAGGGAGGAAGGGAGGGAGGAAGGGAGGAAGGGAGGGAGGAAGAAAGGGAGGGAGGGAGGGAGGGAGGGAGGGAGGGAGGGAGGGAGGGAGGAAGGAAGGAAGGAAGGAAGGAAGGAAGGAAGGAAGGAAGGAAGGAAGGAAGGAAGGAAGGAAGGAAGGAAGGAAGGAAGGAAGGAAGGAAAGCCTCGAGGGAAAAAAAGATCCTTATTTGAAAGGAAAACAACATCCTCGCTGAGATATTACCAGTCCCAGACAATAAGACATAATCGAGTTGAACCCCAATACATGTTACTAATTTGAAACTTTTTTCAAAAATAATATATTAAATTTTGTTTTGAAAAAAGAAAAAGAAGAAAAAAAATAAATGCTGATAATCTTATGTACTGACATAGAACTAGGACATTAAGAAAAATGTGACATACCACAGAAACTTTGGGAAAAGTTGTAAGTGACAGCATTATGCATTGCCCTTCAGGTAAAAAGAAATTTTCTTCTATTACTTACCAATCTGGGTATTGTGGCTGCTCAGATTGTGCTGAAAGTTTAGGATTCAGTCAGAAAACAAGAAAAATTCTTGTTTAACATCCATGGCACAGTTAATATGCATAATAATGTGTTTTCCCCAGGAACCTTGCAGAATGCAACTTGGATAAGTCCAAGTGATATGAGTATCGCACAAACTATACTACATCTGTTCTGGGAATTAAATAGGGTATCACCAAGAAAACAAGGGACAGTGGGATTTTTTTTTCTTTCCCCCATGGCAAATGCCACAGAAAGGAATTCAGATATATCCTTATCTCTATCTGGTCAACTCCTGTACGATGTTCTAGAAGTTGACCGAGATTACTATGTCAGAAAATGTCACAGATTATACACTCGTTTTCCAGAAACTCAGGTAGACACAAAAACCCCATCAAAATTCAGGTAGACACATGAACCTCATCATAGATGAACACTTGTAGTTAGAAAAGATTAGAATGAAAAGTTGTGCATATACATGTTCTAAATCAAAAGTATGTGTACTTCTGTCCCCATTGGTCACTTGTGTGATCTAGAAGCGAGTCCTTTGATTTTTCTATTACCCATTTGTAAAATGAAAACAATACTTCTAAGCAAAACATATCACTAATAAAAAGAGCTTCAATGGTGACACTGAAAACAAATCTTTTTGCCTCAGGTTTCATGATTTTCTTCTTTATAGCACAACACAAGCTAAATGAATGGAGTAAGAGATGAGGCAGGAGCAACACTAAGTAGTTATTGGCAAAATGTTACCAGAAATATGTGAGCTTTTTGGAAGATTTGGAAGAAGGAGAATGAAGATACTCAATGTAATGAAGAAAGTGTTGTGGAGGGAACGTTCCAGGGTATAATGCACTGACAGTTAAGAAAAATGCATTGTATTTACATATCTTTCTTATTCACAAGGGAATAACAGTGGGAGTTAATAGCTGAAGATTTGCCACAGATGCCCCTATCCTGGTATCTGAAGGACAAGGTGGAGTTACAATGAGAGTAGAATGAGATAGGAACGCAGTGGAAGAGAACTCAGGAAGCAGGGAAATCAGACTAAAGAGTGAGCAAAGAGGAGTGCTCAAATGTGCTTGATGGATTTGTTAGAAGATGAATGAAAAGACTCAGGTTACCAAAGAACAGAGAATGTTTTCTAAGCAGAAGTCTCGCATATGTTTCTTCATTACTCCTCTGGCTTCTAACAGAACCCATAAGAAACGTTCCTGTTTATCTTCATCCCTCATTATATTCCAGAAAAAGTAACTTAAAGACCTAACCTTAAATATATGTAAACCAGCAGTTATACTCGTCATCAAGAAAGAACAGCTCTGAAAAAACAGCTAATCTGAGATTCTGGCTTTAGTTGGATTTATTCAATGCAAGAGTTTTCCACAACAGGAGAAACAGACTCAAATACTTAACACTATCCATCCTAGACTCCTTCCCTTTTCTGACGATATGCTGTGTTCTTGCTACTCTAATGTTTCCCTGCTTACTGCTTCTGACAAAGAAACTGGAATTTTGCAGGACCTAAAGCTTTTGGAAATGTGTTTTCACATACACAGTCCCCAAAAAGCCAAACCTCTGACATACTTTTTTTTTTTTTTTTCCCCCAAAATCCTGGCTAATACATACATGGTTCATAATGACAAAGCCTTTTTAATATGATCAAATTATTTAATTCTGAAATGGAATAAATGCAACACTATCAATGGAAATGCTTACTGAAATGGTTTAAAAAGGTGTTAAGTTCCTTAATCAATGGTCTGGGCAAGCAATGTTGGAAAAACGTTAATGAAAAGCAAGAAATTATACTACACAGCATCCAAATCCAGTTCAGATTGTTTGCTGTATGCATAAGAAAAATGTGAGTGTTCTCCCGCTTGACCACTACTGCAAAGATCAATTACGAACAGTGAGTAAATTATTAACATTGCAGCATTGGGTCTGCAAATAAATGTTTTTGCATTTGTCATATGTGTTATCCCACATATGCCTGACAAGATTTTCTGTTTTCATAGACAAAAGTAGTCACTGTTAGTTCCCAGCCATGGTTTCTTGTCATTGCACGTATATAAATGTTCCCTTGTGCTCCTACCCTGGTTGCCATAGAGGATGTGCAGTTAAGTGGTGTGAATATGCTCTGCTGAATCCTGAATCATGAAACTTGCTTGCAGTGCACCCGTCAAAGTGACTACACATACTATTAATAAATATTTATGAAATTGTTCCTCTTTAAAGTAGGTTTTTGGATGTGAAATAGCGACATTCACAAGTTTGTACATGCAATGAGAGAAGAGGACCTCCCTTGTTTTTCCAGTTTTACCTGCTATTACTTCCTTCCAGTTACCATTTCATCTCAAAATGCAGGGCATTAAGGTAAGAAAGGAAGAATCAGTTTTGGAAATCTAGAGTAAAACTGTGCATAAGATGCACAAGTCCTTCAGCAGAATACCACAATATACTCCAGATGTCACCCTGGATCCCGCCTCCTGCCCCGGCTCCAGCGAGGGCCATTCAACTGACCAAGACAAAAATATGTAAGAAGAACAATGGGATGAATCTCCCTCCAGTGCAATGTAGCTTAAAGAGATGTTCTATCATTCAGTGAAAAGGTGGACGTATAAAAATAACATTAAAATAATCTTAAAGATAGATGCATTGAGAAGACAAAACCATTAAAAATTTACAGAAGAGAAACTAAATATGAATCATAATATATTCAAACAGCCCCCACATAAAGGGGCTTTGAAAGAATACAATATATTTAAGTACAGGGATATTTAGGATCCATCAGCAACTTGTTATCAAAGCTTGGAGATTCCTCAAGATGATATAGTACATTCAAGTAGAGAAGGGGGTCCAGCTGATGATGAGAAACCATGAAAGCTACACCATACATATTATTACATCATTCTGCCCCAGAAAAAAAAAAATTGAAACCTCACATACAAATTCTCACACAGTTCATATCAACAGAGAAACATATCTTGAAAGTATAATGCGACTTGCAATGATTTTACATCAGCTGCCCAGGAACAAAAAACTTTATGTATTTGCCAGATCACATAAGGTAAGTGAATCTAGAGGAGACTGAATCTTATGAAGATGCTTAGCAATGATTGTCAAAGTTCACTGTTGTGCTGGTTTGACTGAAAATGGGTTAATTTTCTTCCCGCAGTTAGAAACCTTTCTTTTTCATAGCTAGCACACTCATTATTTGGACTTAGTTTGAGAACAAGCAATAACACCCCAGCACAGAGCTCATGTTTTTAATTGCTCTCGTCTGAGAGCCAAGGACATTCTGAACGCCTTGCTTACAGGTGTGAGGCACAGAGGAAGGAGGGCACGAATGGGGCAGAGCTTGACTGACATCCAGACTGACCAATGAGAGTATTCCATTCCATTAACGTCATGCTCCAGATTTAAGAGTGGGGCCTTCTGGTTTCTCCTCCCTTTTTCTCTTCTTCCGCTTTCTCTCTCTCTCTGGGGGTAGCCAGGAAGTTTCAGTCAGGACATTTAGCCCGGCCTTCTGCTGTTCTGCAGGGGCCTCTGAGCTTTTCTGCCTTTTTCCTCCTTTCTCTCTCTCGGGGATCAGCTGTGTGAGCAAGTGCCATTTCCTGAGACTGGCTGCTCAGTGTGTTTGTGAGGAATTGCCTTCAGTATCTTTTATTTCTTAAAGATATATATATACATATATATATATTTACTAGTAGTGTATTAGTATTTTGTTATTTTATTAAACTGAGTTTATCTAAATCCAGGTTTCTCCCTTCCCTTTTGATTCTCTCCCCTATTGGGGGTGGTGGGGTAGGGGGTGAGCGAGCGGCTATTGTGGTTGTATTGCTAGCTCGGGTTGAACCACGACAACTATATAAAACAAACCGGAGATAAGTGAAGGACAGTGACATCCAGAAAAAATAGTAAACTATAATTATATAATTATTCCATGGCTGGCAAGAAGTCATTTTAATTGCTCAAGTACTTACATCCTGCTTGTCAACAAATTTAACGTTAGGGACTGTGACTAGCAATCTCAATATATTATACAATAAAATACTGATATGGGTGGATGGAGCCAGGCTCTTCTTGGTGACAACCAGTGATAGGATAAGGGGCAATGGGTACCAACTGGAACACAAGAAGTTCCACTTAAATATGAGAAGAATCTTCTTCTCAGTGAGGGTGACAGAACACTGGAACAGGCTGCCCAGGGGCGTTGTGGAGTCTCCTACTCTGGAGACATTCAAAACCTGCCTGGACATGTTCCCGTGTAACCTGATCTAGGTGTTCCTGCTTCGGCAGGGGGACTGGACTGGATGATCTTTTGAGGTCCCTTCCAATCCCTAACATTCTGTGATTCTGAGATTCTTTACAACCCTTACTTGCTTGATCAACAGTGGGAAATTCTGATCTAGAAATCTGAACTCCAACTAGAATTCTATTCTCAAATAAGAAGAATGCTCTAGATCAAGTGAGCAGTTTCTACACCTAACAAAGAGCTTAATATATTTTCACCATTGCAGCAAATCCATTTCTTTTAAATAAACAAGTCAATTATGTATAATTTTTACATTCATGCATGAAAAACAGACTTACACTTGAAAGTATTTTACGTCTGCAGTTTTAGGACAGACAAACACCAATTACATTTGGCTTCCTACATAAATCGGGAGTATTTTCAAGCAAAGGGAATACAAGCTCCTATAACAAAGACATACATTGTCAACTAATAAACATATTCACACCTATGCATTATACTGCACTATGGCATAAATATTTTATTAGGGCTGCACTTCCTGAAAATGGTACAGCTCCAAAAACAAAATGTACATGAGTGCAATGAATGCCAGTAAAACACTGTTATCACACCATCACAAATTCTGTTCACACCACCTGTGTACTTTAAAAAAAAAATATATATTTTCAAATGGGCATTACTACTCGCACTGTTCAATGTGCAGATGAGGGAATAAAGACAGCGCAGGTGCATCAATCAGTGGTAAAATTTAATGCAACTTTCTTTTAGTTTTGCAGTTCAGTACATTAATATAATCACTAGATCAATGCTCTGTTAACACACATAATGACAAAAATAATGTAACTATATCCTTACCCAGGAGATTTTGTAATATACTGGTTATTATACACCACACGTGGCAGCCTAGTTTTTTAAAAAGCTCTATTGACTTCAGTGACATTTAGTGTTCAGAAATAAAATCTTAAAGATGGTAGGTAAAACGTACAGCCAGGGCAAAACAGACTACAATAAATACAAACATTACATATTATGCCACTATTCTTAGTGACTTAATGTCCCAAATCTCATTTAAATCGGAGCTCTGGGCACATGGGAGTTTGGTCCTTACTTTCACTATGCAGTTAAGAAAATACAAAGACTTCATGTTGCCCAAGACATGAAGAGGTTATAAGCGATGAGTAATGAAACCAAATGGATACTCTTGACAGAAGCAAGTTCAGCCTGGCAGGAATGGTGTGGAAATCACACAGAAGGCTCCCACTCACCGTAAAGAGTGATCAGAAGGCTGAATTAGCCTGCACAAAGCTGTCTAATGAAACCAGACTGCTGCAAGGAAACTGACTGAGAGTAAGTTCAAATATCTTCTGCTTCACTTCATCATATAGGGGACACGTATGCATAAATACATAGGGACCAAGTTTTACAGCAGTGTTTCTAGACCCAGCTTGTCTCAGACCTTTCAGCCACACAGCTCTCCTGTCACACAGCTGAAGTTCCCCAAACCCTTCTGCCCACTCAAGGCTCCCTTTCTCCTAGTTCTTCCTGACCAGGGCTGTGTCTTTCTTGTAATGCTATTCCTGTCTCCAAGTCATTTCCTACTCTTCTCCAAACCACTCTACGCTCTGCAGCCTCATCACTCATGAGCCACAAATACTACTTTGCTTGATACCAGGCCTCTACCACTCAATCTTTACATCCAATTTCTCCTCAAATTAAAACTTTCAATCCTCTCATTTCAGTCCTGCTTTGAATATTTTTCCACTGGCTGCTGGCGTGTTTTGCTCCTCGCCTCTGCCTGTAGCCTCATTTTTTCTCTGGCTTTCTCCACAAAGGAAAGCAAAATTTGTACCTCACGCTCCTGGTAGAGCTTTTGAAAAACTTAGCACCTGTTGTATATATCAGAAATCTGTCTTGGCAATCAGGCAATAACTTCATATTTAAGGAAAAAAAAAAATGTGATAAGTCCTACATAGTGAGCTTTTGTATTCTCTGTATATACCTTTCCCAACCTGACAATTCAGTTCTGAATATGCCACTCTTTTGCCTTGTTGCCCTAAGATCAACTGAAGTTCGAAAAACCACAGGGGTTTTTCATATTTCAGTGGAGGATGGTGCTAAGCTAGTTTGTACCAAAGATACCTTGGTGGTCATGGTAAAAGCTGTTGCATCAATGAAGTCACTTAGAAGTGACCTGATTGTGGGACAGGCAGGTTACAAAGCAAACGAGATAAGACATTTGCTCTCTTTCACGACTCCTAGCAGCAAAATTAAGAGAGAGATGTTTGCATTTGGGATTAGTGTAACACGGAAGACCCCATCTTTCTGAAAACAGACCAGTGGGACTTCAAGGGGAAGAGCAAACCTCTTTCAGGACAAGTGCATTTAAGGTTTGTTCTCAAATATCTGCAATATTTTGTACTTTATCCTCTTGACTAGGCAGGGCTGTGTTTGGAAAATTTGTGTAAACCTTCTTCTCACATGTGTTCCCTCACATCTACGCATTCTGAAGAGTTCAACTGAAAGACAAGCAGAAGGGTCGGTAAGGATACTGGGAAAGCCTATATCCATTGAAATAATTAAAGCAGTAAGACAATAACCTCAGAAGAGGAAGATAAGGTGGAAAGATCTGTGATTCAATTTGCTTTGCAGAAGCTTAAAACAATATGACCTTTAAGTGGCTGGATATTACCAATAACCTGGGAAGTGACCAAGGTCAATCTTCAACCACACAGACAGTGCTGTTGAATGAAACTGTTGTCCAAGGAACCGCATAAAGCAAACAGAGTGTTGCAAAGAACCGCCACACTGACATATAGAACTCCACGCTCAAAGACCTTCCTCACATTTTGAAAAACTATTTTTAAAGTAAAAAAAAAAAAAAAAAGTCTTAATGAATAAATTTTAACAAATGGTGCAAATTTGAAAAATAGATATTGTCAACAGCTGGTCTGAGGTCTTGCCAAACTTGTTACTATTTCTTATGGGGTGATTTCCATACATCTATTGTAGTGCATTCCAGTGGGAGGCCCAGTTTCCAACACAGCCATTGGAGAGAAATATGCTCCAAATGGAAGTGCCTTGAGTTTCTCACCTTAAGCATCCCTAATTTGTCTCAGACTTTTCCTGTAAATACATTCCTAAAGTCACCACTATTGCTGGTTTAAATAAAAAACTCTTTATGAAATATACGCCGGTTTTGGTAAATGTAAATACCAATAAATGCCTACAAAAATGCTTGTCCATGGATATGTAACGCTACTGTAAAAGTGACCAGAAACACATAAATAAGAACTTCCTTTCCTTTCAAACAAGCAAATATACTGTTGAAGCCTAACTGAAGAAATCAAATTCTACCCTATTCATAAATGCCCCTTTTAAAGAGATAATGTGTATTTTGCCTTTTAAAATGAAAGTAATTGGTGAGCAAAATAGAGGAAATTAATTTCAGATATTGATGACAAATTTTGGACATAATAAATATGGGGATTAATTTGAATTGTTGTTATTACTATTAATCATCTGACCATATTCTAGCACCTAATCTTGATGCATCTGTGAATGGCATAACATCTTCATGGTTGCACAATTCTGAACTCACACTTTAACATCATCAGAATTTTGTCATGATTTCTGCTGCCACACTTAATTGCTTTCACAAAGGCAGAAATGTGGAAAAAATAAGTACTATTTTCTTATACAATCTTTTCAAGGAAGAAACAAAACTAGTTAAACTGATTACTGATGTTCAAAATGGGACAATTCCCTGGAGCACTACAGTGCCTTCTCCCTTTTCCTGTTGCATGTAGAAAATTAAAACAGGGAGAACAACCTATGATCAATATTTTACTAAACAAAAAGTGACACAGCTAAAGAAGAATTTTCTCAAACACAGGCCATGCACTTGGCATATATTAAATTCTCCTTGCAGATACAGAATAGAGAGTTGATAAGCACTGACCTAAGCCTTACATGAATTACAAAGTAAAGGGCTTCTAACATACCTTGTGAGAAAGGAGATAATTAGAGGGGGAAGCAGACAAAGAAGTTGAATTTAACAGGATGAACTGTATTAGCAAATTTAGAATGGCTGGACAAAAGATTGTGACAACTGTTCTTTTGATTCTAAAAACCATCAACTTCTCCACCTCCTCCGTCTTCTTATTTCTTAGTACTGTTTCTTCATGCTTAGTGATTGTTACAAATTAACAGGACTATTTAATGGAACTGATTTGGCATGTTAAGGATTACAACGTTTTTCAACTTTTCTGGATAAATTTGCTACAGGGCTTACCCCATCACATTGCGTAATGACTGCTGTTCATTTGAGATACTCTGAAGTGTGATTCATTGCACTTAGAATAGATAGAGTGGAACCACACCAAAAGCATGTCAAGCAGCTTTGACATAGGGCATACACATTCCTCTGGTATGGCTACACAGTCCCTAGGCTTAGCTCTGATAAAAACAATATGTGTACACATACATGCACAGATTTTTTTTTTTTTTTTTTTAAAGCAACCACTCTGATGAACAGAGAGGCACAGAATGAAGATTACACACACCAATAGGTATGAGAGAGCATTAGGCCACATACTAAGCATGATGAATGTTCTTTTCCAGCCAGGAAATAACGCATGGGAACTTGGCAGAAGAATGCTAAAGAGAAAGCATCTTGCACCTTTTTTCTCAAAATCTTCTGGAAAAGTACTTCCTAAAAATAGCTATAGTTCAAACACTTTGGGTAATCAATATAATATAAGAATCTAGTTAATGAATGTAACTCTCAAATTCTGATAGCAATCACTCAGGCTAAGGCCTAAAAGATAACGTTTTGTCTTTTCTGTCTTGGAAAGACAAACTGATGAACGACTATATTTACATTTGGCATATTGCTGTGCTGACCTATAAATGCAAGGCTAACATGATTCAGAGAATTAGCTTTTTATAAAAGAGAAAGCCTATTTGCTGTGGCAAAAAAAAAAAAAAAAAAAAAGATACTAGAAACAACACCTTGATAGGCATTAGAAAATTATCAAATTTGAGATCAGGTCTACATCTCCTATGTCTTGTACAAGGTAGGTTGCAAGCTCCATGTAAAACCAGGAGATGACACAGACACATTTTAGAGTAAACGGTTTGTATGAGCCTTGTATTCAGGCTCAATCTGGTTTTTAGACTAACAACTGACTTCTTGGATAGTTGTTTTTATTATAACATCAGACCTAGAATGACTTCACGGTTTTATACTACAACGAAATTGCCTAATTGCTTGACTAAATGAAGACAGATTTGCTCTCAAATGAGAGGTATTTTTAATATGGCTGCAATAAATCTGAAGTGAACAAGAACTCCATTCAAATAAGACCGATCTTGAAAAATATACTTTTCTTTATCAACAGACAACAGTTTTATTTACCTTGAGAGACAAATGACTACCTTTCATCAGCCTTTTGCAAAAGTACCACTCTAACTGAAGATACTTCGATAGACAGCCAAATTAAATTATTGAAACGTTTTGACTCAGTTTTCTTCATTGGAAAAGGATAAAAAAAAATGTGCCAAGAAGGCTACTAGGTCCAGAAAGCAAGACTGGCAGACATGAAAGCACAATATACTATTTTGTCTAAGCTAGAAAACGTTAAAACAAAACAGAGTTAAAGGGATTTAAAACAAGGAGTAAAAGATTCCTTAAACATATAAACAGAAAAAGACAAAGTAAAAATGCTATCATTTGAGGTTGGGAAGATGTCAATCGTAAACTAGGTAATGAAAAATACCTTGCCTGAATTTTGATAAAGAATGACAATATACAACATAGGAACAAAGGCACAGTAATCAATGAGAATCAGTATTAAGCTGTATTACTTTTGATGAGGTAGCTGTTCTTACAAACAGATGAAATGTAGGACAGGAACATATAGAAGTAAAAACACGATTGCTGGGAGGGCAAGGGAATTGCTAGTTGCAAGGTAACAAAATATTTTGCTGAAAGAGGAACAAGCTGAAGAGAAGTTATGAATGTGGTTTGCAAATAAGTGATGTAGTAACTGACCTTATCTAGCATTTTCAATAATGATTTTGACAAGAAAGTTAGGAGTGCTCTCAGCTAAATATGGGAGGCATCATCATTACAGAATATTGAAGTAATCTCATCAGTGGGTATTTGATAACATTGAAGATTGCTGTAAAAGAAATTGAGTGAAATTTAACACAAAGCTCTGAATTAACAAGGATCTTTGCTCCATGAACGGGGACTTAACAGTTGGAAAAATGACAGAGATTATAAATCCATTGCACAAAACACCAGTAAAATCTCATATAAACAGATATACAGTTTTGATCACTACAAGGAAAGTGAAATCTACAACAAATGCAGGAAAAGACTTTCAAAGGTTTATTTTAAAAAAGAATGAAAGTGAAGTAGTTTGACTTAGTTAATTCATAAATATGATATCTGAAAGCTTCTATGCATCCCCTTTATAAGTCTACCTGAGGAATGAATATATGATCAAGAAAAGATTGTCTTATTTAAGTTAAAAGGCCAAAAGTGGCACAAAGGCAACTGAGTGCAGACTGACGAATGAGATAGATGGTGAGGTTCTAAAACAAGGCTGGAGACAGCCGTGCAGAGGAGGAAATTATTTTTAGTTTGCCAGTCATAGATGGTATTACATATTACAACAGTAAATAGTATTAGATATTGCCCAAAATAGGATAGGATTCTGGGTCCCTCAGTTCAAGAAGGACAGGGAACTGCTGGAGAGGGTCCAGCGTAGGGCAACAAAGATGATTAAGGGAGTGGAGCATCTCCCTTATGAAGAAAGGCTGAGGGAGCTGGGGCTCTTTAGTTTGGAGAAGAGGAGACTGAGGGGTGACCTTATTAATGTTTATAAATATATAAAGGGTGAGTGCCGCGAGGATGGAGTCAGGCTCTTCTCAGTGGCAAACAATGATAGGACAAGGGGCAATGGGATCAAGCTGGAACACAAGAGGTTCCACTTAAATTTGAGAAAGAACTTCTTCTCAGTGAGGGTAACAGAGCACTGGAACAGGCTGCCCAGGGAGGTTGTGGAGTCTCCTTCCCTGGAGACATTCAAAGCCCGCCTGGACACATTCCTGTGCGACCTCTCCTAGGCGTTCCTGCTCCAGCAGGGGGATTGGACTAGATGATCTTTTGAGGTCCCTTTCAATCCCAAACATACTGTGATACTGTGATACTGTGAAACCAGGAAGTGCCATTTACTTTTAACTCCCTTATATCCTAAAAACCTTTTCAAAGGTAAAACTGGACTTCAGGGAAACTTGCTAGTACACTCATGAAAGAATGTACAACTTGAAGGCAATTCCACATTTACATCATCTATGAGCAGAGCAATGTCTGTGCTTTAGATTCTAACTTCTCTCACATCTTACATCAGGTAGATGCTGTTTACTTCTGCGATGGAACCTGCAAACTTTTACTGCAGATGATACATCAACCACAGGAACATGCACACCTTGGAGGAACTTTCCTGGTCTAAATTTCAGTTTTGGTTCCTGCAAACACATAATTGCTGGCTGCTGCTGGAGTACCACCACTTTTTACAGCACTCTGGGTTGCATGTGTACATGAAATGGAATAGTATTATTATTATATGTTATTATTGTAGTGCAAATCTGTAGAAGCATGATACGATATCAGGATGTGACATGGAAGTAGCTTGCTTCAATATTAAGATAATACAGCCTTCTGTGTAAGAATACACCTTGAATAACCAACAGATATATTTAGAGTGGCAGAGAAAAAATGGAAATGTATGGATGTGGAAGGACCAGAAAGCACAGCAGAAGAGATGTAAGAAAAATGTGCTGATGGCATACAGATTAGTAGTTCATTTAGTTCACAGCACTCCATGAAGCTCCTGGGGATACTCAATCAGTAAAACAAGACAACTTAAAATGATTTACAGACCAAATTAAAGAGTCGAGCCACTGAGAGATGATGTTGGAATGATAAAAGGCAGGTTCAGATAAGGAGAACACAGGAGAGCAAGCAAATCTTACATATTCAAGAGGTGGAACCAGACAGAGAGACAAATATCCCCTTAACTGTCAGCTCCTAAAGAGTATAAAAAGCATATCCAACACTGACTTAGGAAAAGAATGCAATTCCACAGCATAGTAAAATACCAGCTGATTATTTAGAAAGAGAAACATAGCAAAATTTTGCACATGAGAGCTTTTTCATACGATGCAGTATATAACATCTGAAAAGCAGCTGATTCTATGAATTCAAGAATTGTCCTGGATGCTCTAGATTGGTATAGGTGGCCAGTTCCTACCCTAACATCCTTCTTTAGCCTGGCTATAAAGTGCTCTTGGGCATGAGACAAGGAAGCGAACTGGATTCTGGCACTGCTGTAGTATTTAATATAGACTCCAGTTACCAATGAATATGATATTACTTAAAAAACAGATATTTAATAAATAAAGCTAAAAGTCAAATAAATACCTTTATTGAAGTTCAATGTTCAGCTTAAATTGAATGACACAAGCCTTAATTCTGCCTCTCCAGAGACTTGTTGATGGGTCTATTATTGTACTAACAAAAAACCTCTACACCACACCCCCATATTTTTCAACCTTCCTACAAAGTGAATCTTCCATTTTAGAAAGGATTTCAGTAGAGTTGGCTTTTTAAATGATTTGTTGGGTTTTTTTTTTTTGGTCAAGCATACCAAGCTGCTTCTTTCTTAGTTACGTCTCACTTGTAAAGCTGTGGCATTTAGTGTTTTTAACTAGCAACCATCAAGGTTTTTAACCAAAATGTAAACTAAAAATAAGACTTGTTAGGACTCAATCACCCACATGTTTTGCCAGGAAAATACCCTTTAAACAATGAAGAAAAAAGGTAATGATTATGTGGAAAATATTCTAGTATTTTAATTAGCAATTGATTTGAAAACCACTGCTGTACTGTATTTAGGAAAACCTGGGAGGACACAGTAGATTGATGTGCCTTAGTAAGCAGGATTCCTCATCTTAAAGGCAACTCTGGCTACCTTCTACTTCAATATACACTCTATCAGCATCTTTTTTTCACCAAATGTAATGTTTTGTAATCCTGGAATATGCACTGAAAAAAAATTAAGAGGGGAAAAACCCCACAAATAATCTAGAACTCACTGGCATTTTTAGCAGGATCAAATATTTAACTATGCCTGCCTATAAACACTACCTGTTTTACAAAAAAACCACCAAGACACCCTTGCAAAGCTCCCATGTGATTCTACCTACCTAGATCATCCTAACAATTTAAAACATTCTTTCCACTTTCCCAACCATCTCACAGTTAAGCAGCTGTGCCAAAGCACTCGTTACTTCCTCAAGGAAGTTCCAAGGTAGAAAAAACTGTAGTATATGCAAATTTAATAAGCAAAAAAGAAAAAAAACCTTTTCTTGGGAATTTAGCGTATGCATATGAACTTT
The DNA here is from genome assembly GCF_037038585.1 of Patagioenas fasciata. Taxonomy (NCBI): domain Eukaryota; kingdom Metazoa; phylum Chordata; class Aves; order Columbiformes; family Columbidae; genus Patagioenas; species Patagioenas fasciata. Next base: position 35,551,492 of record NC_092524.1, read on the forward strand.
AAAATATATTAATATACTTGCCATATTGCTTTCACCTTGATGACCACCTTAAGAATAAACAGTAGGAATGAAGTTAACAAACATCAAATTTAATGCACTCAATGCACACAAAATATCTACTCTATGGATAAAACTAGAGTTTGCCAAATCATGTCCTGAACAACATCTTGTTATTAACTAAGAATTTCTGGTAAGCAACCTGATTTCTTCTACTGAAAAATACTGAATATTTCTACTGAAAAATTTGTAACAATAATGGATATAAAAGCACCTTGCTAACTCTACCTGCCCCCAAGTGCTAATGTAATTACTTCACATAGTAGTTGTATATTAAAAGTCACAACACTGGACTGAAAATTAATTTGCAACTCATTTGACTGTGTGGAAAACTTAGACCAACGTGCACATTCAACATTAAAGGTATGGTTCATGACAGAAGGTGTTCGAAGCATCATTTTTCATTGGTAGCAAGCATGAGAGTTGATTGAGATAATAAAATATTTTCTGTCGCAGAAATTATTCTCATCAGGCTTTAATTTTTTTTTAAAGTTTAATGGATTTTTCCAGGCTTTTTCATTTCAGAAATTCTCTGCAACTGAAACATTTACCTAAATTATGAGTGTCATACTTTTAACGTTAGGAATATTAGGTCTTTACATGAATGTCGACTTATGAATGACCAAGAGTTCTTAACAGGAGACAGCTATAGAAAGTTACACAAAGTGATCAACTGGTAGAACTAAATGCACTGTGCCACAAAAAAAGGTGTGGATGTAGTGGTGGACAGGTGACAGTTTTGCTAGAATCTAAAAAAATTCTAAAAAGTAGCCTTGCTTGCTCTTTTCAGCAGTAAGATTGAGCCAATATACTTTTCTTACGTAGGAAATAAAACCTATCTATCATCTATCGCAACTACAAATATGTAAGGATGTAACTTACCACCAGCAAGGGTTTTGTGTGATTCAGTGTAACTAAAAAATGGATAGCGACGGGACAGATAACCAGCAAGTGGAGTGAGACTTTTTCTTAAGCAGAATATAAGGAGTGTTAGGGATGAAGTAGCAAGATGGAAAAAGGAAAAAAAAAGCTCTCATCTTAAAAGTACTACAACAAATTCCTTAGGATCCTTCATGATTAAAGATAAAACTGAAAGAAACTTTGCACATTGAAGTGGCAGAACTGAACATCGGTGAGACTGATGATCTTGCAGAGTGAAATACTTTGAACACCTCTTGTCACTGAAAAGTATTCCTGGTGATAATTTAAAACCTGTCCTTGGTCTTCTCTATCTGCTTCATTTGACTTTGACACACAACATTGCAAAAAATTAAATATTGATTACGTCATTTATGTATAGGAGAAGTGAATACTTCAACTTGAAAGCTGTAATTTTCTTTTATACTAGCATCATCTCCCTAAGAGTAGAACAGAATTAGAAGTTTGAAGGAATGACTCAGTCATTTGCTCTGGATATACTCTTTTAAGTTATCTGAAGTAATAGATCTAAAATTTTATACTGTAAGCTTAAAAAAGACCCAAGACTCAACTTCAATGCAAATGTAAAAAAAATTCTCCATATTTGTAAAAAAGTATTAATATTTTACACTAGGTAATGTTTTGCTTTTGTATCCAAAAAGAATATTGCATTTAACTTCACGAAAATGACAATTCGAAACAAACATAAAAATATACAAAGATCTTAGAATCTGAGCAGCTACTGGAAATGACAAGAAAAACTTGCAAGCCATGCTGTGTCATCCTGAACTTTTCTCATGTGGGTATTCAGCAAATTCAATCTAACCTTGTTGAGAAAGCGGTAAAACATTTAAAAGACCAAAACTATGCTGTAGCAGATAGAAATATCTGTCACAAACACTATCAGCTTCATGGTTGAATGACTGAAAAAGGGAGGACTGTTAGTGCACTTTTCCTCTGAGTAAGACTTAGATTGCCTCTATATCTGAATCCATCTACTACAAATACGGTTTAAATGCTCTTTGAGACGCTGTGGATTTTGCTTGAAACTCAACTGCAGTTTGGAGAACAAGGAAGGTGTTCTACAGAGATTTATTAAAAGCTAACAAAATCAAATTTGCTCTAGTTTTGGGGATGTACCTAATCATAGACAGAGTAGTCCCAACAGAAATTTGTCTTGCCAAGTTCTGACCTCCCAAGAGGCTACAGTGAAAAGTATAATTACTTCTTTTATCAGGAAATCAAACTTTTGAGGACTGATTGAAATATACAGGCTCAAACTCCATATTTGTCATTTACTACTTTGTTAGAAACAGAGATTTTCAGAGAACATGGATAAGATATAGTGTGAACAGTGAATTTCAAATTAAATCAACATGATCTATATATATATAAACAACATCACATTTTCCAAAATATAATTGCGATAAGCTAAAGACTTCTCCTGACAGATCAACCAGGAGTATTAGCAATGCAGTCTCCCATACCTCCTCTCCAATACCCCCATGCATTAGTAACCTGCTACTTACATTCATTCAACAGAGTCGCTCCCATCATTGCAGAAGCTTGATTTTTTTTTTCTGAGAGACACACACAACTTTATGCTATTCAGCAAATTCAGTAAGAGAGATGTAAGGGTTTATGTACATTTAGGACAAAAAATAATACAACAAGAAAATGGTACAAAAAATAAACTGGTATATGTAGTTGACAAAGAAATATAGTGCCACTAGCTCTACAGCCAGACCACTAGTCCAAATATATATAAACCAAGAAAAAAATCTTTTTTTTTCTGAAATTTCCTCTGTTTTGTTTCATTTCATACAAACACCTTTTGGAGCCTTAAAATGAGTGCCTAAACCAGCAAATGAGAACATTGAAAAGACACAATCTTGCAGATTAAAGAAGTAAAAAGAGCACCCTGGAATGTCAACTGGATGCTGAAGTACAATTTATCTTTATTCTTACTACTGTGTGGATCAAGAGCTTCAGTGTAAATTTAATTCATATTGCATTATTAGAAAGCCAGGATCCAGAAGGAGAAACACAGAAAGTGAAGACAGTCAGACATATTGACAATCTCGAAGAATATGAATGAACCATATTTCTTGACAAATTCAGATGATGTTTGAGAACTTGAGGGTACTGAAAAGGACTGAACAAAAGGATGAGTACTTTGTGGGTTTTTTTAAAGCAATAAGTAAAATGAACCAAGAGCTCTCTAAGTGGCAAAGAAGCTTATACTTTAGTGCAAAATCCAACCTCTAGGTTATAGGAACAGATGAGATCACTCTTCAAGTTGGGCTTTCCTAGATCTTTCCCTATATCAGCTTGTACCACCCACTCTTGAAAGACATCACAGAAAAGCAAGTCTAGGTAGATGTTGCATGGCAATTCCTGTTGTAAAAGGGGTGTGGTCTCACAAATTTTGAGCAAAATCTGATTTTGCAGTAATACATGAAAACCAGAGCTTAACATGGAACACCAAAGCATGATCCAATTATGATAAGAGCTCACCTCAACTGATTTCCCAAAGAAGAGTTTTGGATTTTTAATCTGTTTCAAAGTTCTTGTAGTTTCCTTCTGTAATCTCTGAATCTTTGAAGATAGTCTAGAGGAGTGCATTCTGCTTCACAACAGATAAGCTTTCCTTCTTCCCATTGTGATAACCTTCCTGAAAATATACAGGCTTCATCTACAGCTATTTTTTGGCAGTGCTGTGTCTGTTTTTATGCCTGGTCTCCTTTGGTTTTCTTTGGACACTTTTGTATTGTCAATAAGCATAAAACTCAGTGCAGTGTCTCTATTTCACATTACTTTTCTGCTCTGAGTATTCCAAGGTAATAAGCTCTGAGCTTTTATTTTTAAGCCATCAGACAAGTGTCAATTTTTTAGCAAAAAAATGAAGGAGCCACTTGCAGACAGAATTCACTGAACATCTTCTTAAGAAAAGTAGACTGTATACTCAAGTATGCTGTCCATCAGAATAATTTTGATTCTATTACAGTGAAGGTGAATACTGCATAAAACAATCCCATAGGCTAAACCAAAACATTTCTACGGGTGATTGCAAATAAATCTTGTTTGCTGACAGAAAAGAATGAGACAGCAGGAAAGAAGAACTAGCAGATGCTGGCAATCACTTTAGCAAGCAGAATAATCTTCAAGGATCATGAATTAGATGAGGAAGAATGTTATTGTTTGCCATCTGCTACGGGTCTATTATTACGTCAGCATCTGGTGCCACAGAAAGATCTTTGTGATGTGAACGCACCAAGTGAATTCAGAGTTTTCTTCTGCTGAAAGGAAATCTGCTGAAGGCAAACATTACTGGCCTTGCCACTGGTCAATTCACTTAGTTTTTGATGTATGCTATTTAAAGTTTGATTAAAAAAACCCGTAATAGAGTTCACCTCAATGACTAAATAGTATAGTATAATCAGTAAGAACTGAATAATAATCCTGTAAGGTTGGCATTAAAACTTTCTTTCTATTCAATTTAGGCTGTTTTTTGTTTCCAAATGTCAGGCAGCAAATATCTAAGTTTGAGCAAAACCAGTTAGTTTGAAAGTGTCTTAAACCAAACAACAATAAAATGAGGCACAGAACTGCCCCAGCCCAGGTTAGAAATTTGCACATATGTTTTGTTGACAAAATACTACTTGCTTAATGTTGTTACTCAGTGGCAGGATTATCTATGTTCCTGGGGATATTAAAACATTCAAGGTGTTAAAAGTTTCATATTCATGATTGATATTGTAAGAGATATAATGAAACTTCAGTAACATAACATGTTGGTGGACTCACATACTAAATTGTGCAACAGTATACATAGAATGAACTACACTGTCTTGCATTTATCTGTTACCTAGAATGATACAACCCTTGCATGCGAACCAAACTTGTTCAGCAGATGCAATACATTAATCAGATAGATTACATATCTGAGCATGGAGCTTGCAAGGCATAAATGTACTTACTTTTGGTGTTGGGCAGGATGCAGTGGAGAGACGAGAGGTGGCCTGGGCACGAGGAGATTCTGAAGGAGTAGTACTGAGGGAGGCTGTGTCACGTGGGAGCACCTGAACACCACGAGAGATGATGGAATCTGGAATCTTAAAAAGAAGAGAGGAAGAAAGATGGAATTAATAGTAAAAAATATACTATATTTAAAACTTACTCAAAACCTTGCATCAAAAATGCAGGAACACCCTACTTCTCAGTTTGCATACCTCCTCATACACAGCACTGGCAGTAGTTAATGGCATGTTCTCATAATTTCAGTAACAAATAGCTAGGAAATATGTAAGATTGTATTCTAACTGAAGTAGCACAGAATATAGTATTTGTCTTGAAAAACCTATGAATCAAACATACTCCAACAGGAAATAATAAGAAAGCAATGTTTATCCTCTTAAGCCTCTGTTTCAAACCAAATTATGACCAAAAGTGATTTCTACTGTGGCATGGAGACAGACTTCCCATTCTCTAACTAGGGGACAATATCTGAACAGAAAACCATTTATTAGCAATGACTGAACCCCTCTGAAGAAATGTCATGCAGTCAGAAAATTTCTCATAAGAAATGTCATGCAGTAAATACTCTTCATTCCATGTACCGAAGACTCTATTTCAGCTACAAAAATTCTTGATGTAAGGTTTGTGCTGCAAAGGTTATAGGCCCAACTGGACAGAGTACAGGCAAAAGCACTAGAAACTATCATGTGAAGTCAACATTTAGTTTAAAATCCATTCTGAATGGAAAAATTAAAATTTGATTTTTTTTTTTTTTCCATCTAATGTACTAGAAGGCCACGTAGGAAAGTGTACCCCCTCCAATGAACAGGACTGGCAAACTGGTAACAATGGACGAGAAGGCTGAAGTACTCAACAACATTTTTGCCTCAGTCTTCACTGGCAACCTCTCTTCACACCTTCCGAGTGGATGGACTGAAAAAGCAAGACAGGGACTGGGCATGCAAAGTCCCTCCCACTGTAAGAGAAGATCAGGTTTGTGACCACCTGAGGAACCTGAACATAAGTAAGTCTAAGGGGCCTGATGAGATGCATCCCACAGTCCTGAGGGAACTGGTTGATGTAGTTGCCAAGCCACTCTACATGATATTTGAAAAGTCACAGCAGTCAGGTGAAGTCCCTGGTAACTGGAAAAAGGGAAATAGTGCACCCATTGCACCCAAAAGGGTAGAAAGGAGGACCCTTGGAACTACCAACCAGTCAGTCTCACCTCTGTGCCTTAGGAAGATCATGGAATAGATCCTCCTAGAAGCTACGCTAAGGCATACGGAGGACAGGAAGATGATCTGAGATGGACAGCATAGCTTCAGCAAGGGCAAGCCTTGCTAGACAAACTTAGTGGTCTTCTATGATGGAGTGACTACATCAGTGGACATGGGAAGAGCTACAGATGTCATCTACCTGGACTTCTGTAAAGCCTTTGACATGGTCTCCCACAACACCCTTCTCTCTAAATTGAAGAGATATGGATTTGATGGGTGGACTGTTTGGTGGATGAGGAACTGGTTGGATGGTCACATCCAGAGAGTAGTGGTCAACAGTTCAATGTCTAGATGGAGATGAGTAGTGCCCCTCAGGGGTCCATACTGGGACCAGTAGTATTTAATACCTTAATCAATGACATAGACAGTGGGACCGAGTGCACCCTCAGCAAGTTTGCAGATGACACCAAGCTGAGTGGTGTGGCTGACACACATGAGGGACAGGATGTCATCTAGAGGGACCTGGACAAGCTCAAGAAGTAGGCCCATGTGAACCTCATGAGGTTCAACAAGGCCAAGCACAAGGTCCTGCACCTGAGTCAGGGCAACCCCCAATACCAATACGGGCTGGGGGCTGAAGGGATTGAGAGCAGCCATGAGGAGAAGGACTTGGGGGTACTGCTAGATGAAATGACAGCAATGTGCGCTTGCAGCCCAGAAGGCAAATCATATCTTGGGCTGCATCAGAGGAAGCGTGCCCAACAGGTCAAGAGAGGTGATTCTCCTCCTCTGCTCCACTTTGGTGAGGTCCCATCTGGACTCCTGTGTCCACCTCTGGGGCCCTCAGTACAGGAAAGACATGGATCTGTTGGAGACGGGCCAGAAGAGGCCACCAAAGTGATCACAGGGATGGAACACCTTTCCTATGGGGACAGGCTGAGCGAGCTGGAGTTATTCAGAGAAGAGAGAGGAGAGAGGCGAAGCGGAGGAGAGGAGAGAGGTGAAGGGGGAGAGATCTTATTGCAGCCTTTCAGTACTTAAAGGGAGCTTATAAGAAAGATGGAGACAAACTTCTTAGTAGGGCCTGTTGTGACAGGACAAGGGGTAATGGTTTTAAACGCAAAGAGGGGAGATTCAGGCTAGATATAAGGAAGAATTTTCTTACAATGAGCGTGGTAAAACACTGGCACTGGTTGCCTAGAGAGGTGGTAGATGCCCCATCCCTGGAGACATCCAAGGCCAGGCTGGACACTGCTCTGAGCAACCTTACCCAGTTGAAGATGTCCCTGCTCATTGAAGGGGGTTGGACTAGATAACCTTTAAAGGTCCATTTCAACCCAAAGTATTCTATGATGCTACGATTCTATGATTCTATTTCTAAATTGGAATTACAGGGACAGACCCTTTAGATGGCATTATTAAGCCACTTAAATAAATGGAAGTACACCAAGTTAAAACAGAAAGTGGTCTTATTTTCAGTTATAAAAGTGAATCTATCATGATGTTTTACCATCTGTCTCTTCTGCTCAGTTTTATTACCAGTTTCAAAGAAAAGAGGTAGAAGAATGCATTTAAGAATAAAGGTTTTCTTAGCTTTAATATCCCAAGTCTTACTGAGTCTGCTGTTTCTTATTACTGCAGTAGGTGGGACCAGTCATGCAGATATCACACCGGGTTTATAATTGACTAGATTGCTAGTTTAACATAATGATTCAATTTTTTTTTGCATTAAATGGTAATACATACAAATGATACATAACCTTTAATAGGAGAACTGATCTCTAACATTAGTTCTACAAAAACTGCAGCAGATACTCCACTACAACACACTCTCTACAAAGGCTTATTCTGATTTTATTTTCATGATTTTAACCCCTTCGTTTTTTCAGAGGCAGCAGTTCTACCAGACCACATTGCTCTTATTGCCTGGAGATCACTTTTCTACCACAACAGTCAAGAAAATACTGTATTTTGGATCTCTAAAGGTATATTTACATATATATACAGACATATTTTAAGATCTGATTCCTCATTCAGAATTTCTTAGCTCAGCCTGATGTTCAGGGTCTAAGAAAACCAGCAAAAGAAAGCCCATGTTTTGGGAAAATGGCAATAGCAGACAATAAAAGGAAGAAACAAATTAAGATCCAGTGACAAGTTAAAAATCACTAACATTGCGCATTTCCAGCCAGGATTTTTTTTAAAATGGAGTTGCTGTATCCAGTCTGCATCTAGGCATTTTGAGCATTCTTGCCTAGTAAGGCCTTAGGGCAAATAGCAGCCACTGGAAAGCACCTCCTTCCAGAAACAAGCTTAAATTCTAGCTTTTAAAATCTGTTGCATCTTTAGGACCAGTGTCAGGATATCAAGATAGCATTGTTCCTTGTCTCTGTGCAGTTAAAATGACCAACCTTAAAACTGAAGTCATTAAATACTGCTTTTTTATGTAATTTTTTCCCCCTCAACCTCCTTGTTTCCCATCTATAAGTAATGACTATGCCTGACTTCACAACCTTGCCTTAGAAATACTGGGTTACACTCAGGGTATCTTATTTCCCCATAAACCCTCCTCCACACATTAGAGTTTCTCATGTTTATAACCTGTTCATAAGTTGTGTGGAAACAGATCTTGTTCTCAGTGTGCCACCAACTGTCTGCTTACTGCTCTACTGCTGCATTTCTAGACTGACAGTATTTTTTGCCAGTCAATTTCTGTCAGCATTCAAAAAAAAACAACAAACCCTTTCTTAGAGGATCTCTCAAGGCTAAGTAACTTGTGCTGCAATTTCCACTACAAGTTATCAAGCCAGCAGAGTTTCTCTTCACTATGAATGATTATGCTGGCAGTATCTTCCTCTCCAGAAACAGTGCCTAACTGACCTCTTCTTGGAGTATTCTGATTTGCAAGTGGCATCTTAGAGTTGTACTATAAATAGAGGTAAACAGGGACAATGATATCTTGATCATGCAAACCAGGGACAACAATATTCTGATGATGCAAACAGTTTGTAGTCAGAAGTATGATTTCCATTCTGTTCTCTTTTTCTCCTGAAATCTCCTCGTACGTTAAACACACAAAAAAGGCTGACACCCCAAAGTTTTATATGGGCATAGCTCCAGTATTATCTACAACTTTTAATGCTTCCTTTTAATCTCCACGAATAAGGATAATAAAGCAAAAACTTACATTTTGATAAAGGCATAAAATAAAAAAGACACAATGAAATAAATAATAAGTTTAAGTCTTCAAATAAGATACCTTTTCTTTACCCTCCTCCGACAAAAAGCTGTGCACATAGTGAAATGATAGTGTATGGGTCCATTACCCCTTCTACATACACCAAGATCCCACAATACAAATAAAATATTGCTTTTGCAAATGATACCATGATCCAGTTCTCCCTGGGTTTACTTTAGTTCCTCTCCAGTAACCAGATATTACACACTGTCTCATCCCTTTCAGGCAAGTAACCTATTTTTTTTTTTTCCGAGCCACCATATCCATCTCTCATTGCTGCTCAGATTTTATCCAGTATCATCCTTTTCAGAACAAAAAACTCTCTCTGCAAAAAAGTGATTGAGACAATTCCAATCTCCATGGAACTGCATGTGAAATACTATTTTTTTCCTGTGAGAAAATTAAAATTTCAGTAAAACTTCAGCCAGGGCATTAATCAGAAAAGGAACTGAAGATACAGGGAAAAGATGATTACAGGTATTTTATTTCAATTAGAATTATTCCCTCATCACTACCTTTACAGAAAATACAACTGCTATAAAACAATACAAACCTACTTAGAACTTAGAGTTTCAGCTTGCTAGTTTTTGCACACACAAACTCTGAGTGAATTAAGTTAGTTCACAGTTACAAATTTTGCTCTCAAGAGGTTTACTTCCCAATGTGACAGCAGCATGTATTGTACTGCTAAATACAGCACTAATATGCTCTTCAAACCACTAAAACCTATTGATTTCGGAGAAGGTACTAATATGTACACTGCATAAACATATGAATATAAAATATATAATGGACATATATTGTTCATTAATGTGGAAGTGACAACAGAATGTGATTGGTATTTCCATGTATATATGTTATATGATCTGGAGAATGACTCATTTTTCTTACTTACATTTAATGAGTTTTTTTCCTTTAAAAATTAAACTTAAGCAATCTAAGTCTGTATTCATGGCAATTTCTTGTGAAACCTGCTAAAGAGATTGATAAACCCATGAAAAGTTTCTGTGTTTCCTGAAGCCTGGAAATCCACGATAAGGAAGGGCAGAAATATTACTGTGCTTTTGATAGACTTCAGTTTTTTCAGACTTTCACAAAGTCACACTCTAGGTATTTATGATATCTCCCTCCTCAACTTGTTTGCCAGTCTCAAACACATTGAATAGAGGGTAAAGGTCTCAAAACTCTAAATGGGGTAAAATAAAACTCTGAGTTCAGTGAAGGTAATTTCTGTTTGCAGTAGCTGGAGTGGAAAACCTATTGTAACATACCGACAGAGAAAGAAACGACTGAGAAATGAATTAAGTGACACAGAAAGGTATCCACCACACCCGTCGGTCATTGCTTCTACATTTTTTATTTGATATGACCTTTCCCAGAAGTACTTTTATATTGGTTTAAATATTTGTGGTTTTAGATGAGAGAAAGGAGTGTTGACAAGAAGGAGAAAAAGAAAAAGATATGAGCTCTTTACTGTCTTTTGCCTAGGACTGGAACAAAGATGGACAGTGCTGGTGAGGTACTAAGAAAACAAGCTGTAGATGGTCATTATTGTCATTGCTAGGCAAAAGTAAAAATATGTTAAAAACATAGAGAAAGGAGAGCTAAAAAAACTCCACCCACCTTCTGAAAAACTAGCCACTTCCTGCTCTGAGTTTGAAGGTCTGATTTGGTTTACAGGATGCATAAAATCCAGCTCAAGAGTAATTTGCAAAAGGGCTGAGAGCTGAACAGTGTGCTTCGGAGAGCCTGAATTCACTGGTTTACTGATACTGGAGAATATGATGCCAATTCCAGTTTAGTAAACTCAACTCAAAAAAATCAAAACTATTGGAAAAAAAGTGTGTGTGTATGTATGTATATAGCACACATATAGCTTTATCATCAGGTGTATGAACTTCAAAGCCTTCACACTTCCTGAAGTGACTTTTCAAGAGACATTGTCATCATGTTTTAAATACAATGGCGTTATGCTATTTGATTGATGGTTTAAATTATTATTTGCCTACGGGAACAAGAAAGTGCAGCCTCTGGTCATCAAATTCAGTGACATATTTTCCCAATAACTTAGAGCTCGTTTGCTGGCTGACATGGACCAAACGGGGCAGTTGGCACAACTCTCTTTGGGCCAACTGCCCTCCTCAGGTTTCCCTAACCTAGAGGTACGAATACAGTAAATGACATTTGATTCCTGATGATACTGTAGCCATTATTCTATCTTGATTCAGGCCCAGATTAAACCTTTGGGAGATGGAAAACAGTATTTTGTGTGAGCTCAAGTTATAACCTTTGCATTATAATAAACTAAGTCCTTTCTACCATGCACTGAAACAGTTGCCTACTAGTCACTGAAATCCAGTAATTTGTAATAAGTGCGCTGTATCCTGACTCCTCTATTATTTTCTTCTGTTTCTGAGAAAATCTGCTTCTAACCAGAATACAGAAATAACAGAGAAACTGCGGGCAATGGAAGCAAACTATGAATACCCTGTGCAAACACTGTATTTTGTCAACAAACTACTGGGAGAAAAAAAAGCAAAGCAAGGCAAATGAAGGGGAAAAAGTCACCAAAGTTTCATAGCTCTAAAGCAATAATTTTAGGAGATTATTTTAATTATATTCAATTATTGAGTATATTAGATGATGAAGTTTGTGACTAATCAGAAACACAGGTTTTATAGCAATGATTAGCTCAGCAGCCAAATGATTCAAACTGACAACGTACATGAACTTTATTCTGTTTAAGATACAGGGTTAAGCAAGGTATTTTCTGTAGCATGCTCTCTATAAGATAGCACCAATGTGTCTTTGTTAGAAGAAAATAAATAACACTCCCTGTTCACACAGTAGTCTAGAAGGCAGGCAGTGTATTTTTAGCTACTGTTAGTGCAAAAAGCCTCTTGGAAGTGTCTCTTACCGGTTCTCCTGCACTGCCTGCTGCGTGATGGCAATAATTGATGAGACCAGGGATGGGCTGTTCACCTTTTGCCATGATAACAGCGGTACTGGTGTAGGATGGATGCTTCTAATGCACAACACATAACAGCTATGAATACAGTGACAGGGAAACATGAAACTGTACAAGCAAATGACTGAAAGGGAATGAAGTGAAAATAAATGTGACACTGGAATGCCAAGCTCATATGAACACAGTCAGTTTAGATCTCAGGTATTTTCTGCCTTCAAAAATTGTACATATCTTTTATCTTTGCCTATATCAAAATAAATTAATCCATTTAAAATTTGTATTAATAAAAACTGAAACTTGCAAGTGATAATTACCTTAATTCATCCCTGTAAAGATATATGTAATCAGGATTTTCTGTACATGAGGAGATGATCTCCAGTTGCAGCTGTCTTAGAAATGTCAAGATGTCTCAGACCTGAATTCACATTTCTGGAGTTAGAATGTTGCTGCTTTGGTTTAGAAATGGTTTAATACAATTTTGACTTACTTAGACCTTCAATTCCCGTAATAAGAATTAAAAGCACAATTTGTGGAGTAAATATAGAACCAAGCAGTTCGGAAAAAAACTTTCCAAACACATAGGAATACACTGTTTTTCCATTTGAAAACTGAAGACATAAAACTGAATTAAATATTTATATATTGCTTAAAGTAACATGGTATTTCTTTGGAAAACATTTAACATTTATCTAATGTTTTCCTTTTGTTGTCTCAAATTTGTAATTTTGGTTTGAGTGATATTGATCTATGATTACTGGCTAAAGCACAGCTATAAATACAACATGATGACATTCAGTTTTGTGGCAGAATTTCATGTCTCTTATGCGGACATGCACACTGGAATAAGGTAGTCTGGATAACTTATTACATAACTTGCTACCTATCTGTTATATTTTTTATCAATGTTTTAGAAACCAACATTTTATTTTCATAATAGATACTATGGCTTAGAAAATGTTATTGCGATTTCTGGACTTTGCATGCACAGGTGTGTGAGTACTCTGAATTAAAAAAAACCCAACACACTAAAAATAGTCTGTCACATCAGAATGGTATCATAAAAATGCATGTTATCATCAAGGTAATAAACAATATATCTTCCACTGAAATTTAAGATCACCTACTAAAACAGGATTCATATTTGTATGAATCTATATTTCTACAAAACATACCTACAATACACTTGTTTGACCACACAGACATCCATGTATAGTCTTAACATGCAAATGAATATTGGTGGAAAGTACCTGAGATAGAAACTAAAGCTCTCTTAGGGAAACAGGTCAAACTCACCTTAGCTGCAATGGCTGCTGCCGTTATATGTGAAGAAGAACTGTCCTCTGTTGACGCGACTCCACTATCCTTCTTCTCTTCCTCCTCTTCCTCACACTGTACTCCTTTGTCTTCTGTCTGCTTGTGAGGGCTGGTGGTTGGAGGAGGAGAAAGAGGAGGTGGTGGTGAAGGTAGATCTTCAAGTTCATCATGCACCTCCTTTACTTTTACAATGGCATCCCGCAAAAGATCAATGGCGTGAGGTAGGGCTGGCAGTATAAACTGAAAGCATTCCTATACAAAAGGAGAAGAGAAATGACTATGAAAAGTTACCTGCAGAAGTAAATAGGGATTTTTCAGGTTTGCTCTTAAAAGATATTTGAGATTTAGATGCATCTTTTCACATGATTGTAAATAAAACCTTAAATGCCCTATGCAAGTGCTTATAGAGGGTAAAAAAACGAAATTCAGAATCAGAACTCGGGATTCTACTATATATTTTTGCTCTTTTTCATGCAAATATAGGAAGTTGTACAACAGGGCTACTGCCATTAGACTAGCATTGGATTAAAAATTCAGAAAACAAGAGTTAAATTTTTATGAATACGTAATACAGAAACCAGTTCACAGCAGTTGGCAGAAAGCTACAAAAATGCAGAATAAAAACCTTAACTCCGTCCCTGCAGAGATATTAGCTTCAAACCGTTCTTATTACGTTCCTTCACAATTAGAGAACAATTCATAAGGGTTTCCATAATTATACTTTTACAGAGGTATATCCTTTTTTATTCATGGACATCCTATATACTGGAAGAATGACAAACTATACTGATGTCATTATAATTTTATGTAACACCAAAAAAAATTGTTTATAAATACTCTATTTTTCAAACCTCTCCTTGCTCTATGATCTTAAAAACAATTAGAAACTATATTGTATATGGTTGGAGAAAGCAAAAATGTAGGCATCATGTAACTGTTCTTGTTCCATAATGGGCATACACATATATAGCTACCTCTGCTGCTAAAATATGCAATTATTGCATCAAATCAAAGAGGAGCCTCAGGACACCACACAATTCAGGCTCCTGCTCTGATGAGGGTCAATATGAAATGCAGACAGGTTGCTTAGGGCTTTGTTCAGTAAAGTGTTGAAAAAAACCAAGAACAGAGACTCCACAGCCCTCCTCGACAGCCTGTTCAAATGCCTAATCACCATCCAAGTGATTTTTTTTTTCCTTTTCTCTTTATTCAGCTGTAAGCTACCTTTATGATTATTGTCTCTCATCCTCCTCCCAGGCACCTCAGTGAAGAGTTTTCTTCATGTCATTTGAGCAGACTGCATATAAACATTGAATTATTGGAAAACGATGGCAGGATCACAAGAATGAATTGCCATGGCAGTACAGTCACAGAACATACAACTTGACAGAGAAATCTGACATTATTTCTTTTGTTGCACTTCATTTCTGGTTTTGTTTCAAGCATAAGGAATAGTTTTTAAATGTATTCCAATATTTTACAGCATCCAGAAAATAAATAACAATAAACATTTTATACATTAATACTGTAACAATATTTTCAACAATTGAAAATGACTATGTAAACAAAGAGCAAACCACTAATCAGATATTGCTAGAGTCTATACAAGCCGTTTTGTAAGTCAAAACTGTGAATCACAAGCACTGTATTTCCTCAAAGCTTCTTAATAAGAACCCACTTTTCAGTTGCTCCTTTAAGATCAATGAAAAGTCAGACTACTTCATAGATTTATAAATTGTCTAAACATTCGATTTGGCACTCTGAAGAACTGGAGTAAACTGGATGAACATAAGATGCTGTATGTAATGAAAATATATCAAGATATATTTGTAAACATTAATAAAGAATAACTTCTAATGTGACTGCAAACCTCAGAGCTATTGTGACTCCACAGTATTATTTCAAAAATGGTTTTAAATACTGAGGCATACAACCATCATTACTTCAGTAAAAAAGCAGACCTCAGGTAAGTGGTAAACAAGGACAATAATCTGCGGACTGACCAAGAAAGAGCACCTAAACTATTAACTCATTAGGGAAGCATGTTTCCCACTTGTAGCACTGAAATAAAGCCTTGTTGGCTTGATGGTTGAGGAACAGGTTCCCAGTAAGTACTCTAAAAGCTCATGCTGTTTGTAAAACTCATTGTTTTAAGCAACCGTTAATACAATTATGAAAATTGCCATAGACCCAATGATTTCAATGAGCATCTGGTAATTTCACACTTTGCCCTCTTTCATAACATTAAATACATTTGTCAAGGCTAAAAGAAAAGAGAACAATTAAAAAATCGAAGTATTCTACAGATCTTGATTCAGTGGTACATGCCACACAAACCCTCTCTGGAGAAAAAATGTTTTGCATTGTGGCCATTTTTGAGATGGAGCCTTTACACTGCAGCCATTTTCTGTGAACATTTTAACATTTTATTAATGAAATGTGTATACTACTGCAACTTCATAGCTTTATATAAGCTTCTTACATGATTGTATTTATATGATAGGAAATAAATTAGCAAGTCATCAAAGAGAGAAATAAGTTCTTGGTAACAATCCATCCTAGCTGGTTCTTGAGATCCAGCCTGTTATGAAACAATGATCTCTACCATCCATCTTAAAAACCTTTGCTGAAATCTGATACTTCAAAGATGTTCCATAACAAAATAAATTGTGACAGAATAGAGTATCATCATGACAGGAACAAATAAATCATCAGTTTATAAAAAGTGTTCTTGCATAATGAAATCATATGACATTTTTTTCTTTTCCAGCATAATTAGCTTTTCTATTACTTTCTTTATTTCGAACTATTGTTGAAAGACTTATTACCATTTTTTCATTTCCTCATCCCCTGTCTACAATTTATCTGTCTTCACAGCCTGAATGCCTCAAGGCAGAAAATGACAATTTTTCATGTAGCTAGCATGTTACGAGTGCCACTGAACACAACAAGAACCATTAGAGATTGTATGTTATTTCACCTTTTTCATAAGTCAACAAAAGAAGTATAGACTCCTGAACAAATCTCCTTACT
Organism: Patagioenas fasciata; assembly: GCF_037038585.1. Lineage (NCBI taxonomy): Eukaryota > Metazoa > Chordata > Aves > Columbiformes > Columbidae > Patagioenas > Patagioenas fasciata. The sequence continues at coordinate 35,568,257 of NC_092524.1, forward strand.
GGTGCACCAGTTGTCTACGATGTGGGCCCACTGCTACATTACAGAGAGACGACTTCCCAGTAGGTATTCTCCTGCCCCACCATCCTCCAATGCTTGTTGCATGTTTTGAAGGCTTTTAAATTTCTTTTCAATTACAGAGTCTCATCAGATTTCCTAAACAGGCTCTAAGGAATGCTAGAATCATAGAAAGGCTTACTGAGTCCTCAAACAGAAACATGTAGACTATGGATCTGAAAACCTGTAATGGCTGCTTGAGATAATAGTATTCAGAACATTTTCTCTTCAACTTCCAGATGACAGCCCACATAAACATTTTTTATTTATCTCCAGACATCAGCCTTTCAAGCAAGAGTGACTTCAGGGCTGTGCTGCCAAACACATTAGTACTGTCTCCTCAGTGACTGGTTCCTACTGCTTCAGAAGATGTTGATAAACTACCAGGTACGCATTTGTTAGAGGCCAGAGGTAAAGACGTTTTTAACAAGGCCACTGAGATAGTCTGAGCCCTGGAGAAATATGTTCTCGTGATTGATGGGGGAGATACCTCAGTAGTTTTGTACCAGGTTGGACAGCCCAATACTCAGCAGTATTTGTGTGGAGAAGGCTGTTTTTCTGGGTAAGTCAGTCAACTACACAGTAAGAAAAACCACTGGAAAGATCTAGCCTTACTAACAAACAAAAAAATTCCTCATGACGTTTAATTATATTTCTTTCAGCTCTATGGTCAAAAAGTAAGCATGAATAAAAACATAATGCCTAACTTCACTGTGCAAACTGAGCAAAACGCAGGAAAAAACCAAACCATATAAGGGGCATAAAGTCTGTTACCCATATCCAAAGGATTTTAAATTCCTCAAACTCTTAAAAATTAGGTTCCTTTTTTTTCCCTCTTGCTGACAAAAACTAGGAATATTCTTCATACTCCTGCATGTTCTACCATATACTAGGCCCCCTTGTGTGAAAAAGAACACTTTCTTGGAAGCTGTAGACAACACAAGGATCAGGTACTGACTGACTAGAGAAGAAGACGGAGGAGACCACAGCTGCCACAGCGAGTGCTCTGCTGCACGACACGCAGAGCTGTCCTGGTCACACAGCACCTTCCACCAGACTGGAACCATATTGTCCCTGACCCAGCGCGATGGTGCGTTCAGTTATATGAACACACAGATCAATTCATTTTTGTAAAATTTGTTGTAGTGGGTACTTGCCACCACTCAGAACAATGGGAGAGACTCATCATGGGTCCTCAGTAGTAGATCAGTAAAAATACTTCTTACCTGTGACCCTTTCTTGCTACCCGGCAGATTAATTATGAGAGTTTTCCCTCTGATTCCACACACAGGTCTGAAAAGAAAGAAACCCAGAGTGAAATTCTGGCATGCAACTTCCTCCACTGTAGAAGCAAGAACAGAACATTTACGATAAATTCTATTATTTATCAGAATTTGTAAACTCTATTTCCAACATCTAAAAATGTTTGTTGATCATGTTCTTACGAAGCAGCTCAGGAGCAGCTTAGCTGAAAAAGCATCAAACAAGGCTGACAGTCTAACATTTGATTAACAGTATAAACACTGGCTAGATTTCCGTCTTTTTATATCTGTGTAGCTCTCTTAATTCTATTTTTACTTGCACCTAATACATCCTTTGATATAGTCCCTATTTGCTCATACACAGCGTTGCTTTATAATGTAATTGATTATGTCAAACACTATTTTCCTTGCCAGGTAGAAGTACTAAGATGACATAGTATTTTTATCTGGCCAGGGAAATAAATGTGTGTGCGTGTGGGTGTTAATTTTATTTTTTAATTTTATTTTAATTTTTAAAGATGCAACATAAGAAAAGCAGAGAGGGAAGTAGCTCTCAAGTGAAAATTGCACTTATCCAATCCATATCTAATTCTTCCTAACAGTCTTATCTTTCTCCTCAAAAAAAAAAGACGAAGCCACCTATCAAAGATGGAAGATTTTATTTTTTGTCTTTAGGGAATTCCTTTGGTCTTGATGCAGGGATGAAATTAGATACCCAAGTGCTGAATACTTTCTGTTTAGAGTTTGTCTTGTCCTCCTTTCAGCTAAATATTTTTCGAGAGAAAAAAATAAAATTATTGGATTTTATCTTGAGGTTGTAAAGAGTGCCTCCTGCCTTCTGCACTGTTTATGAAATGAGTGGTGAAAACCCCTGGGCTGGGATATAGAGATAAGAATAAAGTAAAAGGATGAAACCAAACCACAAAATACAGACGGTACAGTTAAGAGAAACTGTGTAACAATCTCTTCGTCAAACAAAAGCATGAGCCATACCTAAAGACAGAAAAGAAAAGAAAATAATCTCCTGAGAGAGTATTACCAAAAATTTTGAGCCAAAGGACATGGTTTGTGGGGTAGCCAACTTCCCTGGATTTCTTCTTATAGAAATAATTCTCAGTGATTAATATCATTTATTGGTAGCATGGCATTTTCTAGCAGGGAAGCAAATATTCCAGCGATAGCTCACAATTAAATGGCACAGAGACTGCTTTTGTGCCACAAAACAAGCTTCTGATGCCACACTCAAGCCCGCCTGAGGAGAAGTCTTGTTTTCAACTGGCAGCTTGAATGTTGCCTGACTCCCAGCCTCTGTTTTCCCCTATTCACTTCTTGCACACTATGTACCCTCAGTTAAGAAAGAATTCCAGGTAGCTGAGGCATGCTCTACTGCAACACAAAGATGAAGAGTCTGAGCTAAAGAAATGTGCTCATTTACTCTTGCAGTAGTCAAACTTGTAGAGTACAAACTCAATCCAGCAAATCCTGTATGTGAGATACAGCTTATGATAGATTCAAAATAAAAGAAATAGGAATTACCCACAGAGGAATTCAAATGAGTAGGAATTATATTTGGCAGATAGATCCTTTATTCTGCTTTAAATAATTTAGAACATCATAAGCTAAATAACCACTACAACCAACCAATAATAAAGAAGGACTAACCAGTAGCCATTCTTTTGAAAGCTACAAGTTTTGGCTGCCAACAATCATATCTAGTGGTCCAAGACAGAAATGGAGCTGCCAAAAATTCCTCAAGAGAGCATGCAAAAGTATGTAAAACTACCCAAGAACTGCATGGCTTGCAAAAAATATTGTTTGCGCTGACAACAGAAAAGCACAAAAAACGTGCGTGCACTGTGGGTAATTTGAGAGTTAAATTAATGGTATTCCTCCAAATGCCAAACAGTTGAGGAAGATGCTGTAGATCTCATTTTATGCTCAGGCTTGTGACACAGTGTACAGAAATTTTAAGAAAAAACAAAGAAGTCTGAGAAAGAATACAAACAGAAGCAAGGGAGTGGAAGGAAAAACAGGACATGGGAGAAATTAAAAAACGGATGTGGGAGGAAAGAAATACAGGTCTGATGCAGAAGTAGGAATGGAGAACATGATCTATGTAGGAAAGAAATACAATCTCTATGGGAAGAAATCAGGCTGGTAAAAGCAGAATAAATGGGCAAGAAGACAGAGTGCTTTAAAAAGCCTCAGTAAAGACTGGCATGGCATGGGTACTTGACTGGTAAGGAACTGGGTGAAAGGAAGAGATAATTCTGAGACAAGGACAGTTTTGGATGGTCACAGAGAGGAAAAGGAAAGACTTTCATGAAACACATAAAAAGGTCTATGACGCTTTAAGATACTCCCAGTGGGACCTCGGGACTGAATCCGAACTATGAGAGTCTCACTCCCCATCATTTGCCATGAAGTATCTGTGAATCCAGCCTACAAAGTGACTCACCACTTCCTAATGCTGGCCCATGGTCAGGAAGACAGCCTGTAACTTACAACAGTTTTTAAAAGTTCAGGTGATAAAATTCAACATGATTGACCTAACATTTCCAGTCCTGCAGGTGATTTACAGAAGTGGCAGCTTAATGTTGCATAATGGATCTTCTGCTTTAGTTTTTTTGAAAAGTCAAAGAAATTACACGCAAAATTATCAATCAGAACTTCATTTCAAAATTAAGCCAATGAGCGGTAGGCTTAGGAAAAGTGACATTTAATGTTACATATTTTGAAAAATTAGTCTCTACATTTCTCAAACTGTATACCTAAAATTAGTGTATGTTTTCAACCTCTCTTAATGTGTGCCTTAGTTCTCATGTCCAGGGGGGATTACAACACTACCTTCATTTGCAGAATTTTCTATTAAGATATATTAACAATTTGTGTCTTAGAATAACAAATGATATAAGAAAAATCCTAATGAGTCTGCATTCAAAGAAGATTCTGAATAAAGAACATCAAAACTGATACAGGATTACACAATAAGACAATCAAACCAAAAGTAAATTTCCTTCCTCCATCTGAAGCATTCACAGAGGAATACTACATGAGGTTGTAATCGTAAGACACACGCACAATCATGCAGAAATGAGATTGCACAAGAAACCATAAGGTTGTGATTTCATAACCTTTGCATACTTTATGATCTGACCAGTCTTATAAAAATAATGGACTTTTGCATGCTGACTACTTTTAGGCCTGAAGTCAACGTTTTCACTGAGAATTTTTTTAACACCTAATATGATTGCATCCAGTATCTTTGTAATGTTATCTCCCATCACTGTCATCAATCACTAGGGAAAGTGGCTGTAGTTTAAGGGACATTTTCTTGGTATGTGTACAGCAGAGTCAGGCTCCAATCCAGTATTGCCGTTACAACATCCCCTCAGGCATCCTGATCACACCACATCCTAAATCAAACCTGGCAGTGTCATCTAAATGGCTAGCCTCTTCTACATCTGAAACAGAACACCTAAATGAACCTTTCCTCTCCTAGTGGTAGTATTCTGCCATCCTCTCCCTTCAGATAAACATAAACTATGATAGAAAAATTATATCAGATAAAAAAATGAAAATACTTGTTAATTTGAACAGAATCTGAAGGTGTTACCTTCGTAATATTGCCCTTTCAGATATGTGATCTGAAAAATTTTATAATAAGTTGTTGAATCACTAAACCTCTCATTTAAATGTCCTTTAAAAATCCAAGTATCTGAATATGAAGTTGCAGATTTGAAAGTTCTTTATTTCTTATACAATTATTTTCTTGTTATACCCTCATTATACAATGAGGAATCGAATAACCTGTAACAGTCGTTGTTTCTTAGTTACCTTGAAATAATGTACAAGCACGAACTAGCTTATGAAAGACGTTTCGATTACTAAGTCTGTCATACGTAAAATGAGGCAAACTGAAAGAATAAAATAAAAATGAACTCCAGAAAGAATACAGGATAACAAGTGATGTCACTGATAAAGAAACACCAACAGGCAGAGAAACAGTTACTGATTATTTAGTAGGAAATATCGAACTCTAGGAATTGAAGTACTACATCTGAAAGTATCGGATAAAATACTATTTAACTTATTCAGAAAGCTTTTGTTGATATTGGAATAAAAGCAATATCAAACCAATACACTTATATTTATCAAGGGTGTTTTTTTTTGCTAAGGAAAGCATTTTAGTACTTGGTAAACAACATACAGAAGAATTCTTCACTTACCACCAAAATGTCACAGCTCTAGAATGAAAACACAGTTGTTTAACAGCATGCATCAATAATATCAATAAAATGGCACACAAAATACAAGAGGATACAGTTCCTAATAGAATTAAATGAGAAAATGCAATTACCACTCTTGGAATTCGGCCACTTCTCCGAAGTTAAAACTTCCAGTCTTGATAATAATGGTAATTTTCAGTTATTTGTCTATAGTCATTTCCTGACAACGTGTATTTCTAAGGAAACAGTTCACTTCATGTATTGCAGGAAATAGTCTTACCTAGAGAGCATGCCCAGAGGAGTAACATTAAGCGATCCCATCAGCATTGCCAGGGCCATCCCTGGGGCTTCTCGCTCTATTACCTCTTTAGTGGCCTGCAATCAAAGATTAAATAGCAAAGTGAGTGAAGAAGTACAAGGAAAAGAAAAACATGGAACCAGCTAAAATTTGGGTAAAAATGTGTCCTTTTTTGGTCTCTGCCAAGAGACGTCCTTGCTATATTTTCAGCACTCAAATATGTTAAAGAATTTTCTCTTGGTTGTATAAAATAGGGAAAGAAAGGGGTTGGGAAGAAGCACTGTCAGCTGTACTGTAAAGGCTCCTACAGAAAATGTGAAAAGTCAGGACGCTATATATATAGGAAGTGTTAACCAGCACCACATAAATAACAACTCCCTCCAACAGAAATGAAAGAATGTTTAGGAATAAACAAAGAAAAGACCAAATGTATCTGCCTTCTCTTCCTTATCAATCTCATGTGCATCTTCTCATTCAGATTTTCCCAGGCATGAGAAGAGTGAATCCGTCTGCACAGAAGACAGAAAAAAAAATTTGCAAAGGGAAGCCCATGTAGCAAGCAGGCAGGAAAAGAGTAAAGTAGTAATGCTAATGGCCAGAGGCTGACGCCTTCCCTTCTGATCATGTCAGCAAACCAGCAGTTCCACAGAGGCTGGTGGCTTTTATTCACAAGCGGTCCATATGCAGTGGGCATTGAGAACCCTGGAAGCACAGTCTGAAAATTCTTGTCTTTTTTTGCCCTTTTCCTGCACAGGGAATCAAATGGAAAATTATTTTTCTGGGATGCGCACAATCTTCCATCCTTCCTAACACAAATTTTTGCAAATGCACAATCTGTCCAGTCTCCCAGTCTCTAACTTTAGTGAGGACATGACACCTCAAATGCAGGTTACAGCCCTACCCTCCCTCCATCTCCCTCACAGTAGCTCCTCTACAGTGGATTGTCTTGTTTTGTGTTCTGAAACAAGATTCTAAGTTATGTGGAACAACTAAAATGTTAGCAATGCTTATAAAACTGTGAAATCCATTGTAAACCATCCAGCCAAACTACAATGCTTTGATGATACAGCTATCAAAACAGAAATAGAAAAGCGTATCTTAAATGTAAGGACACTCTGAATAAGCCAAATTTCCTTGGCAGTTTGATACAGCAAAAGAATAAAATGGAAGAAAACCAGTCAAATTATTTTCTGGGAAAGATTAGACTGTAAATCAAATCCTTGTACTTCTGTAAGTTCCTAGTTTACAAATAGAGAAACAAAGAAACAGAGAAGGAAAACAACAGAATTAACCCCAATGGTATCCCTATGAGAAGGATCCAGGACTCCTGTATCAGCTATAGAGCTAAAACTTACAGAACGCAACAAATAAAATTGAGAAAATATCCTTGAATATCAAGTGGCCGTATCCTCAAACATTGCCACTAACACTTAACATGTTTTAAAGGAATATGTCAGTATCAGAAGACATCAGACACAGCTATCGAGTAAACCTTCAGATCTTCTATGAATGAGTAAACTTGGTATGTGCTCAGTTGTGGGAAGCAGGAATGTTGCTTTATAGAAAACCAAGCAATTTTAAGTCAGTAGCTAAAACTATGGTCTCTTTTATTTGAAGCATAGCATGTTGGTTTTAGTATCTGCTATCCCCTACTCAGAAACAGAAAAGGGATATAAACACAACCCAGGGTCTGTCCTTCTACACAGAGGAAACGAGAAGAAGCAGGCTAGCAATGATGTAGACAAAACTAAAACCTCTCCACAGAGGGCCATTGCCTAAAGTTACCAGCTGAGGTATTAAATTATCAATCACATGAAAAAATTCTTAAGACTATCCATAGACCTGATGATTTCTATAGTATACAAAAATAACGCATTGCAACACTAAACAAACGCTGCTGATAACAAACAAGTTGGTGAAACATGGAATTCTGTGTGTACACATATATAGCAAGTCTGTATCTATGCCTTTTATGTCAGCTAATATAATGCTTCAAAGCTATTAAAATTGGTTTTAAATATAAAACGCATTTTGAGATTTCTTTTTGCCCTTGAGCACAGTGACACTTTGAAGATATCATTAGTTAATATTCTAAACAGGCTTCAAAGGTAGTACAAGATGCAAAAGAGTTCCATAAACAACAATCCTGCAGCTTAGGGAGTGCTCCAATGAAATTCAGGTCCATTCTCTAACTTCACAAGAAAAATGACCTTCACAAAATGTCACTGCTAGCAGGCAATGTGATTATTAAAAATGTATAGACTAAGCAACAAAATCTGAAAGGGCAGAAAGTCCAAACAGCAGCACAGCCCCCAATAGAAGTTTCTAAAAATACTTGTTTCAAAATATATATGCTTCTATTTATTACTGCAGGCAGACTTCTGCAAACAGGGGAATGCTTCCTGTTTTCATATTTGCAGCCTGACTGGATGGATGTAACCAAAAAAGGCTGTTGCTAAGTAAACAACTTTTACGGTGACATCTGCTCTTGCAATCAGCCACAGGAAAGTCCACTCTTGGGATGTCCCCAAATAACACAACTTAAAAGGTACAGTGTACAGGAACTGAAACCACCATCACACCGGGAAGCACACTCTTAATTAGCTATACATATATGAACAAAATAGCAGTACTGCAGTGATTTACAGATATGTTGTGTCTATCTGTAATAACTCTTGTTTCACCTAACAATGTACCAAAGTGCTAGTGGCTGGATTTTTTAAGACATCTTCCAGATTTGAAGGAAGGATGGAAATGAGATGGCAAAACTAGATTTTCACCTGTGTCCAGCTCAGGAGTTAACTGCTACCAACATCTACCTGCATGCACACTGTGAAAGAATGAGTCACTCAGCACCTTCATGTATTACCAGTGCTCTAGCAAGGCTAAATTAAGATTGTTAAACTTTGTTTCATGGCTAATTTTTTCTTGGTAGTCTCACCATCAGGCAGCTTTTCCCTGCTGCAGGGGGCCACAGTGTTGGCACAAAATGATTCACAAATCAAGGCTGTTGCCCCTGGCTCTCCTGCAACGGTGATGACGACACTACTCTGTGGGCAGAAGCAGGAAAAATGGCAAGCAGATTTCATCCAGAGCTGTCACACTGATGTCTTCACCAGGACTAAATCTATACACTGACTGCTCAAACCTAAGGCTGACAACTATATAAAAAGCAGGTGGACAATACTGCAATTTGCATAAAATATTAAAATGACAGCAAGCGTCTCCAGTTTCTCCCACATAAGGTGGTAGTGTCAAGAAGACAGACACATGCAAGATGGAGGTAGAAGAGAGGGGCTCTACAGCAGTGGGAACACGTGAAGGTAAAAGCAAGAGTTCAGGAGAGAGCCTGAAATGCAGAAAGGTCAGTTTGGAGATTGCAAAGAGGTCTGCAGTTTAGATGGGAGGTGGGAAAAAGGAAGCCTAAGTAGAAGGGAAGAACTACAGAGAGAGGTTCCAGCAGCAGGACTGTCAGAAGGACAGGGATGAGAGTAGAGCAAGGGGGCAAGTGGAGTGAGTGGGATGGAAATCAGACTGCACAAGGTGGCTCGGATGGACAGTACATGAGGGAGAACCTCAGGAGGAGAAAAAGGAAGACATGACATGACAGACATGTCAGGCTGTATGGGAACAAGAAAACAGGACTGAAATAAAACAGTAATTTCTACTCTAGAGAGGAGAAGTAGAGGTTAGCAAATTATTATTTCATGCAACTATTCAGGACTTACTAATAATGCCTAAAAGAGTAGTAGTTCTTCTATGTCATTGCTATATGAACGAACACAATTTATTTTAAAACACATTTTTGATTGTTTTTGAAGTGCCTTTTCATTGGAGTTAGGGCATTACGTTCCCAAACCAACTGATGTATTTTAAATGTCTTCGACGTAGTTGTGGTTGCTTAACAGATGGCCTGCTGCCAACTGGGTTCAGAGAGTTCTCTGCTGCTTCACTGCCTTTCTTTGCCTCCATAGAAACTGAGTTAGCTCAGTTCCTAACCTGTGGAAACCCTTCCAGGCAGCTTCTGGAGGATTTATCCACTGCAGACTGATTTAATTAGAAGACCTAGGACTACTCTTCTTAAAATGTTCAGAAATTCCTTATCTTTTTCTTTCAGGTATTAAACATAGCAAAGCTCGACCTCTTCATAGTAAGTAATGTTATGAGACATTTCATATGCTCTTCAGTAGTTTTGGGATGACAATATAGTTTTATCTCTTCAACTAAAATGCAAACATGAGACTGAAAAGTCATAACAGACTGCCCCTGTTGAAAATATTATTTCTGTTGAAAAAGTTCAAATCTATGACACTGCACAGCATATTATAAAGCTATTTATGCAAATTAATGGACAAATTTGCAGATAATTTATATTTAACAGACTACATAATTAACATAGACAACATTTTATTACCTATTTGAGCTTTCCATTGAAAGTGGAAGTCTTGGAAAGGCCTAACCAAAGAAACACCTACATATCCTCTGCAACAGAGCTCACAGACCACAGTCAAACCTCAGAAGACTGGACAAAGAACTATGGAGACAGATCAGTCAAATGTGCAACAAAAATGTCAGTCATTTTCTTTCAACCAGTTGTTTAAAAAATGTATATTTTAGGAAGAAAAAATTGGATGTCTCGGCTTGGAAATGAGATACCTTCTTCAAGGCTATTCAGTAAACGTGTGCCTGTAACTTCTATTCACAAGTCAGTTCTTTCAGCTTATTCTCTACTTCCCTACTCATATTTTGCAGGGGAGAGAATAGAGCTTACATGGAGCTAGACTGATTAGAGATTCTTGCCTAAAAAATCACATATCTGTTTCTTCTCTTAGTACAACAAGAAATACGATTGCAGCAGCTGGTTTCTTTCAAGACACTGAAAAGTTTTTGGATAAGGATCAGTTTTGAGTCACTTTTTCTTACCATCATGCCGTCTTCCCTTGAATTTTTCTTATTCCCCATCCCCAATAACCTGTGTCATGATATTTTGTGTCTTTTTTATGGACGGAAGGCTTGACAGGAACCATGCTCTCTGATGTTCTCCAAAATCAAACTTCTTTGGCTAATTGCTCAGTTAATTCGACAAATGGATAAAACTGATTACATACGCTATTGCTGCAAAGCAACCAAAGTCAAGCAGGCTTGTAAAAATCTCTCAACTTGTCATCAAAGTTAATGACTTTCTAACAACATAGCGGCCCAAACACATCATTGGGGTGCTGCAGCCAGAGATACACCATGCAGTGGCTGTCCTTTCACATGTATGCAATTAGCATTATCACTGACTTCTCTATATCAAATTATTAATAGTTGTCACAGAACCTTTGTCAAGAGTGCCCTGCATCCAGAGAGCAATGAATAGCTGCTTCTGGACAGGGTGGATCCCAGAAGTAGGTGTTTGCTGTCATTCTGAAGCTTTTGACAGATTCACACCCATACCAATGAACGTGGCCATACATACCTTGAAAGTAACAGCCTGACAGTCACTGTTTCCTCAAAAATAAACTATCCATGAGTGCTAATGATGTGGGCCTGTAAAAACCCATCAACTGTTTTATAGTCCAACCAATTGCTATGTTTGGGCTCACAGGAGGGCCTGGTGGTGGCTAGGCAGACATCAGGCCAGTCCTGCGCTTGGTGTATGTGTTTGATCCTCCTCGTGAAGTGACCACCCAGGATTCTGTTGATTTTCCTGTACAGTAAGAAACTCAGCCTGAGTCTGGTCAGCCTCCATTTTGATGTTCCTGTTGAGTCTTTTTGATTTTAAATGCTGCCAGGTGTGTCAGACACACATAGCCACATACTGAGAGCTCTCCCAGGCTTGTACAGCATTACTTTACATAAAATAACACAAAACATGTCTAAATGTATTAGCATGGCTTACTCTTATAACCTTTCCCTCCTACCAATGGTGAGCTTGTTTCATATTCCTCCAATAACTGACATGATTATATGTTCTTTTTCCTCTTCTTCTCTTACCTCAAATCTACAAACAGCCGAAGGTGGATGAAACCCTGATGAATGCAGCCAGCTAAAAACGAACTATACAAACTGCATGCACCTATAATGCATTTCCATTGACGATAATTCTGCAGCCCAAGAATGTTGATTTTAAGTTTGCTTGCACTCTCCGTGTATTTGCAGTGACTCTGCAAGATCCAAGATCCCAAACTTCACAGAACGACCCTACAGAATTTATCTGGGTGAGGAACAGAAGTGACACAGCAATAAGTGTTGTTAGACAGAATACGAACTCTGCTTTCTCTGTTTCTCCCCACGTCCATGACAATTCTAACAGTACAATGCCACTGTGTATACGATCATAAAAAGCAACTGGCTGGTAGAAGTACCTCTGACAATACTCAATGACTCAATGAGTGACCAAGTCATGCATATATTTCATACTCCAATGCTAGTTAATTTTGTAAACAAATAATCACCTAAATGTATATTAGTTAATAAATATTTTAGTATTTATTGTAATTTTACTTACAAGACCTTGTTTTCTTCAACTGAAATCAAACTAATCAAAAGATTTACTTTGTATCACCCAGTTTCATTTCTGCTTACAGTTTGCAAAACATTTTGGGGAAGATTTTCTCCATTTTTATACACAAGAAAGAAGCTGAAAATGCAATGAATACACTAGAAAAAGCAACGTTGTGGAATTTGTAACTTGTTCCTGCACCTCAGCAGGTTTTTAACTATGTAATTTTTTATCTAAACCTGGTTCACTTGATTTACAAAAACTTCACAGATCACTGATTTGCCTACTTCATTTGAGTAACAGAAATGTTAGTGAAATTGCTGTATCTGGGCAACCAAACCATGTGTGTCTTCTAAATATCACTTCTAATATATATTAAGTGCTGATAATAATATAACAATAATTTTAATTGTGATTGCTAAGTTTTAAGATGGTAAATGGGCATAAGATATTTATGCCATACAAACTGATCTTGATTTTATGATACTGCCCAACCCCATACATTGTCATAAAAACAACAGAACAATCATTTTTAGAAACAGCTACCCAAACAAAGCAAATGCTCACTAAATGCTTTCTGCACTGCGAGGAATGCATTTGGGCTCTGTGAAGATGTACGCAGCCCACCAGATACGGTACGTCACAGCTGTGCAACGGTGTGTGCTATGCTGGTGTCGAAAGGCAGAGAATCTGCAGAGGGGCAGAGATTAGGAAGATCAGCTTGTTAAAACAACAGCTGGAAACAAGCCACCACACTTGCCTACAGAGAAGGGTCAGGTGCCCAACACTTCTTTTTTCGGGCCCTTTTCACATGCAAGCTGCTGCACTTCCCACTTCATAAGAATGAATCCCTTGCTGTTCAATAACGGTAGTACAGCTGAAGACTTGCTGGTAAAGGTAGCAACACCATTCTGCTATTACAAAAACACTTTTTAAAGTTTATTTATCAATCATTATTATTTTAAGTTTCCCCTCAGTTACTTCCAACTGCTTTGTATTTAATATAAAATGTAAACATCTACACAACCCATCACAACTATTGCAAAATTCTTTAAAATTTGAAGTAGAACAAAACCTGAGAAGTAAACATTTTGTTCTCTGCAAATCACAGAATCATACAGCAGAAATTAGAGAAATGAGTATCAATAGGAGTATCAATAACAACTATACAATTAATACAACTGACAATGCAAAGAGCTTTAACTAACAATATAGTAACTAGGGAGCCTTGTGTCATTAAAAAAATATTAGAGTATGTTTGGGATTGGAAGGGACCTCAAAAGATCATCTAGTCCAATCACCCTGCTGGAGCAGGAACGCCTAGGAGAGGTCGCACAGGAACGTGTCCAGGCGGGCTTTGAATGTCTCCAGGGAAGGAGACTCCACAACCCCCCTGGGCAGCCTGTTCCAGTGCTCTGTCACCCTCACTGAGAAGAAGTTCTTTCTCAAATTTAAGTGGAACCTCTTGTGTCCCAGCTTGATCCCATTACCCCTTGTCCTATCATTGTTTGCCACTGAGAAGAGCCTGGCTCCATCCTCGTGGCACTCACCCTTTATATATTTATAAACATTAATAAGGTCACCCCTCAGTCTCCTCCAAACTAAAGAGACCCAGCTCCCTCAGCCTTTCCTCATAAGGGAGATGCTCCACTCCCTTAATCATCTTTGTTGCCCTGCGCTGGACCCTCTCCAGCAGTTCCCTGTCCTTCTGGAACTGAGGGGCCCAGAACTGGACACAATATTCCAGATGGGGTCTCACCAGGGCGGAGTAGAGGGGAAGGAGGACCTCTCTTGATCTACCGACCACCCCCCTTCTAATACACCCCAGGATGCCATTGGCGTTCCTGGCCACACGGGCACAGTGCTGGCTCATGGTCATCCTGCTGTCCACCAGGACCCCCAGGTCCTTTTCCGCTACACTGCTCTCTAATATGTAATTTCCCAACCTATACTGGAACCTGGGGTTGTTCCTGCCCAGATGCAGGACTCTACACTTTCCCTTGTTAAATTCCATCAGGTTATTCCCGGCCCAACTCTCCAGCCTGTCCAGGTCTCGCTGGATGGCAGCACAGCCTTCTGGCGTGTCAGCCACTCCTCCCAGCTTGGTGTCATCAGCAAACTTGCTGATAGTACACTCAATTCCCTCGTCCAAATCGTTAACGAATATATTGGCCCCAGTACTGACCCCTGAGGCACTCCACTAGATACTGGCCTCCAACTGGACTCTGCACCATTGACCACCACTCTCTGGCTTCTCTCTTTAAGCCAGTTTGCAACCCACCTCACTACTCTATTGTCTAGACCACACCTCCTCAATTTAGCTGTGAGGATGCTGTGAGGGACTGTGTCAAAGGCTTTACTGAAGTCAAGGTAGACCACATCCACCGCTCTGCCATCATCCATCCACCTTGTTACATTCTCATAAAAGGCTATGAGGTTGGTCAAGCATGACTTACCCTTGGTAAAGCCATGCTGACTGCCCCTAATGACCCTCTTATCCCTGATATGCCTTGAGATGACACCAAGGATAAGCTGTTCCATTACTTTCCCAGTTATGTGTACTATCTTCTAGACTATATGTCTATGCCAAAGGGGAGTCAGGGTATAGTTAGCTTCATTCAATACAAAACTAGAGCCAAAATTATAGTCTTTATACATACGGAGGAGAATAAAAAGTATATTAACCAATCAAGTCTAGAACTACATAAGAGAAACAAACTTGTAACTTTTGCTTAGTTGTGATATTAGTATCACAGGAAGAGAACAGATCCTACTCTTTAGAGATCCTCATCAGTTCACACAAAGAATGAGGCCACCAGGTAGGAGAGTATGCCAATTTCTCTTAAGAACTTGTCCAATTTCTTGAGCAGTGAGAGAATCAAAAGTTTTAACTTGTAATTTCACTTCTCTAAGTAAGTAATTTGGCAATGGTTTAGCTCTAAAACATCTGCTACTGAGATTGAGATGTGGAGCTCTCTTCTTTTGAGAACGTTGCCTGTTGTTTCCTATCATTTGCTACCTTCTGCCAAGAACAAATATCACCTATGAAATATTTGTATTTCTGGAAATCCAGTTAATTTCTGCCACAGGTAAAGTAGTACCTTCAAACAATTTCAGATCTCAAATCATCAATGTTGACTATTAGGAAAAAAAAAAAAAAAAAAAAAAAAAAGGAAAAAAAATCCTTCCTAAAATACACTACAAAGGGTGGACTACTGAGTGATACATTTTCGAGGATATACCATGGCAATACAAGAATTACAAGAAGTACTTTACTTTCTCTTAAGGTCCTCTTACACAGTATCTTTACTCCTCAAGTAAATGATAAAGCATGGCTAACAACAACAGCTTTAAACTACTTCTGCCACAACCCAAAAAACCACAGAAAGTGTTCTTCAGTGAGATCCAGTGAAGTGATTCCTGTGTTCAGAGTCTGAACAGTTGCCGATTTAAGTACACGTGAACGATGCATTCATTGGAACTGAACAACTGAACAGATTTTGAAAGCCAGAGTGACCTACTGTGCATTCTGTCAAACACCTTCCTATACAGGATTAACTAACTCCTGGTACAAATCACTATTTTTATTTTTTTTCCCTCCACGATTCTCAAGGAAACAATGGGATGAGAAGGTTTCTCAAGAAGACAGAAAGTGCTGTGTTGAGACTGCTGCAGCACAGAGCACTGAAACAGAAGACAGCAGAATTCCTAATCTACACTGAATGAGGAATATTAAATATACCAAGTTTACCTTTTCCTGTGGAATTTGATTTTACTATCTAATTAATGGTTTACAATACTTAATAATAACAGCTAAAAATATAACGAAATCCAGTATTAAAATATATTCTCTTTATTTCACTGTTCACAAGACCTTTTCTAAACACATTTCTGTATCTAACCCACCAGTTTCTTCTAGTTTTAGATGACACTACAGTACCTGTCATGCACCAGCTAAAACCAGTTCAGTCATTTATTGACACTCCTCAGCTGTGCCACAGTCATGTTTTTGACACGACTTTCCATTGTATAGACAAATTCTGTTGGTTTACTTCCTAACTGCTCAACTCTTCTTAAGTTTGAAACCCTGAAGTTCCTACAATGTAGGCACCTTTTCATTAATATAGATATAGCGAGACAGGTATATAAGCACCTCCCCTCACATACACTTCTGCTGTGCTTGATGCAGAACACCAGGTTGTGCAGAAAAATCTTTTTGCTTTTAACAAAATTCACCCTGTCCCCAGACTTTTTCAGAAGCTTGATTTTTATCCTAGCAGTGTATGAGTGGACCACTGAGAAATTAGTAGCTTTTAACAGCTGGTAAGGCAGAAGAGATTCTTAGATAGGCACAGGGAACAGGTTAGTTCTTCCTCTGTGTACTTAAAATGTACACAGGACTTGACTCTTGCAATAAATGCTAAGCAGCTCACCATCAGAGCAACCGTAGTGATTCAGAGAACAGCAACTACAAACATCACAGCTCTAAGCAGATTAACTGACACACACAAAACAATCAGACAGCAGTATCTCTATAGCATGTATAATGAAAGACTAATTCGGAATAACATAGAAATCATATGTATCTAAGGTTAGCTGCAAAATACTGTATGTGTCTGATTAAACAAGTTAAATAAAAAATCCTCATTTTAAAAAAGCTATCAAGGGAAAGAAACAAAGATACAAAATGTTTCTAGGGAAAATATTAAGCTGCCTTAACAATGTGACAAACTATTAATTGAGGAAAAACTCACAAATTCCAGCTAGGATAGTAAATCCATCTTGCTTTAACAAGTCAAAACTCTGCTGTCACAGACTCCCTCTCGCCAGTAAAGCGCGATGATCAGTTAACAGCAGCTTCTCATTAAGATGCTGCAGGAAACCAAATCCCTGGGAGAGGCAGACATCTAAAAGAACTTTGTGCCTTTCTCTGTTCTCATCCCAGGAGCCAACAGTGCTGAACACAGAAATCAGTAAAACTTGCATCAACTGAAGAAGAGTTTCAGAGAGACCACAGTTTTAGACTTTGTGGTTCATGGATTAATTCCATATACCACTGGATACATAAGTACTATTTGGTTTGAAAGAAAGAACTGGTCAGCTCGTAGAAAGCAGTGGCAATAACCCAGTCATTCTTCACTCTTGAAAAGGGAGCTGTAGGCTTAAAACTCAGGCAAAAAAGCAGCACTACGTGTACATTTCATTTAGCTTTGAAATCTGCAAGATCCACTGCTTGGGTGATGTACAGGATTGCAACACTACATAAAAATAAAGCTTATATCACAAAGTCCATCTACAGTCTATCTGCAGAAACACTGAAAGAAAAAGGCTAATTAAGGTATACACATATTTCCTGAAAGCAAACAGTGAGGGTAGAAAAAGATTACTTCGTGTTACTACGATGTACTATGAGAGCAGTAATGGCTTAATCAAACAAAAGTTTAGCTGCAGTCTCAGATAAAATTTCTGAACCAGGACATCCCCCTGACTTCAGCAAACTCCCAAGTGAGAGAGGCTCCAACAAATTCAAAATCTAAAACGTGGCTGGGCAGAACGGCAGAAAAACATACTGGGGGGAACAACTCTGCATTGAAGGATGGATGACTGGGTCCTCTTTCATGTATAAACTCAACAAATGTGTCAGCTTATTTACTAAGGAAATTCACAAACTTTAAGCCATGGATATTATCTTAACAAGGAATCAGTTAAAACTGTATTATAACCATGTAAACACCTTTTCCTAGTCTGCACTCCAAAGGACATCTTAAGAAAGGTGAACCCAAAGGATGTAGTGTTTAAATCTTCCCAAATATATTCAACAGAGGAAAAAAAATAAATTGCAATGCTCAGAAGTAATCATGTAAAACCAGTATTGTCTTGCTTCTCACATCTGCTTTGTGCGTCTATCTCTGCATTTCTCCAGCAAAAGCTGTTTACTTACTAAGGGATATATGTTCTTTACCATAACACATCATCTGAAGCATTATTGTCTCAAATTAAACAAATAATTGTTTCAAACTAGATTTGGAAGAAAGACATAGGCATAATAAAATCTGAATTTCAAGTTGGTATGAGTTGCTCTCAGGCATATTATTCTTAAAAGAATGGAAAACTTCAACTGAAATTGAAAGTAGTGATTAAGTGGATGCGGGCAGTGGAACACCTGGAAATCCCAAGTGTAACAAAATAATTATATACTTGTTTTTCTTTTTTGAGAGCTAAAGACTTGTATTAGTTAGGAATTAGTTTTCTTTTCAGAAACAACTGAAGAAATCAGCTGCTTAGATGCTACAATGCTGACTATCACGATAACTTCAGAAAACAGAGAAGAATAAAGAAAGTAAACTGTAAAAATTTCAATGGAATTTAAATACCGCATTGAAGTGGGAAGAGGATATATGAAAAACACTCTCCTCACAAATAATTCACAGGATTTAGACAAAGGAAATGAATATCAGAACTATAACAAGGTTTTGTTTGGTTTTGTGTTTGTCTGTTTGTTTGTTTTTTAAATCAGAGACACTAAGAAAAATAGTCTAACAAGAAGAAATAAAACTGAGATATAATTAGGAAGGGAAAGCCCATAAGCTGGAAAGACTTGTAAATCTTCATGACTGTTACAGAAGCTCATATTTTGTTGGAAAGGGCACAGGATAGACCAAAGAATGCCTTAACAAAAACAAAACAAAAAAACCCAAACAAAAAGACCCATTAAAAACAACAACAAAAACAAAACACCAAACAAACAAAACACACAAAACACCACAAATGACAAAATAATGTTGTATTTCATTGTTCCAGGGATTTTATAGATGTGATGTTATTCCCAGGGCTTTCTGTGCAAATTTTTGATTGTTTCTTTAATCAAATTTTGACTCATAAGACAAAAACTGCAATGTATTCTTTCAACTTAAAATAGATTTTTTTTAACTGATAAAAATATTTGTACCATAACCTGGTCACTGCAGATGGAAAACTGATTTACCTGGATATTTTCAGCAAAGCTGGCTGAGACAGCACTGCATCAATTCTCTGGTAGGTATAATTTTCCACACATTTGAGAGAAAGCATTGTGTTTATTTTCCTTCGAGTTCCTGATGCTTTTATGCATTTTGTTTAAAGTTTATATAATCTGCATATTATTTAAAAATTAGTCATTTTTCTGAGGTAATATTAATTTGTAAAGCACTATTTTAAAATAACTAAAATGACAGATGGAAAAAATGACTTTTAGTTCTTGGGATAAGAAGTGATTTTGAGCAACATTTTGCAGCCCCAGAGTGCTGGAGTGAATATCCCTCCTCTCTTCCAGCACCTGAACTCACTTCAACAACAGCCCATGGAAGCAGCAAAGTAACACTGGGAGTTAAGGCTCAGACGAACAGAACTGCCACCGAGATCTGTTACTGCCACCAGACAGACCCCTCAGCAGCGTGAAGCTGGTGGGAAGTGAGAGACTGCTAGCCTGCTGTTTTGAAGAGTTCATAAAGTTGTGAAAACAATGTGACTGGAGGAGCAAGGCGGGGTTGGAAAGGATGAAGACAGGAGAGCCTTGGAGAGCATAAGGGAGTAAAGGTGGATGTTTGCGTCCTCTGGTTCCTTCAAGCAGAATATAAATTTACTGGACTTTTAGAAGTGTATGTGAAAACTGTGAGAAGGTTCCTACTGGCTCCTACCCAGAACATTGTCTCCCATACTGGGAAACAACCTCCACAGGGCCAAACTGCTGGCAGGAGAACGGGAGCAAGGTGCTCTCCAAGAGCATCTCCCTCTGGTTCCACAGCTGTGTGGTTAGGCAGCACTTCGTGTGTTTCACAGAATCACAGAATGTTAGGGATGAGAAGGGACCTCAAAAGATCATCTAGTCCAATCCCCCTGCCAGAGCAGGAACACCTAGATGAGGTTACACAGGAAGGTGTCCAGGCAGGTTTTGAATGCCTACAGAGAAGGAGACTCCACAGCCTTCCTGGGCAGCCTGTTCCAGTGTTCTGTCACCCTCACTGTGAAGAAGTTTCTTCTCATATTTAAATGGAACCTCTTGTGTTCCAGTTTGTACCCATTGCCCCTTGTCCTACCGTTGGCTGTCACCAAGAAGAGCCTGGCTCCATCCTTGTGACACTCACCCTTTACACATTGATAAACATGAATGAGGTCACCCCTCAGTCTCCTCTTCTCCAAGCTAAAGAGCCCCAGCTCCCTCAGCCTTTCTTCATAAGGGAGATGCTCCACTCCCTTAATCATCTTTGTTGCCCTACGCTGGACCCTCTCCAGCAGTTCCCTGTCCTTCTTGAACTGAGGGGCCCAGAACTGGACACAATATTCCAGATGGGGTCTCACCAGGGGAGGGTAGAGGGGAAGGAGGACCTCTCTCGATCTACTGACCACCCCCCTTCTAATACACCCCAGGATGCCATTAGCCTTCCTGGCCACAAGGGCACAGTGCTGGCTCATGGTCATCCTGCTGTTCACCACGATCCCCAGGTCCCTTTCCCCTACACTGCTCTCCAACAGGTCATTCCCCAACTTATACTGGAACCTGGGGTTGTTCCTGCCCAGATGCAATACTCTACACTTGCCCTTGTTATATTTCATTAAATTTCTCCCCACCCAACTCTCCAGCCTGTCCAGGTCCTGCTGGATGGCAGCACAGCCTTCTGGTGTGTCAGCCACTCCTCCCAGCTTGGTGTCAGCAGCAAACTTGCTGAGAGTGCACTCTATTCCCTCATCCAAGTCATTGATGAATATATTGAATAATACTTTATATAGGGTATCTCTGAAGAGAGCAACAGTAGTACAACTCCATCTGGAGAGATCACAAACTGAAGTTAAAAGAATATTACACACAGTTATTTTAAGTGTATGAAGAATTTATTATGAAATCATGACAGGGCTCATTATGACAGAATAGTCTCTCTGGTTCCTAGTTGGCACTGGATTGAAAAGCATTATTAAAACCACAGACGGAAGCAGCTAAAAACTGAGGCAGAGCTAGGAGAAGAGAGGTCAAGTATGTTGAATTAAAAGAAAATAGGCAGGAAATCTGCTTCTTCCTCTAAGTTGTGACAATGATTTCTTCCCTTACTATGGACCTTACAGATGTAGTCAAGTCCTTGCTCTTAACCCGGGAGAGAGTGAGAAAAAGCTTCTGTAAACTGGTAGTTGACCATTCTCCCAGTACAGGAAGAGAAGGAAGCAGCAACCAGGACACACTGCAGTTTGATAACACTGCACTGATCCAAAGGCTTTTTTAGATTAGCTGCGACCTTCTGTTTTAAATTCGGAGATCTGTAAAATTTCTTATTTAGCTTCTTTCATTCACTGTATTTACTGAACATCGCGCTACATTCAAACCTTAATCTCAGCAACAGATTTTTTTTTCCCTATTATTACCTACCTTCCATGGATTCTGAGAATATTAGTAATATTAGTGATATGTTTCAGCACTTAATTACTACCAAATTTAATACTGAATACAGCATTACTGAACAGTAAGACACCTACCAAATGAAGTGATGGAAGCAAAAACTAAATACGATTCAGCTTTAATTTTTTTTTTGTTTGTTTTTGTTAAGGAGGGAAAGGGTTTTGAGCAGTTCTATGAAAAAGCTGCATGCTGTTCCTGAGATCAGTTTTTAGCTGGTTGTTGAACTGAATCAGACCACGAAGGAGTCAGACATGTTTTCCCCACTCCTTACAATTCTTCTTATCTTTTTCAGACTGGTGCATATTTAGAAATAAAATTTTGGCAGGTGGGCAGGACAATATGATAGAAAAGCTAGGCATAAAAGCAGGTGGACAGGACAGCAAGAGAGCAAGTATCAGTGAGTAAGCAGACTCCAAGAGCAGCCAAGGGGACACTATAACCCAGAAGCAGGTGAAAAGGCAGGGGAAAAATGCCAGACATTCAGCAGGTCGATAAAGCAGCACCAAACAGCGCGTGTGCCAAGCAGCAGAAGAGTAATTCCGCAGAGTCAGCAGATGCGCTCAGCGGGAAGGCGATGCCAGGAGCTCGGAGCAGGAGAAGGGGGACAGGGAAGGGCAATGCCCATGTGCAGTCAGATCCAAAGGACGGTAAGGAGGCGACACCAGCCGTTCCACGGACGGACAGGGCAGTAGGTAGTCAGCATCAAGCAATTAGCTGGTCAAGAGGTAACGCCAGACAGTCAGGCAAAGGGCCAAGATTTGAGGAGGAAAAAGCCCCACAGCCAGCAGGTAGAGAGAATAAAGGAGTAGTGAATGCCAGGCAGTCCCCAGGCAGGGAAGGCAGCGAAAGACCAAAGATGTGACTGTCGGCAAGGACAAAACATGAGCCTGCCAACCGAATGACAGGGCAGCGGGGTGGCAGTGCTTCTCCAATAACTTAGGATACCATGAGTGAAGCAGTCCCCAGAATCTAGATGCTCACTCTCTGGTAATATCATTGTATCAGAGTGAACCAGGAAAATCCACAGGAGATTAGCACACAAATGGAAACAGCAGATGAGACTGACCCTAGCACTTGGGGAGGCCATGGGACCTTCCTATAAAACAAAAATATGAGAATCCACAAGAAAATCAAACAAATGGAAAAAATGTGTCTAAAAACTGTTTCTGATGATGATTAAAAAAGCAAAAAAATACTAGCAAAGAATTAGTTTGGAAATGATTGGGTGGGATTGAAAATGTTGCTTACCCCTCTCTGGAGCCCACATAATGGGAATGTTGGGAATTTCTGCAGCAGAAAAACAGAAGAGAAAAGGGATTTCTGACTCCCAGTTCAAGGAAAGCATGTCAGTTTAGGACTGGGTAACCTCTTTGGGCAAAAAATAAGAATTCAACTGAATCTTTGCCCATCCCCAGATACATGCCTTTATTGAGGTTTGCAAAAAATTTAAGAAGCCCACATCATTTTCATTTCATGTCATCCCACCCTTATTCCTCAAAACCACACTTACCTCTAGCACAAGGTGCATAAGAGGGGGAAGGGGATGGTCTTGTGAGCTCATTCCCATATCCACTGCAAAATAGCTTGTGAAGATGAACAGGAGTACCCATTAGCCACTGCCAGCCATTGTGAGAGACACTGAGTAAGTCATTAACTGTTACTCATCATTAGGGTAGGCTGGTGTTTGAATCTGGCTTAGATACATCCACAGTCTAATGATTGAAGAATCAGTCTTACGAGTCTTGTGGGGTAACCCTCTTCTATTGCAAGAGTTGCAAAAGTACAAAACTTAGCACCCTTTTTTTACCTTGAATCTCCTCTTTAACTTAATCACTCTGTTGTTTAACACGTTGTTAGGTTTTTTTAAACAAATTAAACCATGTTTCCAAAATCTTAGCTGCTGCTCCATTTCAGAAACACGTAATGAACTCTGGAATGTAAAAACTGAGAAAATCCCAGCAGTATTAAAATTCAGTAGTTTAACTCTTCTGTCATTTCAGTCATGAGCCTTTCTATTCAGTATCTTCCTAGTAACCAAAAGACAACCAACTAGGAATCAAACTTCACTATTTCTGTCTTCTTAGACGTCCACATTGTATGGACTTCTGCCTGCACATTAAGTTCGTATCGGGAACACCAAAAACTTACATCTCACTTGATAAGGCAATAATTTGCAACAAGAAGCCAATTCTTCCCTCTCATGCAAACTGCAGACAATCTTAGACACAGTAAAAGCAGCATTAGTTCTGCTGTGCACTGTTGAACTAGGATCTGGTAAGGTCACTCAGACAGAATCCATATGAACATGCCATGTAACTCATATGCAACAAAGCACTTAAGGAATGTGGCGGTAACAGGCTAGGCTGACAGAACATTATTTATACTAATTCTCCGGGTTTCAGCCACTCATTCTCCTGCTAGCTGAGAAGGCACAGGAATAACAGAGGCTAATATAACTGCAAATTTAGAAGCTGGGGTCACAGGACAGGAAATTCTTGCACATCCAAACTTTCCTTTATCAAACGCTACTGTTTGCGTTTAGAATAGAATGACGGGAAGTTTAGGCAGAGGAGACCACGTGATTTCCATCATGGCTGATAATGACATAAACCAGCCAGGAACAGCATACACTGACTGAACCCAAATAGATCCTAATCCCATAGAGTATGAGGTGCTCAGAGCATGCATTGGGAGTTTCATCAAATCCCCTGATTCTGTGGTCAGCAGCAATTACAGTTTGCTGCACCACAGCAAGAACAAAGTTGCCAGCACCTTCTCTCCAAACCTTTCAAGGCTCAATGAAAACAAACTATGGCAAACTGATCTCAGCAAACCACAAGATGATGTTTATTTGTGGAAGAAAATGTGAACTTTTTAAATCTAGTGAAGGTTTAAATGTCAATAATAAATCATCAACAGCAGATTATGCACCTCATTATTAAAAATTGGGAAAAAGAATATACACATGAAGTGACAAGAAGCTAAAATATCTGTGAGTGGTCTAGATTGATGTTAAAAGGCAAATATTTTTCTTGTCGATAACTGGTAAGACTTTCATGCCTGAGTGTGACAATAGTAATTTCAGTTTTGTATTCTGGTACCTACACTGAGTTAGCATTTTGCTAAAGCTTCGCTGCTCCACACGGTAGCAACCAGCAGAAGGAGGCCAAGGACCAGCTATAATCCTAAGAATAACTGCTGAGGCCAGCTGCTTTCCAAGACTCTTCCAGTTTCTTTCCATTTAGTGGATGGAAGAGCTCCTACACAGCAGGCAAGGAGCAAATCAGAAATCCTGTACTCTTTAATAAGTATTAGTATTAATGATCAACTATTTTAATAGTGAGTCATTTTGCTACTCTGGTGTGTTTATGTCAAAAGGACTAACTCACTTGAACTTTCATACATCTTAAATCCAAATTAGTATTTGCCCTCTAGTTATTATTTCTTTAAGCTGTCTTCACAGAGAAGTCTTCCTAACATGTCTATACATTTTTTGTTAATTTTCTCCACATTATGCTTTTATTAAACTCTTTGTAATAGACCATTACCCAAAAAAAAATTCACATTAGAGGCAACAATTGCATAATTACAGGCCTGACAACGTTCCAGAAAGGACGACAAGATCCACCCACTCTTGTGGCTACACTGATAATAGGATCCAAGGCAGTTAAAGTTAACAGAGAGATGTCCAATCAAGCTGTGGTCCTTACAGTGAAAACACAGCTAAAAGGCATCAGTAATGTCGAGAGGAGGAGAACCCTTCTCTTCACTCAAATAAAAGTAAATTATAATCATGTTTTTCTTCTGAGTGTATTTTTGAAAGTAATTGGGATCACTGGAATATGAAGCATTTGTCCATGCACAAAATATGCTGAGTCTCTTTCCAACTTCCATTCTGAAATTACCTTGGAATAAAAAGCTTTATTCCACAATTTAGGATAAAAAAGCAAGATTTTGCTCATTACTGTACCTTTGCTTCTCATTCCATGAAACATTCAAATCCCTTACTACTGTTTTCTTCTTTTCAACAGAGCTTGCAAATGTTTCATACAAGTTTGAAAGACAGAAAACAGGAATGATATTTGCTATATGAGAGTGTTAAGGAAAGCTAAAATAAAGCACATAAAAACTGATCCTCAAATGGGCAAAAATACCCTCCTGCTTAACAGGAATTTTATTATCTTTAGGATGTGATGGTCAGATGACTACACAGAATGTTAACACATTAGTTAAAAACAACAAAAAAAAATCTCTTTGTCCCAGCATCCTCAACTGATATTACCAGAGTTTTGGATTTAAAAAAAAGACAGAGAAGCAATTCCTGTGTAATCCTTTTGGATGCAGGGGAAAAATTGCTTATTTTTTAATCCCAGGATCCATTTGAATCAAACTGTCTTCTCATTTAACACATATAGAACATAAGGCTAGAATCTAGCTTGGCCTTCCACACAGGATAATTCATTAAATGTCATCCTTGACTTCTGTAAGGAGTACAAGATAACTTGAGTTTTATAAAGTATCTATTCCACAAACAATCGCTTTTGATTTGACAGGATTAAAACAGAGAATACAGCTCTTCTTCACAGAATTTGTTTGTTTAATTAATTTCTCATTGTTAAACAAACCAACCAACTCAAACACAAGTCTTATTGAGCTTTTCTGGCTCAAGCTTCTTCTCACCAGCTATTGTTACAATTCTCTTTAGCAGATCAACTAAACAGACTGAGTTGTGTAACTTTCACAGAAAGCACCTCTCCTGGTCATTATATTTTTTCACCTTTTTCTATATCCATTGTGACATTTCAAACTTTTTAGAAAGGAAAAATAAGCAGTTTTCAGCTTTCCATTTTAGACAAATCAATTGTATATACAGAGACAGAAGTATTCTATTCCCCCTTTTTCCCCCACCATCTTCGTACTTGTCCATGTTAGGAAATCTATACAGAAACAAGTTGAGAGACATACATTCTTTCAATCCAGCATCTCATCTTGATAGACTGATGTGGAAACATGTTCAAAAATGCTGTTTATGTAGCAGAATGTCAAGAATTTACCAAGCCTCTTTATTTATCAAAATCAGCATGCTTCAGAAATGCTTTCTTTGTATATTTGTAATTAGTTTCTTTTTTGTTCTTCTTTTTTTTTTTTTGTGTGTGTGTGTGTGGTTTGATTTTGTGCGTGTGTGTGTGGTGTTTATTTGGGGGGGGGGGCTGGGGTGGAGTCAGGGGCTTCTTGTCTTTTGTTTGTGTAACCTCTGATACTAAAGTGAGTGGAGTTGACATGGGATCTGACTTCCTTCCCTCTCACGCGTCTCACCACAGCTCTCCTGGCAGCTCGCAGGTATTTCTGTACAGTGACTGCAGTTGATAGAAGCACAACCAAGCTCTTCAGTGATGCTGGCATGTTACCCAGTTTTCCTGAGAAAACCACACAGGAGAGGAGAAAGTGCACTTTCTAGCACTTTGTAAATCAGTTAGATCAGTGTGGAATTTCCCAAGACACAGGTAAGCTGATGGTGTACCATGTAGTGCAAATAGTCGGTATACTGCTGCTTCTTGAAGACAATGGTAATAGTTGGTTAGTGAAAAGTGTTCTGCAACTAAATATATCAATTCTGCTATAATAACATGCCTTCCAAATACAAAACTAAAAATCTAATTATAGAATTTTAAATTAAATGAATAAGGCACACAAATATATTTTGATTTTTATAACCTTAAAGACAGCATTTCAGATAATAAATTTTATTAAAAAATTAGAGCAGACTGGATAAAGACTTAGTCGTATAAGCTAGGAACTATCTGAAGGGCTAAGAAAAAGGGAATAATACCTTACAGAGCTGTTGATGAACTTCTAACAGAGCAGCACGGAGTTTGGAAGGAGTCTGTCACAGAACAGTCTATTCCAGTTAAGCGTATTTGTTGCCTAGACACACCTGGCAAAGTTTCATAATTCAGACCCTTCAGGAGCAAGCTGGGTTAGAAACATCGTTTTCTAAGAAACATGGAGAACAATAGTTCTCAAAAGATCTGATGACAAGTTACAGGATCAGACATCATACATACACAGTACACTTCATTTTACAATAGCACTACACAGAAATCAAACTTAATGGGCAGTGAGACCTCCATTAAGAGATATGGAAAACTACAGTCTTATAATAGACTACAAAAATAAATGCTGAAAAAGGTTGTTAAATTGGAGAATTGAATTGAATATTGAAGGGTGAAAAACTGGAACAACAGCCTGGGTAATTAGAGGCCGTATGGTTTCATAGAATTCCTACCAGAAAATGACTCATGTCCCATGTGAGATGAAGACTTCATTCCTCCTCACTATGGATCCATCTTGAAGTGACAGTTTGTGAAAAGACAATGAATTTCTCCTGACGCAGTGTCAACATTAAGATGCTTTTGGTTTGGCACTAAGAAGAGTTGAATTCTGCTGAAGAAGAACAGAAGTACTCCCATATCCACAACAAACAATACTAGAAGTCCTGCTGCCCTGGAAAGGCACTATTTGAATCAGGGAGGACAAAAACCCTTCATATTATTTCTAGTTTACATTATTGCCTATTAAATGGAAGTTGTTATCTGAAATGTCTGAGTGGATTTGGGTTAATCTGGGGGAAACACGTGCTGTAAGAGTATGGTTGTAACATGACATACCCTGTCATATCAGAAGAATCTTATTTCATTAACAAATTTGAAGGGAAAACAAACAAACCAAACACACACATGGAAATTGCAAATCATAGAGATTAAGAGGAGTGTCAACATTACTTGGGAATGAGAAATGGAAGAATACCAACATTAAAATAGTCTTTGGAAATGAAAAGGAATTTGAAGAAAAATTCACAGTAAGGAAAAGCTTGGGAAACAGCAATAGCACAAGATACATTAGGGAACTGGGAAAAGACCGGTGAGAGAAAACTGGCAATTGGTAATGATTATAAAAACACTGGTGCAACTTTGATTTGAACATACAAAAACTTTACAGCACGGCAAAATAAAGAATTTATTCTCTCCAGACATGGCTTTTGTGTGGCTTGGGTTTGGAGCATTTTGTTCATATTGAGCATGCTTTTTTTTTTTTTTTCCCAGAAAAATGCTGACAAATAGGAAGCAGTTCAGAGAACAATGATTTCTTTTCACAGACTAAAGAACTCTGATGAAAGAATAAACAAATATGCATATATTGTCAGATTAAATGAAAACATGTACGTGCCTAAATACATTTTAAAACAGTCTATAAATATTGAAGAATATAAACAGCAATAACTAAAAGGTGCATTCTTCATTTCTCCAGCGCATTGGAAGAGGAGGAAGACTGCAAGGAAACATCTGTCTGGCTTTTACATGATGGAAAAGAGCTCTTCTATGCTTCATCTGAAGTCTTATCTTAAAATTGCAGGGCTGACATCTGCCCTGTCTCTGAGCTACGTGTGAACACACATGGTGACACAGCTCACAGATGTCCACCACCAGCTGAGGCACAATAAGTTGACTTCTATTGCCACTGAGCACATAAAATTAGTCTCATAGCAGGGCAAACAAGACTTGCAAGCCACACTAGAGACGAAGGATAAGAAAACAGCTAGAACACTCTCTTAAGGGCAAACAAGTGGATTTTTTGGATGTGCAATTTTACAAAAGAATAAATATAAAAATAGAGAAGACAGAAGCTAGTAAACTGTGCAAAGCACCTGTATACATGGGACTTCCTTTCTAACTTGTATTAACCAACAGCAATAGAGAAAACGCATTTCTATATCACAAGATCCTTAGCGATAGATAAAAGTGCTGCCACATTATTTAAATATCTTCACAAAAGATAATGAATACTATCATTAACATGAACTGTAACTACCACTCAAATACTGTAGTTCCAAGGACAAAACGTTTGTATCTGGAAATAAAAAACAAAAGTGCCCTGAACTTAACTTTGGCCATATATAAAGCCCTGATCACTGTCCAGCAACAGACACTTTTTTCAATCAACAAGCACACTGGATGAGCATTTCCGGTAGGGATTTAAACACTACCCCCACAAATTACAGGGAAAATAAGGTAGTAAAAAAAAAAAAAAAAAAAAGTGTTTGTATCTACAAAATTAAGCCTACACTTTGGTATTAGTCCAAATGCAAACTACCATCAACTGCCACAACAGATGAGGAACTGCAGTGTGCACTAATAACATCTACAAGACAGTTTCCTTCAAATTCAGCCGTCCATTGGGTGATTTTTTTTTTTAAATATCTACATGCATTTAATCACTTCTCGTCACGTAGACAAGAAAGTGAAGGATATTCACGCTGCCTAATTCAATTGTCCCTCACCCCTCAAAATGTGAATCATAGTAACTAATTCAAAAGCTTCTCCCCACCCACTGACTAGACTCAGACAGTAAATTCAGGGACCGGAGACAGGTAAGGAAAATCAGATATTGTGAATACCCATAAAATCATCTCTTCTATTATAAGAAAAACAGTCGTTACACATCATTGAAACAACTGCAATAACCTCGTATGATTCTGATACAGCGTTCGAAAGGCCAGCTGACACGGGAAACTGAGTAATTTTTTTTCTAAAAACAACCATAGATTTCTGAAGTTTAAAGAAGTTATTTTTAATAGATACATTATGCTAGGAAGTGAATTTCAATTTAATCAATAATTAACACAGTTCAATTAATATTAATTCTTTGGGCTGTAAATAATCTCAGGAACTAGCTTTATCTTGTGCAGTACAATAGCAATTATGCATCTATATTCAGAAAAGAAAGAAGAAAAACATGTTTTCTAAATCAAAAGTACAGGAGGATTAAGGAGAAGCAGGACTGAATCATTCCAGCTGAAATATGACCCGAGGGACTACTCTCCCTACTCTCAGGAAAAATGCTGAAATGTCTTCCAGTATCAGCTTCAATTATTGCCAGTTTAAAAATCATGTCTTAAAGATGACATCTCGATAGCACAATGTCATAATCACATCATTTTGTTATCAGTTCAGCAATGAGAGGAGAACATGCTGGATGAGCATCATACATGGAAAAGATTAAAACTACTTCCTATATCAATGCAAGCTTTCCTGAAGGCTTGCTATTGCACATTTCATCTTGACATGCTGAATTTTCCATTTTGAATCGGTTCTCTCATTGACTCAAAGACATAAAATATGGGGTCAAAGCTTATGCTGCTTCATATGTTTTAGTTATGACACATACTGGCAAGCTGATTTTCTTCCCTTAAAAACATTCTTTGAATGAATGATATAATAAACCCTAACATAAGAACAAACCTTATCATTGCCACCTTGTAGTAAACACTGGGATTCAATTTCTCCACTGTGATTTAAATTCAGTCTTGCAAGTTCATCCAACTTCGTCCTGACTTTGTCTGCAATAGAGTTCATTTTCTTTCTAGTAGTTGTGGTTTGGATTTAGTATGAGAAGCATACTAATGTTTTGGTAGTTGTGGGTAGCCAAGGACTATTATTACTATTATTATCATTATTATGATTATTATCATTATTAAAGTCTTATGAGGAGTGGCTGAGGGAACTGGGGCTGTTTAGCCTGGAGAAAAGGAGGCTGAGGGGAGACCTTATCGCTGTCTACAACTACCTGAAAGGAGGTTTTAGCATGGAGGGTGTTGGTCTCTTCTCCCAAGTAGCAAGCGATAGGACATGGGGAAATGGCCTCAAGTTGTGCAAGGGGAGGTTTAGATTGGATATTAGGAAAAAATTCTTCACAGAAAGGGTTGTCAGGCATTGGCATAGGTTGTCCAGGGAAGTGGTGGAGTCACCATCCCTGGAGATGTTTAAAAGGTATTTAGATGAGGTTCTTAGGGACACAGTTTAGTGCTAGAGTTAGGGTATGGTTGCACTCAACGATCCTGAGGGTCTCATCCAACTGAAACAATTCTATTATTATTATTGTTATTATTATTTTCTCTTCCTTTTCTGTCCTGTTAAAGGTTTAACCCCAGCTGGCAAGTAGGACCATGCAGTTGCTGGCTCACTCTCCCCTGCAAAGTGTGGTGGAATAGAGAATCAGAAAGGAAAAAAAAAAAAAAAACACCTCGTGAGTGAGATAAGGACCATTTAATAGGACAGCAAAGGAAGATAAAAATACCTAATAGAACATACCAAATAAGTGATGCACAATGCAACTGCTCACCACCCGCAAGACCGATAACCTTTTTGTTCCGGAGCAGAGGTATTTGCCCCAAAGCCAACTCCAGTTTCTATACTGAGCCTGATGTCATATGGTGAGGAACAGCCCTTTGGGCAGCCTGGGGCACCTGCCCTGGCTGTGCTCGCTCCCAGCTCCTGGTGCACCTGGTAGAGCATGGGAAGCCAAAAAGCCCTTGACTACCTGGAAACAACCAGTGGGTTATCAACATTCTTCTCATACTAAATCCAAACTACAGCTATTGGGAACAAAACTGACTCTATCCCAGACAAAACTAGGACAAATTCAGTTGAGTGAGAAGAGAGTAGATATTGTCATATATAAATTCATTTTAAATATTGGAATAATTCGACAGTCAGAACACTTAATTCTGTTGTAACCAACTGATGTCTTGTATACCTATTATATTTAAAAACAATGCATTTTGCCTTCAGTACAAGTTATTAATTATTTTTATATCAATGTGTTTTTATTATATAAAGACACTTTAACAACTCAGATAATTTTTAAAATGGCTCACTGTAACATCAAAACCTGTCAAACAAATCATCACCACCTGTCTCAAATAATTAGTTTGAGTAATAACAATGAAGCAATCTAAGGAAAATACTAGGCGTTTATGGTGAGAGTTCTCATTTGTTTATTTCTTGTCCCAAATGCTTCTGCTGACACCCCTACTTAGGCTTGACCTTGCATGAAGGAAATAAATCAGGAAATCTGAAACAGAAATTCAGTCCTCCTTTCACAGAGTGCTGGGAATACAACCTTCAAAACTGTTACACTTAGCTTGCAAGTAAGAGACCAATTCAACCTACATACGTTTTACTTTTGTGTTGCTTTAGCACAGCAAATCATCCACAAACTCAGTTTCACTAGCTAGCGCACTGAAGACATCTTATACTGTTCCCATTTGCTGATAAACAGACCTTTATGTTTTAGTTACTTATCGTTTCTAGTAAAACATCTACAAACATCAGAAGTAACATATGGGGGCATTTTCTTTATATGTTTGTTTAGTTACACAAATTTTATACAACAAATTGAAAAATATATTTAGATTCCTAGTGGCAAAAAAGTTAAAATGCAGTCATGGTTGACAGAACACATTTGTAAATAAAAAGCATTGAAGGCGTGTTATCATTAACTCAAATAAACTCTAAGTTAAAAGTCTAAGCAACTGAAAATTTATATGAGTATTTAAGAGAAACCTAAACATGTTAAATAATGGAAATAAACATTTCAGGCACTCAGTCTTAATTCTGCCCTTTAGTGAACATAAGCAAACCAAAAAAACAGCATGTGATTTTAAAAACTCATATTAATCTAATCTGAAACCATAAATACTAAAATACTCCAATCACACGGTCACTGCATATTACCATTCATGGCCATGAGGTTACTAGGTTCTTTGTTTTGTTTTCTTTTCTTACCTTAGCACCTTGTAGGTGGAATGTAATCAGATTTTCCGTGCAACTTTTACTGGCGCAGGTTACCTCCATCCCTGTGCTTGTTTAGCTTTTCTTGACAATGTGGTGTAAAGCAAAGCAACAGCAGCTTTGCACAGATTTTCCCACCCCCACCCCCTGCCCTTCCCACCCTAATCTATAATGTGGTAGTTTGGTAGTTGTCAATGCAGTAGCTTGCAAGGGAGAATTAAAGGATCTCCCTTATCCCACTTTCCCTTCTGCAGGACACATCAAAAGCCCCAAAAGTTTTTGCTTAGCAGTGTTGTATTGCAGTGCTAAAGAAAATTACACCAAAAAGCCATTTGAATTTTATTTGGTAAGGGGTCTGGAAATCCATGATACTGTGCCACAGTTTAGTTAGAAAATTGCTTTGGGTCAGAACCCAAGGTCAGAGTAATTCTCTTGTGCTATATTCCCTATTGCTTTTTGTCCTTCCAAGTTGGTTATCACTTGATCTGTCCAGAGGTACTGCAAAATAAAGTTACAGAGGGAATTTAAAAAAAAATATCACCCCCCCTCCCTCAGACTCATATATTTCTACACCAAAGGGCAGATTTTTCTTATTCCAGAACTATCTCACCTCTGGAGTGACATCTCGTGGTGCAAACCCTGTTCCTCCAGTTGTTAAAATCAAATTAAGTTCCTTTTCATCACACCAATCTATCAGCGTCTCCTGAAAGAGAACATGAATCCTGTCAGATCTAACAAGTAATATGTGGGATACAGTTATCTCAGAAAACACCGGACAGCTTGAAATGTCTTAAAAACAGAAACACACACAATTAGTACAGGTAATTGTAAAGTCACTCATGGCTTTTTATACACAGATCATAAACGATTATTTATAATCAACGCATGAAAGAATAATTCAAGTATCCATCATTGTATTTTTGGAAATTGAAACTGAAATTCTGTTCTCCATCTCTTGACCTGAAATGGAAAACAAGAATTCACAGTTATTCATTTATATAACTGTTTTGTTTGTTTGTTTGTTTTTTTAATTTTGAGATATGAATACAATGCTTTATGTTACTAGAGGATGTGTGTTTAATACAGATGACTGATTCTTATTACAGTAACTTTGGTTTCTATGCTCCACTTTTTAATAACCTGAAAAAAGCAAGAACCACGTATTTGGAAGCTTGTCTACTAAAAGATGCAATAATACACCTGACGCAGCAACACAAGGGATTATCTAGAATCATCTTTTCTGCATTGCCTACAACATCTCAATAGGACTGTGTATACCACTTCAAAGGCTGGACTAAGAAAGCTTAATAAATCTGTCATGTAAATTCAATGACTTACAATACTAGGGAACTCAAGATACTAGAAAAGTTTTTAATTTCATTTGCATGCATTTTTTTTTAATGGCATTTTAAACTAGCTTTCAAATGGTGATAAAATTTTGATATAAGCAAAAAATTTATTTAGTCTCTATATCCACTTAAATATGAGAAGAAACTTCTCCACAGTGAGGGTGACAGAGCACTGGAACAGGCTGCCCAGGTTGGTTGTGGAGTCTCCTACTCTGGAGACATTCAAAACCCGCCTGGACACATTCCTGTGTAACCTGATCTAGGTGTTCCTGCTCCGGCAGGGGATTGCACTGGATGATCTTTTGAGGTCCCTTCCAATCCCTAACATTCTGTGATTCTGTGATATCACTTATCCTCTTCATACTCTACTGTGGGCTAGCATAGCAGCACAATGTCTCCTTGGAGTTCAAAATCAGCTGTGTTACATAAACTACACTCATTTATTGGACAGTAAAGTATCCATCTGCAGAAATCAATCAGATCAATTACTTCGGCTATCCTTATTCTAGCAAAGAAACCTCATTCTTCAAAAAAGTTTACAGTACATTAATGTTTCTGTAGTACTGTATTGGGGGGGGGAATGAACTGTTTGGGTGACTGTCTGCTACAAGTTTATTATTTATCACAAAATTAGATCTGAGCAATATACTGATTTAAAAAGCTTATAATATTGTTGATGACCACAAAACTGTCCAGAACATTTTAAAAAGCACTACCAATTTATAATAGTCCTCGAGTGAATGTTCTGCAGGCTTTGCACTGCAATGTAACTTCCAATTAAGAGGAAGCTCCTACACGGCATCTTTCAAATTGCAGGTAAAATAACCTTGTGTCTGCCCACAAGCCCCATCACGCAAACATATCCAAAGATTACTTGAAAAAGGGTTCTGTCTTTGTTTCTCCTTTCTTTACTCATTCTTTCTACTTCCCATTTGCATTATCTTGTCTTTATTAAATCTTTATTAAAATCACTCTCATCTTTTTACTCTCCCCTTTTTCAGGATGGCACTCAGGTAGGTTGTAGATTATGAGAAGCTTCTGGTTACATGAACATTTCAAATAAACTCGCAAAAAGAATATGAATAATATCTCAGACCCATACAAAAATTAACTCTTAAGTTTGACTTTTGAGTTCGGTTTTGAAAAAATGTGAATTACGGTAGTAAAAAGCATTCTGAGTCTTAAAATTGTTTGTTTCAATATCAGATAAGAATCAGAAAATTTATTTCAAAGAGGTGGCATGTTCTCTGTTTTATCATCTAAAAACATCTTGACTTTGAACAGCTACAAAGTTCAGAGAATATCAGAGAGAAGTTCAGTGTAAAGACGGTGTTTGGCAAAGTTAGAGCTTAATATTACATATCTTTTAAAAATTATTATAATCAAGAAAAATTCGTCAGTATAAAAGAGGAGGAAGATACTTTGTGGTTTTTGTTATTGTTTTGTGTTTGGCTTGTTTGGCTGTTGTTTTTTGTTTGTTAGACTTTTTTTTTTAACCTGCCAAACTCCCAACAGGTTTTATAGAGAAAATAAATCCTTCCACTGTTCTTAGTTTACTGCAGTTCAATAATACTCTAGTTAAGAGGGAAAAAATGTCATGTGATGGCCTACAAAAAGCTAAAGAAATCAGTATACACCCTAACTCTTCAAATAAACTGAGCAGTAACTATATGCCCATTACTAGTATTTCATCAGTGTATTTAGGCAGACATACATTTCTCTATCAAATTCTAGTTATAGTAAAGAAACATAAGCTTTCAGTAAGACCTTTGACTATCAGATAGCAAGTTTGGGTTTCACTGTATTTTAGAAGCGTAAATTGTACCACTTAGATCTTTTAAAACCATGGAAAACCACCAGAATCTGATATTCAGCTTATTTACCTTCTCTCTAGCCCACAGAATTCTATTCCACAAAACATTCTTAGTGACATTTTAAGTATCTAAAAAAGGAAGCACCGCTCCGATCAGCTGAGGACAAAAGGCCACTCAGATGCACTTGGCTGCTGCCAGCAGCACAGCTGGATTTTCCACCGGCTTTGCACGGAACCAAATTTGCTGCGTCTTCAAATGAGAACTCCTCCAGGCCAGGGGCCCTGTGGTGCTACAGTCCTGTGGGATTTCTTCTTTCTCTTTGTTCTATTTTTCACTTTGCTAACAAGAGCGCGGTAACAGCCCTATACGTTTATGCTTCTGAAATGATTAGAAGATATCCCTTCAAATCAGTATTATGGTGCTTATTCCTGGGATTAACAAGTGTACCTTTTTTCTTATCAATACCCCACTTGCTTCATAATACAAGGTTTGTAAAAATAATTCTCAACGCATATGCATACTTTTCATCCGTTAGCCATTGGAATACATGTATATGTACACTGTTATCATTTAAAACTTTCATTAGGAAAGAATGGGGAAATGCTAAAAAGAATATAAACAGGGAGGTTTTCGTAAAGAATTAATAAAGAATTCATCCATTCTATATTCAGTCTTGGAACTGGTTAAGTAATTCTGCAGTTAACAAAGATGTTTATTCTTTTGGCACACATTAAATTTTTCTAGCACAGTGCAAGCTTGAAGTTATTTTGCATTATATGCACCACTAATCACACATGAAGGACCATTTAAAATATGTTAAAATTTAATTAAAATTGCTGAACAAGTATCAACATTAACTAAAAATTTAATGAAACAATATACACGTGGACTTCGAAACAGAAGTTAGTATAAGCTGGTTTACAAACGTGCATACTATCCAGAAGTTCTCAAAACAACTTCACGTACTGAAAAGACTTTAGCGGCTTCCAGGAAAACCTCCTGACAGTGCTTAAAAATGCAAGTCTGTTCTCCAGCACAGATGATCTCAAAACTACAATTTAATTTTCTTTCACACTGTGTGGTCTCACGCTAAAAGAGCTAAAAGGATGTCTGAGATCATTTGCATTTATGATTTCTAACATCATCACAAAGAAAAAATTATAGTGATAGAAGACATGAAATATAACAAATAAAAGAAAGATTTCCTAGTTGCAGATTTGCTAAGAAAACTGGGTGTCATTTCAACCACCGAGTTTCAGGAACACAGGTACCAGCACATTAAGGTCTCACAACAACCTTTACTTCACCACATGGCTTGAACTAGTCTAGACCCCAGCTCGCGAGACATCAGCCCTCATATTATGGCATGAGAGAGCACACATAATTGCATGAATCAGAAATTAATGTCACAGCACACAAATACAAAGCAGAAAAAACAAAAAAGGTGTAAGTAACCCAATTGATCCTCACTGTTGTATTATTTAGGACTTACAAGCTTTTCCATTCAGCTGACCATGACTTGTCTATTAATTTAAAAGCAAAAATTAAGTACTGAGGACCATGAAAGAACACGAATACCCACAAAGTAAAAGCACTGTAGGAAAGATAAAGAGCTGATTTCAACATTCAGTTTGATAAAAGAGGGAAGGCCTTAGAAATGATAATCTATTCTTGGAATTAATTTCATATTTTTTGTCCTATTTCTTGAGAAGGTTTTGTTTCTTATGCTCACAATCTTTCTCTTACTGCTTGAAAGCTTTGCTGACATGTACAGGCATAAAGATATTCTTATGTGTGCAGCAACAACTTTGCAAGTAATCACTCTCAAGATTATTTAAGAATATGAGAATATGAAATATTATACCACCATGAAAATAAACTCGACATTTTCTGTTACCTCCATCCCTTTCTTCCTTCCCCCACCAACAAAAGGCAGAAAGTAAAAGAATGTCAGGATTATGTTCAGGGTGCAATTACCTTAATCAAGTGACTTGGATGAAACCAAGTGTGTATCTCAGTGTGTCTAAAGAGCCCTTTTCATCTTTTGGGATTTTACTGAATGTAGTAGTGTTTTGAAGATTCTACAGATATATTTGCAGTTTTCTGCATCAGTCATTTTGCAATGTTGTTTTTCTAAATACTAAGCTAATGTATTAAAAGAAGTCATAAAAATGCAACTATTCTACTGAAATGCAAAACTAAAGGAAGAAAGTAACAAAAATGTGCTCTAGAAATGGCTTATTTTTTAAAAATGGAAATTTAATTATAGGCATTCTCCACATGAAATAAATTGCAACTACCAAATATTTCAAGGTTCAACATACCTATGCAGTCTGTAACATAATCTTTTTTTTTTTAAAAGTACTTCCCACATTCTAAAATCTACCATTCATGACAATTATCCCTAAAACATTAAAAAAAAAAAAAAGTAGGCACTGAAGTGCAGTGCTCAGCGTTCAGCTATGCAAACGAGTACAGAAAGTCAAGCAGAGGGATGTGCAAACACTGAAGTGTTTGCTGGTCAGACCACCAGGACTGGGAGTGGCAACCCTGAAATAGTATGATTTTTAAGAGCTGAAACTGGCAAAAAAAAAAATCCTAATTATTACATTGGAGAAAGGTACAGACAATGTAAGTCAAGACTGACTTCACAAAATAAAATGTTTTGTGCCGACTTCCTCTCAGAAAGACAGAGGAGGGATTTTTAATTCCAGCTAACTACCTTCACATTTTAGTCTCAGTATAAAGAAGAAAAACTGTGATTTTATGGTATGATTTAACAAATTGAATTAAAATCAAAAAGGAGGTTTAGATGAGCTGTATACCATGAGTCTATATGTGCAGCAAGGCACAAGACTTTTTGCTTCTGTATGAAAATCTGTTCCCATCTACTGTTGGTATCACTGGTATCCTCCCTAGAGCACACGCTGAGGTCTTGAAATCACAGCTAGTCACTGGAAAGGATCAGTCACTCCAGCAGAACAGTTTTCCTCAGATGTCTGGAGGAACGGGTGGAACTTAGAGCTGTCAGAAGAGTCAGAATTAGGTATTTTCCAAACATGTCTGTTTCTTGAAACATCTCTCCTGTCCTTTCCAAATTGGGCAGACATATACACGAGTGTGAGCCTATACACACACATGCTCATCTTTACATAATACAAACGTACTAGCAAAAGCACCAAAGATCAGTGTGTCTCAGTTCTGCCATGTGTAAAATTCTTCTCTCTAAAATATGTTTATTTACTAAAATAAATATTACAGTAGCTACAAAAGCTTTCTTAAGAATTTATTTGAAGCCAATAAAAATTTAATAAAGCATAATGCCTCCTTGACACTATTGCTTTTCCCAGTGAGAATGTTGACATCTAATATGTATTCTTCTGAGTATTCCTACAATAACACAAGGTAAAATCGCAATTGGGAAGAAAAAAAAACCACAACACATAAAACCAACTAAATTAATCCAATAGTGCTACCTAATAACAGATGAAGAGAAATGTGTTCTCCCTTTTTTTAAAACAAATTAAATCAGCACTTCAAAGACCTGTTATCACAAGATAAAAATGCTTGGTCTTGAAGCCACAGACTTCAAATTGTGCAGAACAAGATGGCTTTTTTTCTTCATATTTTCTTCCCCTTAAGCATACATTTATGTCCATTGAAGACTGTTTAAAAGACTGTTTACTTAGAATGTGAAAAGGCAGCTTGATATTAACACACAAGTCAGCAAATTTCTAAAATTAGAATTCTTTACAATATTTTATCTATGCATATCCACATCTACAGCACGTGGTCTCATGTACCACAAATTAGAAGCTTCACTGAGCTTTGCTGGCTCTAACTAGGCCCAGATAAACTATATCTCAATCTTACTAAAAACTTAAAAATGGCAAAGCCACACAAAACCAACTGTAAACTTTTTTGAGCAGCCAAGACAACACTAACTGCTCCAACACTAAGAGACTGTTGAAAGCAGGTCCATCATATAGGTAAAGGCAACATGTCTCAGAGAACTCCAAGTACAAAAACTCTAGAGTCGTTCCCATAATAGCCCTCAACTCACACAACCTGCACTTCTCAGAAACTATACTTGAAAATACTCTCAGAATTTGCACGTATGTATTTGTATGCAGAGATGATGACATCTCCAGTTTAAGCCAGGTTATACCTTGTGTTTACTTGCTCTGTTTAACGGGTAGGAAGTTGTGGCAGATGCACACCCCCCTCTCTCCCCTTCCCTTCCTTCAATATGGAAGGTGCAGAGACATCTCCTGCAGCTGTTAACAGCTTCTCTTGTTTTAACTCCGATCAGGGTCGTTGAGAGAAGGGGTGGGGGCATAGAGGCACCATGGAGCCAGAGTGGGGGTGCTTAGAAGTTTCAGGACATCCCACAGCCAGAGTGGGGGTGCAGAGAAGCTTCTGGAATGCCTACAGTCAGACCTGATCAGGCTATACAAAACAGGATTCTTGTCGAGGCTCCGCCCCTTGCGTGGACCTCTTGGAGCACAAGCCAGATGCTGCAGCTGAGAGCCCTCGCCCTTAGGCAGGATGGTTGCCTAAGGTGATCTCCTGGGACCGGGATTCCCCTGCACTGAGCCACGTGGGTGAGTGATAAAATTTTCTTTAATTCCTCGCAGGATCGTGAGTGTTTATTCTGTGCTTCAATACGAGCACGTGTATTTTCTTCAATAATTCCTTGCCAGATTCAGGCAAGTGTATACTTTTCCCAGAATCAGGGACGGCTTTGGCATTGTTTCTGGTGAACCACATGTATGCACACCATGGATCCTCATTGTTGTTATTTGCTGCATCTTTAATAATTACATCGACTGATACTCAAACCTGTATTTACGTCACTATTGGAGAGTTAAAACCCCATCTTCCATCAGTTAACCTGCTGCACTTTCTTTGCAGAATAAAAGTTTGTTTTGGACCCTGTTGTCCATCTAAACTAACTTTGGGGTGCCTCCGTGACAGAAGCGCAGTAGACTACAGGGCTATGAAACAAAACACACACGAGGAATCCCATTGTGGGGGGAAAAAAAAAAAAGTTTAAACTCAAATGTTTACTTTTCCGTAACTATAAAGCTTTAAAAAAAATAACATCATTGTAAAAATATAATTGATTCTTACAGAATACAGTTCAGTTTATAGCTTGATTTTCTAATAGTAAATACAATCTTACACGTTACTTCATACACTTAGCTACGCTTACACTTACTGTAAGACGTGTTTCTTTTTACTTTTTAAATAATATTACAACTTCTGTAATTTCAATTTTTGCTGTAGCTCTCAATGAAAATGGCAACTTGAGCAGAGTGAACATATTCAGACATCTAAAAAAGGTTAGGACGAAGGGAAAAAAGACAAGAGATGAAACCACTAGAGAGACAGGGCAACACTCAGTGTAATGTAGTTTGTGGTATAAATTCCCTCACACGTGCACTGTTCACGTGTACCATTCATAGAATCAACAAATGGAATTGTCTTTTTTAAAAAAACCTACTGCTTTACCTGTGAAAATACAGTAAAGAAAATTTACCTACCAACGAAGGGCTGCTGTACTGTGAGATACTTACACCATACAAATAGTGTAAGAGTGGGTGGGCTGGTGCCTGCCCTGGGCTGTCTGGGGGGGGCGTTCTGCCTCCTCCCCTCTTCCTGCTCGAGGCCTGACATCCAGGGCAGAGAGCATCCGCCACCACTTCAGTTCCTCTTAAATGCACAAGCAAACCTGAAAGAGATTCAGAAAGAGGGGAAAGGCAGGTAGGAGACTAATGTACATGCAGACTACACCTCTCAAAGAACGCCAGTTACTGAGCAGTAACCTTTCTTCTTTGAGTCTGCATGTACATTCACGCAAGGACTCACTCTGAACGGTTCCTTTGCCATTTACTGCCCAGGAGAAGCCTGAGGACTCCCACAAACAACTGCAGCATCGCTCCACTGAAGGCTGAAACAGCCCTGGATACTATTAGAGCAACATAATGCTGAGTGAAAGCAAAGACAGAACTCCAGGTGGCCCTACAGCCAACGTCCAAATACCTTACAATACAGATACTAAATGTGCCCAGAGATCTAATAGAATTTGCTTTGGCCGTGGCGGGGAAGTTCCTTGAGTCCACACAGAGACAGAAATCCACCTGAACAATCACTATGTGAAATCAGCTGATATTCCTTCAGCACAACAAGCAAAGAAACAAACTAAAAGACTTGGACCTGTGAAGAGAAATTATGAAGTCTATATGAAATCAAGAACATGAAGTATAAAATTCAATCAAAAAAGCATAAGATCTGGAAATGAGTACTGGAGGATTAATTGTCTGGCTACTTTGTAACTTCGGCACCACTTCAAGAAGGAATTCTGGATGACTGAAGAACAGATACTCTGCCCTTATAAAGGTAGTACGTAAAATGGACCCACGCACGTGGCAGAGAAAACTGGCACCCTATGTGCCACTTTCATAGACAGAAGCAGGAGTAGGAATTTAAGAGCTCCAAATGGGAGAAGGAAGCACTACAAAACACGAGTTTTCCAAGACTATTCAGTCACGAACAACTCAATGCACCCAGATCAGCTCTGCAAGTTGTGAGGTATGAGAACATGAGCGTACTCAATCAGAGAGAGCAACCTGGTACCCTCCAAGTACAGAAAGGCATCAAAGGAACTGCACGTAACAAATACCCTGCAAGAACTGAGATCAAAGCAGCAACAAACACATCGTACAGAAAATACTGTTTTCTCATAAAGTATCCATGTCTAGATGATACTCTCACATTACTGGCTATCATTACCCTGGAGAGTAGCAAGATCTGACAAACCTAGAGACTGATCCACATTTTGACACGGAGGGTCCTGAGATTGCCACAGGCTGAAGAGCAGCCTGGGAAGAATTAAAATACAATGTCTATGGATACTGCAAAAGAAATCTCACATAGCAGCATATGAAATGTACCCACTGTCAGAAAAAGGTGAAATTACCCCCAAAAATAACAAGTTTGTCATTACTGAGTATTTTTCTATGTGTGTGCCAATTCTGGTAACTTAAAATCAACATACCATAAATAGAGAAGCAACATTTTGCAAGCTTAATCCAAACAAAATTGTTGTATTGCTTTGTTAAGCCAGGCAGCTGAATGAGATGCCAGAATGACAAGCATATTTTAGCAAAAGCACATGCAGTATTGCAAAGAACAGACTTACTTAGGTCCTCTAAAGAATACTCATAAAAGAAACAGCAAAAGCCACTTGTATCCTCACAGAAATCTCCTTGGGGAAGTCTAGCTCATGAAATTCTAAAGAATATACTAAAATGAGCCTGGGTGGAATCTCAGTTATTCTCTCTCTGTTCAGGATTATTTTGTCATTCCTGAAAGACATCTGTCTACACAACATACTCTTAAAGGCTGGGAAATGTTTTACTTCTGGACAAATGACCATTGGAAGAGCAGGTGAATAAACTGATTTAAATGAAAATCTAAATTTTTGGAAGAAATTGAGAGATTTGGTCTAAAGTCTCATTTCTGTTTTACAAAGGACTGTAAATAGAGTCAAAGCCACTTAAATCGGGGCTCACCATCTTCTGTATGCAACAAAGAATGTTCTTAAGTCAAACAAGCAAGTCTGTGAAGAATCACATTAATATTCCAAATTTCAGTTAACTCCTCTATTTTACGCGTAAGTCTGATAAGCACTGTAGGTTGAAGAGAATTTACATTCTACCAAACTGGTGGATAAAGTGCTGAAATAGCTGCTGGATGTA
This sequence comes from Patagioenas fasciata, assembly GCF_037038585.1. Classification (NCBI taxonomy): domain Eukaryota; kingdom Metazoa; phylum Chordata; class Aves; order Columbiformes; family Columbidae; genus Patagioenas; species Patagioenas fasciata. The sequence continues at coordinate 35,612,567 of NC_092524.1, forward strand.
TACTGGGCTCATGAGTTTCCAGGAACGATAATACTCTAGAGTACTGAGAAACAAAGCCCTCACAGAAGATTGATTATTCCTACTGAAGCAAAGCCATTTCCATTTTGTAGCACATGTAAAGGTTAAGGACCATTTCCTACCCTGAACCAAAAGTTTCTGTATGTTTAAATAGTCAAATATGTTATTCCAATTCACTGTATGAAAACTGAGGCCTGAATGATGCATGTGGCTACTGGTCTGAATGATCAATGTGGGGAAAAAAGGCAGAATGACTACAATAGACACTTGCAAGCTCTTGACTTCCAGGTAACTGAGACTGTTCAAGCCAGAAAGGAGTGACTGTGGTGACTCAGACAATGCTTTTTCTTAACCACAACAGAACAAGGGTATTGAGAGATAAGCACAGATCTGGAATGCATGGAATTAAAAAGACATCTCCCTACCAACTCAGATGCTCTTCCCCTCTAGAGAAGAATTCTTCACATTTCTTGATGTTAGGAGCTACAAATTATCTTTGGTAAATAATACTGTCAATAAAATTGCATATTTCGGTATTCAGAGAAGTCTATTAAGAAGATATGGCAGCATATTTTGAAGATTGTAACAATTATTTCATGGCACATGAAACAATTCCATAGATGGAGTCATAGATGGATCTTGCATCTCCCTGCTTGTTCATGCAGTGCACTATGATGGTGCTATTCACCCAAAAATCATTGTTCCAATGACTGGTGTATGAATACACTCCATTTTTGCCTAGCAACATTTACTAGAAGATGACCCTTTTTTGCAATGAAGGTCCAATCCTAACTGACATCTCTACATTTTTGTAGTGGATCCCCCTAACACCTGAGAGATTTTAAGATTGCTATCAATCAGCAGTATTCATTCTCTAATACCTAATTATAATGCACATGTCAAATACAAGATGTTTCCAGCCAACAAGTGCATGCACAGGCCAAGTGACCCAACAACTAAAGGCACGATCTTTTTGTGATCCGTGATCACCCTGGCACTGTTCAGATTGCTTCAGAGAAGCATTCTTTTGCCCTGGTGAAGCTGACAAAACCAACAATAAAACCTCTTCCCTGAATATAAATGAGATGGGAATTATCTGTGTTCGTCCTTCTACTACAGTGTAAAATAAAAAAGTATTTATAGAGAAACCTGAACGGTATGTGTAAGTTGGTGGAGAAATGATTCTTGTACAAACCAGGTCAATACATGGGAATATGCAAAGAGATTTATTTTGTCCCCAGGTAAAAAAACAAACAAAAAAACCCATAAAGACACAAACAAACAAGCAACCCAAACAAAAAACAACAACCACCACAAAAGCCCACAAAACAAAAAACCCCCAAACAAACACCCCCCCCCAAAATAAAAACCACACACACAAGAAAAAAACACACAAAAATCCCCCACAGAGTACCATTTCTAGATGGTAAATGACCTTTCAGGTCTAATAATCAATGCCAGATTTAGCTTCCAGAAGATAATAAGCCATTGGGAAGAAATCCCTTTCATCCCAAACTAAGCAGTGTCCTTTATTTTGCCAAATATGAAGAAGCTATGGACATCCTGCTCCGATACATTCCTGTGACAGGGATATACAAACAATGAGGAGAAAGGTATACACAAGAAAGGAAAGAAAACTGGAGTATTCTGGAACTGATTAGACTGTCTGCACTTCTCCATTATCTGTTGAGTAGAAGTAATCTTGGAGATCTTGCAAATGATTCTTTAAAAGGAAAAGGAAAGGATAAAAATCAACTGAGATTCATTGACGGTTCATAATGCAAAAAACACTTCGACAGCTGTTGAAGGCAATGAAAAATAAATAACTGATTATTACAGTAAACGGTCTTTTTCTGCAGGAGGCCTTGTTTTTTTCTTACAGAGACAGAGCATAATAGAAGAACAATAGAATGAACGAGTAATAGGCTGCCTGATTAGGTTATTGTTTATTCCTGAACTCTGAAATATAAGCATCCAAAGACTAAAATGCAATGAAAGAACCTCTTGGCACTTATGAGACAATCCACTACTGAACTAAAAAGGCCATTCTCTTCAAAGGGAAGACCTCTTTGGGATTCACTGTATGCAGAATCTCTCTATAGGCCCAAAGGATTATAGTTATTACACAATACTGGGTGAAAGCTGTTACCACAGAATTCAATGAGCTATCTTCTGCTTTCATTGCAGCTTGCAGAGATGTTTTAGCAGTAGCTGATCCTACTGCAATCACAGATTTCAACTGATTATTATAATGGAGAGAAAACGGATGCAGAACAACTCAACTTCTTTCCCTAAGCTGAAACTTTCTGATCATTTTTCTTTTGGAATGTCTTTAAAAGATATCCATTTTTTTTCTTGATACACACTAACAACGAAGTTACTTGGAGTCAGGTGGTAAAAGCATGCAAAATCACCTTTCAACTGTTTCTGCAGCTGGTATAAATGAAGCTAAAATCTGCCAGGACACTAAGATTGTTCAAACATGCCTTTATGGGTACTGGAAATCTCTCAGGCAAAATAATATGCAGAATGACAAACAACCTACAGCATTTTTACAGAATTCTTTGTATTGTAATTGCCATTGTTTATAAGGTCCTATATTCTTGCAAATTATTTTGTGCTATACAGAAAGATATGCTAACACTTCGTAAGGATTCTACGTATGAAAAATTTATTTTCAGCAACTTTATCGAATTAGCCAGACTTCTTACAAAGTTGTCACTGCAAATGGAGCCAACAGAAGCTTAATACAGCAACTGCTTCATAGAAGTAATGTAGCTCAATCTAGTTTCAAAATGTTAACAAAGCTGTAGAGGCTAACTAGGACATGAAGAAAGTTCAAAGCAATACATGGAAAGAGCTGGAAAGGACAATTCTAAGCAGAATCACTCATCATTACTTGTTTTCGTAAAGATGTATGCCAAACTTCACTTGCTAAACTTAAGGACCATAAAAGAAATACTAATCGGCGCTATCAGAATGAGAGAAGTATAGAATGTTTTCCGGGAAAAGAAGAGCAATCCTTACAAATCTCTGCAGCGATCATACAGAGTCTCTTGAATGCTGCAGAGAAAGTCTTCGTATATTCAGAAATGCTTTCCAGTCCCAAAATTTCCAACATGCTGGTTCTTTTCACAGCTATTAGATCTGTGACGGAATTTTCAAACAAACACTACTAATTCCAGAGTAGGAAACACTTGGACTAAGCATGTCAACGATACAGGTACTCTTAACACTTGATGTTGAATGAATGATGGCTTAATAAATTAAGTGTTCTGGCAATTCCTATATTTGTGCCATATGATTTAGTTGAAAAATCAAGACCTGTGCCAGAACCAAAAGCTGCAGCACTGAGGAAATAGTCATTGACGTAAAGCCCTTACAGTTTCTGCTTCAAGAGGAAGTAATGATTTATAAACTCTAACTACTTAGACACCAGATAAATAAAATCTTAGTGTCCTTTTTACTAAAAGGTTTTCTCACAATTTAAGTTCTAAACCTCAAATGATTTCCGTTGTGCTAATCTTAGCAGACATTTCTCACCATAAGTAATCCTCTCGAGATAAGTATTTCAGAAAGCATTATTCAAATCTATTTTAAAATTGCTTTCACTTAATTTATCTGAAGTTTATATTAAACCTTCATATCTATCTAGAAGATGACATTATTTTAAATGTTACAATTAACATACAGATACTGCAATTATTCATTATACTTTCCTAAATATGTATTGCATGCCTCTCTCCTCCTGTTTGCCTTGAAAATAGTACAGGATATGTACACACTTTTTTTGAGTAGTTTTCCAAAAGGATAAACAGGGAGACTTGGTAATTATAGAAATGTTTCAAGAGTGCAGTTGTAGGTACAGCAGGTTCTAGTGAAAAAAAGAACGCATTCCCATTGTTACCAGTGTGCTCACATCAGACAGATAGTGGAGGTTACGCATACGAAATGGCTGCTGCTTCAAAGGAACAGAACCCTCCTTGCTAAAGCATGAGTCATTTCTGGAGTTGTGAAACCACAGAAAACCCTCTGGACTAGGAAGTACTTGTTCATTATTTAAAAGATGCAAGAAGACACACTGGGTAACCTTTACGAGAATCCTGAGTTATTTATATACTTCAGAAAAAGTTGCATAAGAAATAATGAGTCTCTTTGATGGTGCATCACCTGCTTTATATACTATCATTCTAACATATGGTCTGTTACGTAAAACTGTTTATGTAAGTAATTTTTGCTTTTTTAATTGCAAAATTTACCTTTCTGGAGACGTTAAAATCACATTAACAGTCATCTGCTCAATGCAAGTTAGAATAAAAGCATCATCTCAATAATTAAAAATACCATATTGCCCCTTTTGAAGAGTCATTTCCCACACACTCTACTTCGAGGATTATGATGCATGCAGTATACGTTATCTCTGGACTAGTGCTTTGCCTCGGAGAGACAATTGCCACTCCAATGCTAGAGAGTGCTGAAGAGCCTGCACAGGCAGCAGAGTCATTCAGTATGTTCAGTAACAAAAAGCATGTGGAATTAGTGGATGAAGGAAAGTACACAATAAATTCTACCTGTGAGCAAGACCTGGGCAATGCCCTCGGAAATTAAAGACCACAAAATGTTCTATTTATAATGTGTCTGATATTGTAGTGATCCTGAGCGGGAGACCATTGTGCATCAAGGCGTTAGTGATCCATGTAGCAGTTTGCCTGGAGCTCCCACAGCGGGCTGGGCTGTGCCCCACACTCAGCATGGCCTTCAGGCCCGTGTCATGGTGCCCAAACCCTCTGGCCAAAGGATCCGCTCAGCCACCTCCTGGTAACAGGGAGGCCGGTGAGCAGCTCCCAGGCAGTACTGCTGATTACACCACCAGCGTGGCCTTTATCTAAACATGCAGCAAGAACTTCTCCTGAGTAGAGAAATCCATCCAGGGACTCATCCAATGCCACGTGAACATGTGGTGCCCCAGCATCTGAGGGGAGTAAGATTTATTTGCTATGTTCCTCTTCTTATTCTGCCTAATTAAAGCAGATACTTTATTAAGCCATTTGTTGTCAGGCTTTCTTATTGAGATCCAGAAAGAACCTGGCACTGTCCCTCTCCCTCACTCCTGTGCCCCAGTGCAGAACAAACACGACAATTTCCTTTTCATTTCAACACTCAGGAGTTCTGATTCTACGGAAGGAGAAGCCCTTGCCTTTTTCTTGCCATTACAAAGCAAGTCTCCTCTGGCTGGCAAGAGTTCTCTCTCCAGGTTTGGTAATATCTGTGATATTTGAAGACATTAAAAAAAGAGATCAAAGACTTTTTTTCTTCTGCTAAGAGTTATAAATTTGTGGTTAAAGATAAGGTCTACCAGGAATCCAACCATTCTATAGCACCAATATTCCAAGAGCTTTTACATTTGTACCCATGAATCTAAAGCACAGTATTAGACACTTTGTCCACTTAGAACTTCTGGGTTTGGAGCTGTAACCATCCGTACCGATCAACTCTAAAAAATTAAGGCAATTTCCAAGCCACTATAGCTATTCCTTCCTAAATGTCACAGATCATTTAGCTGTCCATTAAATCTCTAGCTGCTGTTTCGGCTTTCACTTCTGCCTAACTCCAAAAGCAGAGATATTTTTAGCAGGAAACTCTATGCACTTTTTGTCTATCATCCAAGTTTCAAAATATCTCGAAGAAAACATCATAAGAGAATTGGCTACAGCAAATGTATTTCATTAGAATGAGCAGTATACAGACCTCTACATGAAAAACCAACTGTACAGACAAAAACATTTCTTTATCAGACAGCTCTTTTTCTATCCCAGTCTTTGGATTTTGTAAATTTTGAGTTTCATGTATTTTTGAACCTAAGAAAAAAAAATAAAGATAAAACTGAGGAACAGAAAAGCAGACTACTACTTTATTTAAATATAGTCAACTGAAGGTCATAACTAGCAAGTTAATATCTGGTCATCCTCATTTACAGTGCTGACAAAAGAACACTATTTTGCTCGGGAAATAATTTAGGCTCCTTTTATTATAATGACTGGGTTTTTTTGCAGGGAGAATGAAAGTTCTCACTGACCTACTTGTAGAAAAATTTTCATCAGTGATCTCTATTCTTTGGACAGATTTCAGTGTCTGACTGAGGTCTGATAAGAAAATGTTTAACTTTTTTGCAAACTCTGTACTTTAGATGTAGATATTCTAAGATGGAGGAGAGAGGTAAATGGGGTTTCATGTGGAGTTTTGTATAAGAGAAACATCACCAATCTTGAGAACCATTTTAAACCAACCTTTCCAATAAGGGACAGCAGAAAGATTGTTTATAATGTTATTTCAATTTACATTGATTTTAGTGATTTTTATTTTTTATAGGCATTGGTAAGCCGTTGTCCACCACATGTATAAAATGAACTTCCTATTTTGGATACTATTTGCCAGTGAGCTCGATGCATTGCATCTTATTGTTCATTTTGAAACCTACAAGTTGAAGTGACTTAGGTGAAATACATCAAGTGTGCAGTCAGAGAAAAACTTGTGCCCAATTTGTTAATTTTGAAGAATTAGGTTGTCTCTGTTGATGATAGGACAGATCATGTTTTCACTGCATGTATCAAACATACACAAAATACGTAATTATAGGGATAGTTAGCAAGAATATTTATTTTGGTTATCTTCCCTTATTATCTAGCCATCCTCAGAAGGCAATTTAAGTGCTCAAACATATCCACTGTTGTTTTCCTTGGTAGAGACCTAGCAGAGTGAATTTAAAAATACTTTCAACAAAAGCTAGTATGAAATTAGCTATTTTTTCCACCACAGAGGAAACCCCTTACTTTTCCCTTCTATTTTTCCGTTTGTATATTATGAGATTGCCACGGTTTTAGATGAATTGCAACATAATTAGCTCAGGTTTTGCTGTTGTCAAGACTATGTCTCTGCTAAAATACTATTTGTCCAAATACAGGATTGCTTTTAAAGAGTTTAAAGTACTAAAATTGTGCAAAACCAAAACCACAAAATATTCTGAAAACACACACACACGCATATTATATTAAAATCCATAGGTTACTTCATATAAAATATTTAAATATAAAAATATATCATAAAAGTGCCTGGGTACCCAAGTACATAAGGTGTACTTTAGCTGTTTTACTTAAAACAAAATGAAAAACGTAGAGAACTGTGCCGTTATGACTGAAGCTTCACACCTGTATATCCACTACTGGCTGAACAGTTGGAATGTCTGTCCTAAACACTCTCCAAAGTTAGGTCTACAGAAAAGACTTAATCACAGAAAAACCTCATACTTTCCCTTTCTCCGCACACTTCCATTGCTTACTGCTTTTGCTGGGTCTCTTGGATGTCAGTTCAGTGAAAATATTGTGCATGTGAAAGCTTTAATTAAACTTAGAGCATAATGCTACACAAACACCCATTTTTTCATTTTTGAAACAGAACCATCCCTTTAGTTTTCTCACCTACAGAAGCACTCACAGTTCTGAACAATACTTAGAGACATTTGGAGATTTTGCATGTGAAGAATTTCTTCACAGTTCCCTGATCTTTCCTTCAAAACACCCTGAGGATAATTGTCTGTTGTCTTTTACAGCCTCAAGGTGCTCTGTAAAACTAAAGTGTTCGCTTCAGTGTCCCAAATGACACTCAGCTTTATTTTTTTACACATTGCATTTTATAAATAGAATTATTCCCTAAATATTTTTATTTAAATACAGAACATGTTCCTTGTTCCAAATACATAAAGAATGGTTGCTTTCTGTCTGATCAAAGAAGGACAATAATCTTAAAACATCTTGATGTTAAGCTCTTTTCTTCATAAGGTATCCTCAGATACATAGCTTCATTTTCAATAATGATAAATGTTGGGTAATTTTCACTTATTTTAAATTATGTTCAACTACCAAGACCACTTCACCGGAAAAAATGCAGAAAAAAAGCTGTAAAATGAAGGGCTTGAGCAGTATAAATTTCCGTAGGGGATCAACATATTTGTTAATAGAGAGGTTTATAGCATCACACTACTGAAGCAACACAGTGAAACTCTTACAGTATTTGTAATTTTAAAATACAAGGCTATTTCAATAGAGCGTAACAACAGCAACAAAGCAGATGATAAATAATAAAAGAAAATAGAAATGCCAGTCTATGCAGACATGGTGAAAGTGAATACATGTTACCTTTGCAGTCCTAGTATTCCACCTAATCCTGTCAGAATGATGAGGCAGCTGAAACTGAACACAAACCTTTCTGACAGAACAATCCTAGAAATCCTTGCGTATTTTTTATAAGAGAATATTTAGAAGAGAAACGTTAAACTGTGACATTATATTAGTATTTAACTTGAAAAAAATAATTTTTCTTGCCTAGAAAGGTACATGCTAAGAAACACTTCCATAGGAAGCTCAAAGATATTCCAAAAGAGCAAATATTGTGACTTTAACCACAGCAAATTACATTATGTGTATTGTAATATCAAAACATTCTGTTCAGCAAACTACTTAATCTTGCATCCAAATACATATAGTACTACTGTTGACCAATCAAATACATAATTGGTGTTGTCTCCATACCTCAATAACTGGCTTTTGTTACAACCATAGTGGTCTGAAGTAATTCATCCATACTGATCCCACTTCCTTCGGAATCTGATGCCTGCACCCAAGGTGGACCCTGTTCATTCAGGGGATCCCTGGCCCCTGCATCCCTGTGCGTCTTCGCCTCACCCTATGGAAGCACTTCTTAGCTCCCTTATATAAAACCCATGAAGGGAAATGGTTCCATAAACCATGGTTGACACAAACTAAACAACCAGACAAAACATCGTGTTTATCAATGCTAATTAGCACAATAAGGCTTTCATCTCCTTACTTAAAACTGTTGCTATATAGCATTTTTCATTGTGGAACAGACTTTTTTTCTGATTTTTTTCTTCTGGATCCTTTTAACAACATATTGTTGAGAGGATTTTCATCATGATACCAATGTGTTCAAGTAACATTTTGGTGTTTGGTTCGTTGGGGTTATTTATTATTTTTTTTTCCGTTTTATAAACATGAAATTTTGAATGCTGAGTGATTTTCAGTAAACTGTGACAGGCACAGAAGTAAAATAACAACTTGACTCAAACCCAAACTTCTATAAACCAAAAGTGTGGGGAATTCGAAATGTCTTGTAAGAACTCTATTATCTATGCAGTAATTAGTACTGGACAATCTAGAAACCACGTAACCAGGGCTGTTTTTCATTACTTACTGTTGCGATGCTCCCTGAACCAGTAAATCATTTCAATATTCTACACCAGCAGTCTCCAAAGTGAGGCGCATGCAGGATGATGACCAATCTGATCTCTTTCTAAAACAAGGTGACTGCTAAAGGATGAGGGAAAGGCTGTAGATGTCGTATACCTAGACTTTAGTAAAGCCTTTGACACTGCTTTCCCACAGCGCCTCCTGGAGAAGCTGGCAGCTCACGGCCTGGAAGGGCATATACATTTTGCTGGATAAACTGGCTGGATGGACAGGCCCAAATAGTTGTGGTGAACGGAGCCAAATCCAGTTGGTGGCCCATCACAAGTGGAGTTCCATAAGGCTCAGTATTGGGGCCAGTTCTATTTAATCTCTTTATCAATGATCTGGATGAGGGGATTAAGTGCACCCTCAGTAAGTTTGCAGATGACACCAAGTTGGATGGGCATGTTGATTTGCTGGGGGGTAGGAAGGCCATACAGAGGGATCTGAACCAGCTGGATCATTGGGCTGAGGCTAACTGTATGAGGTTTAACAAGGCCAAGTGCTGGATCCTCCACTTGGGTCACAACAACCCCAGGCAGTGCTACAGGCTCAGGGAAGAGTGGCTGGAAAGCTGCCTGGCAGAGAGAGATCTGGGAGTGTTGACTGGCAGCCATCTGAATATGAGCCAGGAATGTTCGCAGGTAGCCAAAAAGGCCAACAGCATCCTGGCTTTTATCAGGAATAGCGTGGCCAGCAGGACTACAGAAGTGATTGTGCCACTGTACTCTGCACTGGTGAGGTCCCACCTTGAATCCTGTGTTCAGTTTTGGGCCCCTCATCATAAGAAAGACACTGAGGTGCTGGAGAGAGTTCAGAGGAGGGCAATGAAGCTGCTGAGGGGCCTGGAGCACAAGTCTGACAAGGAGCAGCTGAGGGAACTGGGGTTGTTCAGCCTGGAGAAAAGGAGGCTGAGGGGAGACCTTATTGCCCTGTACTTATTGCCCTCCCTGAAAGGAGGCTGTAACATGGAGGGGGTTGGTCTCTTCTCCGAGGTAGCAAGAGATAGGACAAGAGGAAATGGCCTCAAGTTGTGCCAGGGGAGGTTTAGATTGGATATTAGGAAAGAGTTCTTCACAGAAAGGGTTGTCAGGCATTGAAACAGGTTGCCCAGGGAAGCAGTTGAGTCACCATCCCTGGAGGTGTTTAAAAGATGTGTAGAGATGGTACTTAAAGACATCGCTTAGTGGTGAACATAAAGTGTTCAGTTTATGGTTGGACTCTCTGATCTCAAGGGTCATTTTCAACCTAAATGATTCTATGATCCATGGGGAACAGGGAGAAAATACTAGAATATACATATCCTGGAGGACGTGTGCTCAAAAATTTTTTATTGATGGATGGGGTGCAGAATCAATAAGTTCAGAGACCACTGGCAATAATGGTACTTTATTATGAATTTCACATTATTTTGTAACTTGGTATATTGTAGTATGAAAAGATATGTGCTGGAGGCTGGGGACACATCTACCATGGCCTGTTAGTTCTAAGTGGCAGTGCACCTTTGACAGCTGTCTGCTCACCAGACTCTGGTTCATATTGCAAAGTAGTCTTTAAGCATATGAATTAGAATCCTTTCAGATAAAACATGTTGGGAAGATGAACTTCAGCAGCACATCTAATCTGCTCAGTTCACAGCATCATACTAGGAGTAGTTTGAAATAAAACACATCAAAGAACATATGATGTGGATGCTGGATGTCCAGCACCAAATCCTTTATAGACAGATGCAACTTACTTGTTTGCATGACTTGGTAACACAGACATGGCCCAAGATAAATGTTGAGTTCTTGGTACTAGGGATGTGGTGGCTAGGGCTAAGGAAGGCATTTTTAGCTTTAATGCCACGCACTTTGTTCTGGTTTTGTTTAGGCCGAAGACATACATTTGTGGAAGCCTTTAGGACATCAGATAAGTCAACATTCCAGTTCTGTGCACTGTCAGAGATGAGATGAGCCACTTACCCAAAACACTCAATAAAACATAGAATCCACTTGAAACTTTCCATTTTACATCTGTGCTCAGATACAGCTCATCAGCATGAAATCTCATCTAGATGAAGCTCCTGTATCTGATCAAAAAAGCATTTGAGCAAACAAAATGCCTCCAGCCACACGGCTCAACATGTCTGTTAATGTTATTTTAACCACTACCTTAGGATACTTCCTTGAAGGAAGTTTTTGGCTGGTTTTCTGTTAAAACAGAATAGGAGACATGGAATGTTTTTAAACAGTGGACTTTGCATATGATAGGTTAACTAACAGGATTAAAACACCATAAAAAAATTAATTATCAGACAGAAGTTTAATTACGTGTAATCACACATTGAAGTATAAGCATCAGTCTATTAATACAGTTTAAAACTTGCATATCACAGTGAGGTGTGTGCAGTCTTTGATGTCTTTCTACCGTGTTTTTCCAATCAAGCCATTAAAACACAATATAAAAAGCCTCTACATAGAAAACATACTATGAGCACAAAATAAACTACACTGTTTTAGCAGAATTATCTGCAGTCTACCAGCTACAAGTACTTTTTAGAAAAATACCATCTATTGAACCAGTTTCTGATGGAGAGAGGACTGCTGTGTTACAACCAGATAAGGTTTCATCTTCAGCAGTTCTAAGTGAAAGCTTTCTGTTATTAGGAACTCTCTAGTTGTTTTTTTGTTTTTTTTTTTTCTCCTCCTTATAATCACTAGGTTATCAACCAATAGAAGACATACAGTCAAAGCTTCGGTGCCTGCTTTCAGGCAGTCTTACAATTTGCATAAATTAAGCATGAGAGTTAATTTTAAAAGTGCAGTAGAAATAAAGAAGAATGTTGCTGAAATGCAACCAGATGTGCCACTCATGGACATTTCTGTCTCAGTCTATTTTTTCCTCATATGCAAGTGCTCCTATAAATTAGATAATTTTTATAATCTGACTAAATCTTTTTCAAGCTTCATGCATCATTTTTGTGATTAGCGGATCAGCCCTCACACACCATTGTATATGGTGGGGCACCAGAGGTTCATAGATTACAGAAAAGGTTTGCATTCTGATCTTCGTTCCTTTCCTAATAATTTCTCACAGTCTTTTTCTTTTTTTGTTTTTAATCCTCCGCCCCTTCAGTTGCTCCTGAACACTCAGCCAATAGTACCCGCCTTAGCACACTTCTCAGACCTCATTCTTAGATTGTATTAGTCAAATTTGAGATCCCTATTTTAAATGTAAATTTAGGATTTTTTCACACCTCCCATACACATCACTTAACAACTGCCATTGAATTTCATCATGTGGTTGGTCACTCAGTATTTTCATGTCCTTATTTCACTTCATTTCTCTACAAATAATAATTTTCATAATTCACCTGTAAACAGCTGTAGAACCTGAACCTACTGATCTTTTTTCCTATATATACAGTACCAGTATGCATCCATTTTGACAATCATAAAAAGAAAGAACTTTCAGAAATCTATTTACCACAAGCAAAGATCATACTGCAGATCTCCCCCAAACTCAGTCAAGCCCCTAACCAATTATGACATTATCAGTAATGATACAACAACATTACATTTCCTTCATAGATCTCAAAAAAAGGGTCACCAGAATACATTCTTACACACTAAACATAACTGAACAAAACTCCATGTAACAGGTCACATGGAAAATGATTAGGGCTTTTATATAAACTCGATTTACTTACATACTTGCCAAAAGCAATTTGCTGCTTAATGAAGCTGAGCTATGTTTCCTCCTCTTATTCAGGCTGAGATCCCGTTAAAGAACAGTGAGACTGGAAGCCATTGAAAACATTTCCCAGTACAGCGGGTCAGAGGAAAAGCACCAGAAATGTGGTAGAACAAGTAAGAAGATGCCTCAAGACCTAACCAGGTTTCAGGTGATGGCTGGTACAGAGATATTATTTAGCAAAAATGCAAAATGAAAGAAAGCCAGGAGGAAGTCAGAGAAAATTGGTTACTATGGCCACCAAAGAGAAGCAGAGATTTTTTTTTTATGCTGGAAAACAAGAGATTTGAAATCTCTGGTTGGTTGTTTCTAATGTATTTAGTGAAGAAAGATTTAACAGACAAAAAAGACTGTGGTAATCAAAAATCTGATACCTATTAACCTCCCTTCTTACAGGCAACAGCACAGAGAATGCTTAAATGCTGGGTAACCTGAAAAGCACGAAAGATCAACAATATACTGGTTTGTCTACTAAATTCACTTTCAGCTATTTTTCTTTTTTTCATCCTACAGATACTTGTCTCTTTGCAGGAGAACCACAAAACTATTTTGTTTGCTTTGGAAATAAATAATAATGTTACTAAAATGATTTTGTTACTGGCATGGCATTTCAATTTAAAGGAATGCACTATCTTCCTGCCCTTTCCTTTCACATGCTGCAATATTCCATGATCTACAAAACACAGGCTGAACTACTTTGGGATGTTCATAAGGCCAAATTGCACAATAAAATATAAAAAGCATTAGTTTAAATCCTTCTCACATTAGCACAGGAATTAATAACAATGCTTCAGCATCTTCTATATTCAGGACAGCTTGTAAGAGGAAGGTAGCTTGGTGAAGTGGTCTCCTCTGTCATTTCTGGAGCCATGCAGTCTTCGAGGCAATAGAGTCTATGAAACATAAGATGGAAGACAGCAGGAAAACAAGAAGTGATAATTCCTATTTTCACATGGAAAGTTAGTGAGTATACTTTTTCATCCAGAGCATCTAGGCACGTGATGTCCTTGCCAGGAAAGCAGAGGAATGCTGGTGATGCATGCAGCAGTCCCAACAGCGATCAGAGTTTGACCACAGGTAAAAATTTGGGCCGCTCCCAGACACTTGCTGGTGTCTCTTCCAAATCAGTTCAGTGCCAGGTGCCAGTAATAAGGGATGCTCAGATTTCTCCACCCTAGTTGCTTGATTTACATCACACATACCTCTCAAAACAGCACAGAACCAGCAAGGCAGAGAGGAAAAATGGCATATGTCTGTAATACCGGTCATGGCAGCAACTGCCTGGGCCTAAAAGAAATCACATCAAATGCCAGGGAACATATACAAGGGCAGGGCTGAATCCTGTTGTTCAAGAATCATGCAACAGCTACACAGACACTTTGGCCATCTCTCTTTTCACATTCTTTTTGTACAGATTTTTTTTGATTGAGAGGTCTGTGATTGCAGCAAGTATCCATCATCCAGAGAAGATGAGAGAAGCAGATGAAAAGCCCCTTCAGTGAGCACTCCCTAAGGAGTTTCTATAAAAAAACCTTTAGATAGCAATAGCTATAGCATGGAGAACAGTCACGTCCTTCAAGCAAAAAGAGTCTCAAACCTCTCAGAGCAGAAACAATCCAAGAGTCAAAACTGATGTGCACAGCAACTACTGGCTTCATAGGTGGGAAAAAAATCCCACAATAGAAAAGGTGTTCTTATGAAACACTCATATTTTGGTGGTGTGAGAGTGTGCCTGGACAGCGGTTCAGGCTTGCACAGCCAGGTTTGGTACCAAAAACCCAGATCCTAAGTCAGAACCGAGTGTAATACAGACTATGCTTCCCAGAAAAGGGGGAAAAATCAGTTATAGAAGAAACAAAACTAACTTAAAGCAACAAACGACTAATGAGGAAAAAAATTGACATAACAAAACAGATAATGAAATCACACTCAGCTAGCAGCAATAGGATATGATACAATATAATATAAATAATCAGCTGTTGACAAGGACTAAAAGAACAGAGCACAAATGCACGGCATGAGGAAAGAAAAAGCTAAGAGCACATTATCAATACTGCAAGGGGTGCAAATCTCTGGTATATGTGCTTACAGCATGAATGCAAACATATGGACAAATAATTAAAGTAATTTTATGTTTCACATAACGTCTTCACAATTTTGTCACATCACCTCACACACAAACCTTTCATTCTCTCCAGCATGGAAACACCAAAAGTCTGTAAGATCATTTAGGGATTAATACAGCCAGCAAAAACTCAGAGTACTTTCTGTCATCTAAACAACGTAAATCACATTTTTTGTGAGCCACATGTAGCTTGACAAAGAACACTAATCAATGACTGACTCTGCTAACACAGGATTTAGAAATTAACTTGGAAGAAATCTGTGTGTACATCAGGTATACTTTAATTACAGGGAAATATGATGTGACTTAAAGCTGTTCTAACATAACACACCTCACTTCTCAATTGCCCTAGCTGGATTCATGGCCACAAGAATGTCTCTTTTATGGAAATTCGAGAACCAAGTAGGAGATACAAAGCTGGAAGTTTATCAGGCCTTTCATACACTGAACCAAGACCTCAGAACACTGTCTGGTTTTTGTCACTGGTTGAGGCACTTGCAAATCCTTTTAGAAACATTGTTTTCCTGGCTGCAGGAGCACAATGAAGCTGTCTGCTGGAAGGTCAGACAATGACTGCATGCTAAGAGAGTCAAAACACAAGCCCTCAGTTTTAGCCAACACACACTCCAGCAGGACTAGTCATCTAATAATGGAAGAACACATGACCACCACACATTGCCTTTAAATCTTTTCCAATTTGTATTTGTAAGTTTTGGAGTCTACGGAGATACTACTTGTTAATATTCATTAGACATTCAATCAATAATATCCTTTTGTGTCGCATTACTCAGTGAGAGCTCTGGTTCCATGAGTTAGTTATTTAAATCTAAAAGGCAGAAGAAGAAAACACTGGCAGAAAAACTAAGAACCAGAATTGTCCTACCTGCAAGGTAAATAAAGCTTCTTGGTGCTTTACATTCCTCAGCAATGGGACTGGAGGAAGTGCATGCTTTAAACAGCTCAAGCCTCTTCAAAAAAACTCTTATTCTGAAAGGTCACTGGAGAGAAATCTATTTTATGTTTGTGCAGGATCTAAACAGATACACAGAGTGATAATCTCAGCATTATCACCAAAATATGAAACGTCCCATCACAAACCTTGGGGAAACTCTTTGTGGAGACCCTCTGCAAATGCTGATATGCTTAGCAGATAAACATCAATACAACGCTGAAATAAAACAGACCCAGGACTTAAAACTTCTACGCAAAACCAGGATGACACCGCACTTCCTTGTTTATGTAATGTAGCTGACTCTGAAGAAGTGCCCTATCACCCACTATTGCAATACAAAACCATGCTTGTGAAATCTGAATATTTTGAACCACGATGCTGTTCTTATGGACTGTCCACCACAGTACTAAGGACTAACTTGCTTTCATTCATGTTTTTTGACACAAGACTATCAACTGGCACTTGTTGACAATTAGCTACTTATTTTTTCCACACATTGATACACATGAAAATGCTTTGAAAGATGAAAGTCAGTGTCCCCTGGTTGCACACAGAGGTTGCATGTGTTTCATCAGCTATTCCTATCAGCGCAAAGAACAGATTCTGGCATACACTATTAAGTAGGTATATAACACCACAAGGTCTACAAAACAGGCAGTCTCTGAGACAGTCTTTGAACAGCCTGACTTTATTTGTAATAATTTCAGAGATGCATATTTTTGGTGGCAGAGAGTCCAACTTTGCTCTGAAATGCAGCTCAGTTTACTTTGTCCATAAGATGTTCCCAAATATGATTGTGTGGAAAAGTGAAAGTCTCCTTAATTCCTATGTCATCAACTGACCTCTAAGAAGACACTGTGTTCCCTACTTCCCTTCTGGGTAGTTCCCTCCCTCTCAAATTTTTTCCAATTTTCTAATCTTGGATCTTTATCGCTGGAGTCTGTTGCCCCACAGACTGATGATCTGAGAGGAATGTGTTTCAGCTATTCATGAAAAGGATTTTCATGTATTAAACTATTAAGTGAACACATACTTCTAAAGAAAAAAAAAAAGAGCTATCCTACCATTAATCAGGGAAAAAGGTCTGTAGTCTAAAATGCAGCCTTTAATACTTTGCGCATATATGCTTTCATTTAAAGAGAAACTGCAGAAGAATTACAGGTGTTCTTTGAGGACCATAAAGCATGTCTCTGTGTGAAATGGTGGATAATGGAACTAAAAAAAAAAAATTAAAAAAAAAATCCCCTGTTCCTCTAGAACTGCTTTACATCTAAATATACAAATTGACAACCAGTAATAAGAAAATTTTCTAACAAGATTTCTCAAAATTAACTACCAGAGAAGGTCATGATTTAACTTTGTTCTCTATACTAGAATATCCATCTCATACCACAATTGTGACAAGAATGAAACACAATGGCAAGATCTTTCTTGTGCATATTACTTTCATGAATTGAACACCTGCTGCTAAATTCATTTCTGGTCTTGAGATGATGAGATGCATGAGTATGCCTACACGAGAGGCATATGGGGAAGCACTTAAAAAAAAAAAATCACACACACAAGAAAAACACAGAAAAAATAAACCACAATAGAATTCCTTTCTGCTGTTGACTTGCAAATCCTAGCAAACCAAGTATTTATTTGGAAATCCGTTGATGAGTAGCGTTCTCATTCACCAAATCTTCCTCCACAATAACAACCCTTCCCAACATCACGTATTTCCTTTGTACTGACTGTACTGATGCAGAATGCTGCAATCAAAAATAGCATCTTTCATGATATTATAAGCCGTAAGACGCTACTGTTGACATATAAAACTACCTACAGGCACATCACACAAACTTTCCCTCGTTGGTAATAATCACAAATAGCTCTTTACTTCTGAGGAAAACTCCACATTGTAAACAAAATTGTATTTTGTCATGTATGTCATTAACTAGAAATAAAGAGTGTTAAGTTTGTTGCTATTAGTTTCCTCTCAAATACAATTGCTTTGATTTCCAGATAGAAGATGTTCTTCAAAACCAGTGTTGCCCAATATGCTCACCAGTCCCTATGTACATAAAAATATTTGGCTTGGAAGGTCTCTCCTTTAGGCACAATGTACTACTGCAACAAATGAGGAGCAAGGCTGAAATAGGCCAATGTGGTTTTGTGAGTTTGAAAGGGTCCTTGCTTTCAGTATGAATAATTCAGACAAGAATGTAAGTCTAGAGAAAGTCACAAGAGTGAAACTTCCTCAGAAATATACTGTAATTCCTGTAATTTACTGTCTCAATCAGTTCCTGCCATATTTTAAAACCAGCAGGTAGTAAAAGTGAAGTGCCATTGCTTTAACTGGTGTAGAGAAATGACAGGAGTGCAGATGGCAGTATGGCCATGTAGGCATTCACTCAGGTTTTCCTCCTCTGTGAGCTTCTCTTATTGAAGTCTTGGTCCTCAAGATCTTGTGGTATAAAAGACTTCTAGAAAAGTCTTCAGGGGGAAAAACTGTGATGGTATCTTCATACGGTTATCTGTGGAGCGCTCTCAATTTGGGAACCGAAGCACCTATGACCAGAATCTCGGGAAGGTAAGTTACATCACACTCCATTTCAGACTGACAGAGATGCTGAGGGACTGCAGAGGTGACTGGCTCCACACAATTCTTCCCGACCCTGGTCAGGTCCATGAGGGCAGTTGGATACGTGCTGTCACTGCTGCCATAAATACTCCTCATTCATACACCTACAGACATGCCAGATGCTACTTAATTTTGGTACGCAGGATGCACTGCTTGATTATACCCAACATTGACCATATACACCCATTTAAAGAAATAGACACATATATGTACAGGCAGTATTCTAGATATATAAACCATCTATGATCTCACAGTACATCTATACACATTGTAAAAATCACACTCACATGCAAGGATAAGTATATTCTAAATACTCCTGAATTGAAACATTATAAACACATGAAAAAAATTGCGGAGTATTGCAATATGGATAAATTCTCATATGTATATTGTATACGTTATTTTTTACATGTATTTCATCAATCTTCTCAAGATACTTTTTAACCAACAGGTATATTAATGTTTACAGAGTTTTTCCTCTTCCATAAACTCAGAGATACAGTCTCTGCTTACAATGGTGCTCTACCTAAGATGTAATTATATGAATTAACAAAATCAATACATCCTTTTTCCTCATAAATTATTCTGAGCTGTAAAAGAGGTTAATCTACCACCTTTTCCAGAATATATGGAAACACTGTCAAAGAGATTCCTTATTTGTCGTAGTAACTATTGCTCTCTGTCTGATCAAGTACCCTCCTTTGCCATTTAAGCAAGCAGTTTACTTTGTAAGGACTATCAGAGAACATGAATATTCCAACTCCTGTGAATATAATACAGCAATCTGCCAAGTTAAACCATATATAAAAAACCAGAACTATTCTTCTTGCACATTTCATCAAATTAAACTGCTTAATACTTCATGTTTAAATTGGAAGGGATAGCTGTGAGCCTAATAACTTTGAACTACTGTGCATGGAGAAAGATTCCGTCTTCTCTAAAAGTAAGATTCCAGTAATCTCATTTGTTATCTCTTTTACTTCCTCCTCTCTCCTCCTTCTACTCAAATGTGCTTGGAGAATCTTTCAGAAGTTGAGTCCCTTTGTATTTACTGAAAGGATACTTAGTCTCCCTGTTTGCCAGCTGCTATTCAAAATACATATATACAAAAAAATACTTTCCCATATTTCATACAGATTTGTCCATTATACTCACTGCTAGTGTGCCTCAGCACCTTCCAGGAGTACCTTATTTCATATGAATAACACCTATTGTATTACAACTTGAGAAGTTTGATCATTTAAAGTGTGAGAGGTGGGCTGACTTCAGTCACAACCTAAAAGCCCCATTACCTGAACAAAACAAGACATCTACCAGAAACATATAAAGGAACCAATTTTTTCCGAACACTTTAAATAGCTCTGCTTTGAAACAGTACAATCCTGCCCCCACACTTACGTGCTGGCACAACCAAGAGCAATGAGGAACCCATCCTTTGCAGTTTCCTAGGATCTCAAGCATTTAAACACCAGCTGAGTAAGAAAGAGCTGACAAATCAGAACAGGCCTCCTTAGCAGGTGGCGGGAAAACCACATTCCTGTGACTGCTGATCTTGCCTAACACAGTAAGTCTCTAAAAATAAAATTATTTCTTCTTTGCCAGCATTCTGTTTTTCTTTGTTCACTGAACTCAGTTTGCACAACAAAGCAGAAATATCAGCTTTCTTTTCTCTGCCTTCAACATTAACAAAATGTCAGTGGGTTGGATTTCTTCTATTAAAGGAGAAGGATTATGGTTTAGGGGTTTTTGTCATTTTTGTTTTTATAGTTTTGGTGCAGTTCTCTGAGCATCATGAAAATATTATGTAACACTAATAAGTCTTGAAAACCTTTCTTACTTTCCAATACCAACATCTAAACATTGGATCTATCCTAACAAATCATCCTCCTCTTGATAATTCAGCATAGAGGAGTCCCTGAACCTCAGAGGAGAGAAATAAAATTTTACCCTGACAGAATGATAACTTTAATGCAGATACAGGCAGTCACTGTATTTGCTTACAGTGGGTTTGATGCTAATGGAGGAGGAATAAATCCTCACATCTTTACACACTGCAAAGTCATGTCTAGATCAAACAATTACGGAACCACTTCCCTTTATTAGATTTTTAAACTACTCTTGACTCCCTTTGCACAACTGAAAATGAGTATATGAAACACCGCAATGGGTTAAGTAATCACAATGAGCAAGCGATATGTCAGAGTGATTGACTCTCAGTCAAATAAACACCTACACAGACCATGCCACCAGTTCTAGGCCAAACTCCCACCTAGTACCCACCTTTACTTCCACTGAAGAAAAAAATTGACACAACCTGCTGAAGTACTATCCATGAGTGGACTCTCCTAGAGTGAGTTTTGCTATAATGCACATTTTACTGGTAGCAAACTTCAGTATTTATTTTGCCACTCCCCAAAATCAAAGAGCTTTTAATCATTTTGAGTACTTCATACTATCCCTTTCTTAGGACAGATATTATTTAAAAAAAAAAAATGGATGTGCTTTTGATCTTAAAAGTAAAAGGATACTACATTTATATTTATTTTTTTTATGAAAAATCTAACTCAATGTTCCCAGTAGTCCTGCATCTGTCTGCAGGTAAAAAACCAAATATGTTGAGTTACACATGTTTTTAGCATCAAGCAAATCTTACTGAAGTCAACTTAGGCTGAAGGTAAAACACACTTGTAAAAATGATTTAAAAATCTATTTTAGATGCCTAAATACGTATCTAACAATTTTACTTTAGAGACTTCCCCCGCCATGATACACAAAGTAAGAAATAACATGGTTTTTTAATGTAACATTTCTGTAATTATCTAAGCAAACAAATTCAGTGTTGAAAGGCAGTAATACTGTACCTTGATTTCTTCTATTTCATCTGGCACTATCTTGTATGCAGATATAGTCCCACCCAACCTGAAATGAGGAGAAGAAAAATATTCTCTGAAATCAGAAGAAAGATGTTCTCAAAATCAGTGATATAAAGCATAGCATAATAATGGTGTCACAGCTTGTTCAAAAACACAAATATCCCTTCTACCAATTCAGAGATACAAGCCACCAAGTCCGAGAACAAAACCAAAAAAACTCTTTTCCTTTCTTTATTCAAAGAAAAATCTTCATGTGAATAACATAAACATTAGAAACAAGCTGTGCTTCGCTAGCTTGAAAGAAAGTAATTAGGTAGCCAAGCAGAATTACCATCACCAGGATGTTATTCTTTACAGTAACAGCCATCAGCAATCATATTCTATGATTTCTTGCTTGTTGTCTAAGTCGTAGGGATGAGTTTAAATATTTGAAGCCTGATGTGCTTTGTGTTCAGTATTTCCCTAATCTGCTATACAGTTTTAAATGCATCCAAATGTAATTCTTGAAGCTGAAATTCTTTAATTAGATGTGCATGTACAGACCTCACAAACCATACAGACTCCATGGCTTCCATGTTTGAAAAGTCTCTGGAGTTCATGACTTGTAACAAAAAGTGGATGATGTGCAATATAATAGTTGTTGCTGATGTAGAAAAATAGGGGATTTTGTTCCATATTGAACTTACTCATCTACATTCTGCAAAAGTTTATGGTATAGTTCACATACTGAAAATGCATGAATAGCAAGTACTATAAATGGTGGTAAATATTACATTTTCCCCAGAGACATGCAGACATGACTTCTTCTATTTCATGAAGCAGTATCATTGATAGTGACAATTCAGACCTCAAACTATAACTGCACTGATGACCTCCCTGCTGGCTCTGCACAGCAAAACTAGTCATTTTCTAGGTCCTTCAGAAAGGGAAAGCACGTAAGAAACTATTTATTGTAAAGCAGGAGACAACTATAAAATATGTATTTGTACTATCTCCCTATTACTGATTTTTTTTCCAATTATCAGCATTTCTATACAGATGTATTTCCTCATATTTAATCTTGAAATTATTACACATACTGTTTACTTAACCTAAAAAAGGGAGAAGAGAATAACAAAGAAAATAGATTTTCCCCATAAGTCTGGCCTTTCCATATCTCTACCACTCGCTCTCAGAAACAGTTCGAAGGCTTTAGACAGAACATGGACTCTGCATAGGAAAAGTAAAGCCTGACATCCATTACTGCTCCAAGTAACATCAACTATGATTTCTGGGGTAGAGACAGAGTCCAGACACTATAGCATTCAAATTCCTCATGAACAATCAGAGTGTAGCAATCGCTCTGTCCTCGTTCTCTGCAGCATTCATTGCTGCTAAACATCAATGGAACTGAGAGCTGCACAGAACAGAAACTTTTTTCTTTGCCTGTGCAAGAATAAACATGAGCTTTTATTCTTCACTACACCTGACCTTTGTTCAAATGGTGTTTCCAGGGATAGCTACAAGAAATTGGTTTTACCATCATGCTTCATCATACCATGACAAGGAATGGCTCAGATCAGTGCATATTATCATTGCATGTGACTGGTCCTATTGATACTGGAACACAGTCCATAACAAGGCATTTTTATTTTGGTCTTTCAGATCCATTCCTTTCCATGCTCTGGAGCACCCAAAAAATAACCTCACTAACATTCTATCCTCCAGAAGAAGCAGGGGATGGAGCCTCCACTGCCAACACTCCCCAGCAGGGAATTCCACCTGGCAGACTTCTTTATTGGCCACCGCCCCGCACAAGTATTGAGCATTCTCTTGGAATACATCAGGAAAAAAAAAAATCTTTTAAAACCAAAATAATTGACTCAGTAAACTCATTTGGCTTGTTCAAACCATTAATTAGCATAATTTTCTGCAAATACTTCTGCAAAGTTTTGTGTCAAGAGTTTAACATACTCTGAATCTGCCAAGTTGCAGTCCAAATGGTAGCATATTTTATAGTAAAACATCAGTTACCACAATTCCACATTTTTGAAAGATATATTAAAAGTCATGTTACTGTTTAAATAAACAATCTCTCACCTACAGCTGCAGCTCACTATATCTATCTTAATACATTCGCAATCCTACACTGACATCTTTACCTTGAAAATCCAGACCGCATACATAAATAATAACAAATTTGAAACCGAAAGAGAACCAGAGACACATAAATATCCAGTTCCATAAATGCCCCAGAGGTTAAATAAGATTTTTGAGGAAGTCTATACTTTCTTCATTTCAGAAGATTATATTTCTTCCCCTCTTATAGCTCCTGGAAGAGAGATCAACCACAGCAGATTGCCAGTTAAAGCTGGTACTATAGAGGATGTAATCAAGACATTTAACTTTGTGTATAAAGTTTGGTTGAGTTTCACAGAAGTTTAAAGGCATCACCCACACTGGGAGCATCCACGTAACACAGCCTGAACTCTTCTACTGGTCATAAATATGATATATGTGAGGAACAGAAATTTTTATTTTACTACATAATAACATAACTACAAGAAAAAAGGATTTAAGATGCCTATGCGACAGCTTGAGAGTACCAAACAACAACATATAAATAAAATTTTAAAACAGTGGGGTTTTTTCTGACAAAATGTCTTGATCAGCTTCAATGTCATACACGAAATATTATTTCATACAATTCACTTGCCAAACAAATTTAAGAGGCAGACGCAGTTGTGAAACATGCTGCATACTCTTCACTCAAAAATTATCAGCCCCAGTTCACTCCAACCTCACGGTAAATACTCCGAAAAGAAATTTGAAAGCACTTAGTTTGGTGTTACCAAGTCACTAACTCAAATCTCCCAGAGTGAGGCAAGTCCACAGCATAAGGGACTACACAATGTCATACACACAAGTTGCTCAGAAAAACAAAAGCATTGTGATGAATGTTAAGAAAGAAGATCAAAAGCAAGGCAAACTCAAAATCAATGCATTATTTGGTATCTCAAACTTAAGGAAAACTTTGTTTTTAGTATTTTTCTGAATTACATTTAAGCATCACTATCAATTGTGAGCTGTCTGGAAGTTTGCTTTTTACTCTGCAAATCCTTGATCACTGACACCTGAAAAAACAGAGACCAGACAATTTCACCTCCATGATGACACACAGTCTGTGACAGAGGACTTGCATATGGCATAGATGTTTTTTCATTTCTGTGGGAGCAGCCTCTCTTTGCAGGTTGGTTTTGTTAGAACATTTTACACTAATATTTTCGATCAGTGTTTCAAGAAGCAATTACACTGTGATCAGAAAAGTACTCAGCTAGCTGAGTACACACTAACTAGCCTGGCCTTTGTACACTGGAACATAATGCAACAAAGAACATGTTAGAAGGGCCAGAATTCTGTTCACAGCGGACCAAACTTCTGTCACATTCACTCTTCATCTTTCACACATTTTAGTATTATTATAGATTTTATTATGTTTGCTCCAGTTGAGCAACACAACATCCAGCATCCTACAATAAAAATGGCATTTTCTCTCAGAATAAATACACAACCAACCAGGAGCAAAGCTGAATATACAGCCAGCTAGTTCCAGAAAGCTGAAAAGACAAACACAAACTTCATCTATAGAGACCTGATATCAAATTCTTTCTCATCCAAATTGCAGTATTTTCATACCACAGCAAGTCACATTATTTAATAGTCCAATTATTTTAACTAGTATTTAGCTTTACTTTTTCACACGTGTACATGCAACACATAATCTCTGAAAGGTCCCACAATTTACATTCAAGTTTTGACAAACATCAGTCTCATCAGGTCTGTATCATACCCTGCATGTAACGCAGACACTCCAGCTCTCTGGTCCCTTTGCAGAAGTTAAATTATTCCTACATGTGGAAATCGGAGCCGGCACAATAACAATGTAGAATTACACCTCATATTGGGCTAAACTGGTGAATGTCTCTGAGGAGAGAATCAGAGAAGACTGGATAGAAAATCCATAAAAATAATTAGGAAATAATAAATCTCCTAACTATTTGCACGGGACTTTGTGAAAGAATAGAAACATTGTGTCTCTTTTAGGGAAACTATTCACAAAAAAGTGCATCTCAGGTTGACATATAATACATAGACTGGCTTCACAGGAAGTTGACAGAAAGGATTCAGGAGAATGTGGAAAGCAAGGTTTCCATAGCAACCTAAGAAATTAGCAAAATACAGGAAATCAACCGAAGCAAGGCCACTACAGTTGTACTGGAACAGATGGAAGCTTTACTATTTCACAAATTAAAGCAGAATTTCACTAAAAAGGGAAAACTTGAACTTCATCCAAGTTAAGGAAAGTTAAAAACCAGGAAGAACTGTGCTCAAATGGAGGCAGGAAACAATGAACCAAAGCCCAAATGGGAAGAGAACACAAGAAGACAAAACTTAAAGAGAAATAAATTACAACTGTTAGAACAATTAGCTATCCGTTGTTTTAATAATTTAATCCTTTCATAACCTGTTTGCTGTATGTTTCAACACTATCTAAACCAGAAACTTAATTTCTCATTTTTAGAACATCCATTCTGGATATAAGGTTGAAATTATCACAGTGTTACTTTCCATCTGGATGCAAGCTGGACTTCTGACTGGTTTTCCCCTGTGCCCCTGTGTATATGTATGTGCCAATGGACTCACCGGATTATTATTGCACAGTTAAATCATATGCAAGACACTTGTGCACTTGGACTGAATCAATACTGGTCGGCTTTATACAGTTCCACATTCATTGACTGCCATAAGAAGCTGAGCTATTGATTCATCCGTTAACTTAATAAATGAGTCATACTGAATGCAACAAAGTCTATTTTCTAGAAATAGCTTGTAGCCAGCTTGGCTGCTGTCATCTGCTGAAGTTCTCCAATGTCACTTTAATTAACATTAATCTTTCTTCAGATAGATCACTGTCTAAATGATATCAAGTTGTCACTACACCTCCTAGTGAAACTCTGCTTCATAAATTAAAGCGAAACTCAAAATCCTCTGATCAACTTTTTTTTTTTCCCCAGATCCACCTCATAAATATATTTATTATCTACCATCAGGTTATTTACCTTTTGACTGATTTGTAAACCAAGCAGAATATTCAAGAGAGACTCCGCTTGTGAGCAGATGAAGTGACTGGGAACCAGACTGGCTATTCCTAATTCTAAGGGCATGTTTTTTTATCACAGGCTGCTGAATGACCATGTTATGATACCATTCCTGAGGGAGCAAACTGACCAAGACAGCGTTTTTACCCAGCTCAACCAGGCTAGCTTAATGCTGACCTGTGAAACATCAGCAAATCAGCTAGCCTTGGATCCTCACATACAGCCAAGACTTCACAGAGCATTCCAGGGAAAGAAGTAGCAGAACTGCATTTCAAAGCAGGTTTGTTCTCCCCTACATGCAAGAGCATGCATTAAAAGCACACACAAAGCTACTTTAATTGATAGCAGTGTCTACTGACCTCTGAGAAATTGCTGAAGGCCCCTGAAGGGAGGTAGTAGGAAGGCGGCCTATTTTGTGCTCACTCCTACACAGGAGAAGGCTGGCAGCAAGAGCCAGCTGGGCGGCGGCTCTGGCACTGGTTGCGCGCCAGCAGCAACTCCTGCAAAACAGCTTGTCAAGCGCTTCCTCATGACAGCTTTACTTACTCTAAGATGTAGAATTACATGATGAAGACCAAGCCCATGCTTTTTGGTTTCTTTTCTTTTTTCTTTAAGGGATTCAATAATTAGAGCCTTGAAAACACACTCAGCCCAATATTAGGCTAACTCAAACATTCTGTACTCAAAAACCTCACAGAAATAACATGATTGCAGACATGCCCTCTGTCACTTCATGTCTCTCATGAACAAGAGCTCTGGGAGTAAGATGCCAAAATTACAAGATCCTCCCTCTGTCTTACCATGTCCCAGAGATTTATTGCACACGCAAAAAATGAAGTAAGGGAAGGGAGAAAATAAAATTAACCCAATGTTTTAAAATTTTTATTCCCTACTTTATTACTGTTTTAAGATTAACAAAAGTATAAGGACACATTTTTCACTGCTTTCTGGCTTTTTTCATTGTTATTTTTCTCTTTCACCTTTCACAGCTTTATTTATTTATTTATTTACTTATTTTTACTGTAGGAAGAAGCAAGAATAAATAAGAGGCTATTTTTTCAGTTACTTTCAGTACAAAAATACTGACATCCCAACAATCTGTTATTGCGAAAGAAGGCAACGAAGATCTTTGTCCTCCACAGATGTCATACCTGCAGTATGCAGGTGTGTTTATAGCACAGAGGAATGGTTGTACTGTGCTCCATCTGATCAGTGATCTAACTATGGAAATCATACATTAAATCAAACAGACAGAACTGTCAGCTGGCTTTAAGTAAAAATGTGTTTAGTGACTTTGAAAGTTCCAACCGGGGCATCAGATGCTTGACCAGCCAGCCCATTAAACAACATGAGCAAGATTTGGAATTTCCTGAGAGGAAAAAATATGCAGAAGCAGACAAAAATCATTACAATGAAAAGAGTAAAATTCTCACAATTTAGACAAGGAAATACATATTTAATATCCATGTTGGGATTTAGTTGTCTGACTGAGGACCATGAAAGACTGTATGAGGAAAAGTATTTATAAGTAAGGGCAAAGACAAATATAAATGTTGATCTTACTGTGTCCTGTAAGAAATATTGTGGTAGGGCAAAGCATGTATTTGCATTTTTTCCAGCAAGTACATACCTGAGAGAGATAATAAAAGCACTTGCATATATTGCTAGCAATCACCTGACACAGAACTCTCGCGTACCTCAACTGAAAGCAAAATTTTTGGGTGCCTAAGAGTGACCTTTTGCTACCCTGGAAGGGACCACAAATTAAAGGATTTAGGCAATGTGATAAGGATTGCAGTGATCTGCCTGGAAATGAAAGATTCCACTGGTAAATTACCACAACAGCTTGTAGAAACCTATACAGGTGGATAAAGCTAGTTTTGCTGACACTCCTGTCATTTCAGTTGAGCTGTATTTGCTTCTACCCAAATGTAGAAGAGAGACCATCTGAACCAAATGCTAAGGAAGGAAAAAAAAAAAAAAAAAACAAAAAGATTCCTCCTAGGAGAATAAGTTGACCCCCAACTAGCAGAAACAGTAAGGTTTATTTTCTTGTAAATTAAGACTGGCCACCTCCCACACAGAATTTTTAGCATCCAACAAAAAATGAATTTTAAAAATGGAATGGAAAAAAAAAAAGGGTTCCCTCTACCAGGAACCCTTCATTTTTCTACCATGTATGTGCATTTCATATCCAACTACATTACCATAATTTTCTTTCCCATAATTTTACTGTATATTTTCCCTTATATTTCTTCAACGTTCAAGCACATGCACATGTTTGACACCTGCTTGTGAAGCACTCCTGGACAGACAAAGTCCATGTGCATGCTTATGCCAAGGCTAATAAATACTATACATTTATTTTAAAAGGAGAAGTTTGACTGAGGTATGTAAAACCTGAAAATGAAACAATGGAAACAAAGGAATCCCTGATGTTGGAGAATAAGCTGGAAGGAATCACAGACCACAGGCTGAGAAGAGCAATCATACTACTTTTTATGATCAGGCAAAAAGGCACCCAAATAATCCCTTCACTCCAAAAAAATACCAGTAAGGACTAAAGGTGAGAGCAGAATGACTCAAACTCAGGATGAACAAAATGTGGAGAATATATGGAAATGGTCTGATCATTCCAGATTCTAGATCAAAGTGGTTCTTCAACATTTCAATCACAGGGTTTAAGGAAGACTATCAGAACTTTTAAATAACTTCATAAAAAACCAACCAACCAAAAAAACAACACACACACACACAAAAAGCAAACAAAACCACAACAACGTAAAATTCTGAAGAACGGCAGAGTCTCAGAGACAAGCAGCATCCAGAAGGGCTGCCACGCAAGTTCACACAATACTTCACCTTCCCAAAACTCCCATGTCTCATTTCTCCCCACCGCACTCCAGAGAGATATAAAGTATGCATACAATCCAGTATATGATTAATGACAGTCTTGCCAAGTCTATATTTCCCCAGATAGTTAAATTCAGAAGCAGAATTTGTTTTTCTTTTTCCTTAATACATTAGTGTGTTTGCATATACATATATATGTATCTCCATGTGTGGTCTAAATGGGAGAACTAAATCGTATTTAAAACAGTGACCTGAATGAACTGTTTGTCTGCAGTATTTTTGCTTGTTTTTTGTTCAGTGTGTGTTTCGGTTTGGTTGGTTGGTTTGCTTCTGTTTTATTCAGCATATGCTATGTGCTGGGGAATGTGAAAGGAAAAGGGAAAAAAAAAAATCTGGCCACAGAATGTAGTCATATGAATAAACCAACTCTATATTTGATCCATTCCTCTTCATACCTAGGGGGAACTTCCTATAGACAAACAGTATTACTGACAATGCTGAAACTGAGACTTTTTATTGCATGTTTCACATAGTTATCTCCATTCCAGACAATTTACAGGTATTTTTAAACCATCATCCATGCTTTACAGCTGCTTGTAAAATACTTCTGTAAGGTTTAAACTCAAGTCATTGAAAATTATTTAGTTGTTTTTCATTTATTATTGGCTATATGGGTTTTTCAGCACTCTTATTTTTGTTTTCTGTAGCTCTAATTCCCTTTTTTCTTTGCATCTGATGATTTAAGTGTCAACAAAATTTTTCTAAATGAATTTTCAAACTACTGATGTATTGTCTGCTGTTCATGTCACAACTTGTTACAACCTGACTCTTTCAATATTCAGAAACATAGCAGGCTGGGGACATGCGGATCTCAGACAATTTAAGAGGTCTTTGATGAAATGTGGATTTGTGCATTTTCTTTCACTTAGGTTCTAAAAAATTATTACTATTTTTAATTTCTAAATAGCTTGCAGAAACATATCCCATTGGCAAAAAGTAGCTCCTTCATACTTGCAGCTTTAGGTCACCTTTTAAGTCATGATCAGATATGTTCTCCTGCCATCTATTTTTCATGATGTTCAATTAAAAGTAAAAATAATAGATAGAACAATCTCCCCAATTCCATTTTGCTGAACGCCTTTTCTCATTAATCCTTCCCCTACAAGTATATTTACAAAGAAGAGTAATCCACCTCACAGTAACTGAAGATCTTAATTTTTTCAAAGATACAACTGCACAAGATTACTGAGCACATATACACAATACTTACTATCATATTCCTTCGAGTGACAGTGACCACAACATCCCTGATAGCTTCAGTATGCCTCCTGTCATCCCCAAGCTGAAGAACACAGATGAGGAAGAGATTTCATCTCATTTCATCTCTTCCTCAGTTTCTGCTCCAGTACAGGTGAGTAGGAGTGAAAACAGCTAAGGTGAATCCTGGAGTTTACTTTTCTGTAAAATAAGTATCTTTCTTAAGTGCTGTCATGTATATTCCATATTAGGGAACCCTGGTCAATTTGCCTGGATAAGAGCAAAACTGACAGGAGGGTATCTCTTCCAAAGCAGAAATTCAGTCTACAAGTCTCCGCCATGTAACAGCATATTCAGAAACAAGTCCACACAGGTTTTTAAAAAAATTGTAAAACAGCAGAGACCTCCCATTTTCCAGCATGCCCATGTTAGTCTCTCTCTTCTCGCCAACAACCAATTTCATATATCTGAAGAACAGTCCTGAAAGATGCTGAACCTGCAATCCTACGGGCAAATACCACAGATAGCTTAGATGTGCTTTGAGGCATCTGCAATAGCCAACGTACTCACTATGATCACAGATTCACTTTGGAAAAGTACCATAGACTTTGCTTACACTAAGAAAGTGCCATTTTCTTGCCAAATTACGATTTTTTATTTTACTCCAAGCAAGCAATTGTTATCTAACCTGCTTTCCAGAACTAGCACTAAACACCTTCACCCTTCAGAGAGTAGCAGTAATAACTACAACAAGTTAATTACAGGAGCCCAGAGACAATCCAAATCTGCAGTGAAAAGAGTTCCAGTAGTATCTAAATTCAGCATTACATTAAGAGAGAACATTTAAATAACTGATAGAGAAACCACTGCAGATTATATCAGTAGAAAATATTTTAGCACATTAATCTCTGGTAAAACTGCAAAAGCATATTATGCTGACAATGCAACAATTTACTTGCTCTACAAGGTTTCGTTCTATCTTGGATTTTTTTGTTCTATCTTGGATTTGCATTTGTGATCAAAGAGGTGGGCAGCACCAGGACAAGCAATGAAAGAATGAAAGGCCTACCCTGAGAAGAAGGCTCAGTACATACCCATCAAATCAAACAAAATTAAACTAAGAGGACCAACACTTCCATTTAAAATCTAAAAGGTGGACCTAGAAAGCAGGTAGACCAAAGACCATTTACAAAGGAAAACTTGAGATTTTGTATCTTATATCTCCCCCACACTCTTCCAAGCAGAATACTGTGGGTAGATTTTACTAGGCTGTTTTAACATAAACTGTATTGTCAGCTATATTTTCATCTAAAATATGCCAGGACAAATAGTAGTACTGTCCCTCCACAACAGCAGTCAATGCTTTAACTGCTATTTCCTCCAGCCATCTCACCTGACTTTAAATGCTCACTGATGCATAATGCTACCCTAGGTAAGTACCAAGGTAGGTTTCAAAGGTGCAGTGCCTCCATACCTTAAGCTGCTAAGAAGGCATGCTTCTCCAAACTCAGTAGTATCCTTCAAAACTGAGAAACATGATTAACAGTACACAGTTGTCTCCATAAATCAGACAGCAATTATATGAAATGGCTTAAAAATACTTCTTGTGCTTAGAAGCTTGTATCACAGCTAGTTTAGTAAGAAGAACAGAATATTCTCTTTCACCTTAAAGCAAAGTAAATACTCAGTAGAAGTATCTCCTCATAATTTGTTTCACCTTCTTAAGACTGTTTTTCAGTAACTTGTCCAAAACCCACTTGTACTGAATTCAAAACCATCTGTAATGAATAATGTGGCAAAAATCTTTTACAATTGAAGAAAGTCAGAGTTGAGTACCCGACACCTAAAAATGTTCACTCCAAGGT
Source organism: Patagioenas fasciata (assembly GCF_037038585.1). Classification (NCBI taxonomy): domain Eukaryota; kingdom Metazoa; phylum Chordata; class Aves; order Columbiformes; family Columbidae; genus Patagioenas; species Patagioenas fasciata. The sequence goes on from NC_092524.1 coordinate 35,645,311, forward strand.
TCTTTTTCTGTCACATCTATTGATAAACTCACAGTTCAGCTGATCTTTATTCCATGGTGGCCAATTCTTTACAGTGGAGCACAGTGACTCTAATTCTGCTACATATGCCATTAAGACAAACACTGCAGGTGAATTTTTAATTTTTAAGTTGAATTTACATTGATAGCAAATACATTAATTAAATTGCATTTGTAAAATCAACTCTGTATAAAAAGATGAAGAAACCAAATACTATATAGACACTATTGGTAATATAACATTATTATCTCTCAGTCATTAACTATTCTGTGAAAAATAAGGCAGTAGTATAATGGTTGGTTGGATGGTACTTCACTTTGCCTTAAAAATTGTTGGGTTTACAACTTTTGACCACACACGCACTCACAATGTATGTTTAGAACGGATGACTTTCTGCTGACTAGCTAAGCAGAATGGCCAAAGCTTGAATAAGTCACAAAAAACAAAGTAGGCCAAAGATACTGTATGCATCAAAGCTGAAGAACACCGACAGGTTCTTCAATTATTTGTGGCTCGTACCTGGCCCACAGGGAGCTGCCAAGAAGTCCATTAACAGGCAAACATCATGTAACTGAGAGGTATTCTTCGCTGGAGAAGAGTGATTAAGGGAGAAATACAAGCAAGGCATCAGATGTTTCCCACCTCTGTGGTCTTGGCTGAAATTGTCCTGCTCCAAAATAACTTCCAGCTGTGAATTCTGAGATTCTCCTCCTTGTACTTGCTGCAGTCAGCAAGTACCTACAAAATTTCCATCCCAGAAAAAATTATCTGCATCTTGCCAACTTCGGCTTTTACGCGTGGATACTTCATATAGTATTGTAGCTTTATTGACCCTTCTGTTCCTGCCCCAGCTCTATTTCATCCTCAGAACTGCACTGATACATACATGAGCACAAACACAGAATAAAGATTTTTCTAGCCCACTTTCCCCCTTCTAAAACTAGCTGAGCAAGTAGCTATAATACAGAAATACTTCAGGGAGCTTAAATATTACTGGAGAGTTATGTCTTACAAAGCAATTCAGTCTATGACACAGTTTTGCCCTAAATTACTTTAAAGCAAGGATAAAGCACTGGAAGTCTTCTCATTAAAATATATTAAAATAATAATCCCAACTCTGAACAATTTCTAGTGACAGATACTTGAATGGTGCATTATAATGCTACTCATCTTTTAAAATATTTCTTTCCTCTTCTAGTAGAATTCTCAGAGCTTTTATGTCCTGGTTTCAGCTGGGATAGGGTTAATTTTCTTTCTAGTAGCTAGAGTAATTTTGATGGTGTGGGTTCTCACCAAAAGAATTGTTGTGGTTTAACCCCAGACCACACAGCTGCTTGCTCACTTTTCTGCCCAAGGTAATGGGAGAGAAAATCAGAAAGGAAAATAAAAACTTGTGGGTTAAGATAAGAACAGTTTCATAGGGTGCAAAGCAAGTGAGAAAAAAAAAAATAGAATACATAAAACAAATGATGCACAATGCAATTGCTCATAGTCTGCAGCACCGATAGCTCATTTGTTCCGAGCAGCGGTATTTGCCCCCTGGCCAACTCCAGTTTCTATACTGAGCCTGATGTCATATGGTGAGGAACAGCCCTTTGGGCAGCTTGGGGGACCTGCCCTGGCTGTGCTCGCTCCCAGCTCCTTGTGCACCTGGTAGAGCACAGGAAACCAAAAAGTCCTTGACTACCTGGAAACAACCAAAACACAGTGGGTTATTGGGAAGGGGAAGGGAAGACTCAGGCCCATCTATCTGTTATTTTCCAAGAGCTACAACAGCATCCCCCAACAAATCACGGCCAAGTCTGTACCACAGTGTGGACGGCACTGAGCCACCATTAACAAACCCTGCAGAGAGGGAAAGTGTGTTAGCTTGTGCTCAGCACTGTGCTACAGACATCTACAATAATACACCCAGCCAGCTCAGAGTACAGAGTACTTGCTTGTCCTTATTTGTCAAAAAGCTATTAACAAGGCAATATGTAATGTATATGAACTATATAATTTAAATATAAAACATATAAAATACGCTGCATGTTATAAGTGTAATTAGAAACAGTGTGCTGTTCCATGAGAATGACTTAAATGAACAGTTTTTAGTAGAAAATATGACTCATTTATACCAGTTTGAGATCTTTCACATAAAACTTGGTTAAGAGGTACTTGATAATTTTCCAGTGAAGCTTTTTCACCAAAGCGTATGATTCAACTAAACTTAAAATACTTGTCCATCATAAAATTTTATCAAAGTTCCTCAGTGAAAGGTTTTATGAACACTTTAACACCAAATTTTATATTTTCTGGTTTGCCATTTTAATTGTGTTCAACATTTCTGCCCAGGGAGGCTGTGGAGTCTCCTACTCTGTAGACATTCAAAACCCACCTGGACACATTCCTGCGTAACCTCATCTAGGTGTTCCTGCTCCAGCAGGGGGATTGGACTAGACGATCCTTCGAGGACCCTTCCAATCCCTGAGATTCTGTGATTTCACTCATTTTTACTGGCTGAGTGTAAAACATTTATTGCTTAGTTCATCTGCTTTCCTCTTCTTCATGGACTATGGGCTTGCTTATGTTTCCCAAGTATTTCTAGCCCCACTTAGTCATACCGGCATATTAAATTTAACACTTATCCATTCAGTATTTCTCCCTCAATCACAAGCAGCATTGAACACACACACACACACACACACACAGAGTTTTACATTAATAACAACTGTAAAACAAAATTGTGTCTTACTCCAAGACATGCCTTTCCTTTTAAGATCTAATCAACAGTACCAGTCAGAGAAAGTCTTATTTTCTGCTACTTGAAAACATGAACTGTAGCTGTGAAATTGAGGGTTTAGAAAGGCTCGATTACTAGATCCTGGTCAACATGACTCACTTTTAGCAATTTCCCCAGCACCCAGCACAAAACCCTTCACCCTTCATCTTCCTTTTCTCAAGGCTGAAGAACATACAGTAAATCCTTACCTCCAGTGATTGTGAGATTTTTCTCCTGTACCTTACTACTGCACGAGGTGGCTTATTTTCTCCCATTAGATTCATACAAGAGCACCCTCAAAAGAAGGAAAAGAAGTGACCTGCTGCTGAGCTGAACACAGTAAAACCACCAAGCTAATGATCAATACCTATAGCTAGTATTTTCTTTCATGTGTTTCAAAATGAAGCAGCAACAGAAGCAGCTGTAAAATCCGAATAGTGAAGATATATGAATGTATTATCTGATCATTCACTCCTGTTCCAGAATAACAGAACATCAAAAGATTTTCTGATCAAGTCTTTCCTCAAGAGCAGCTTTTGCTGAGACAGAAAGGACATGTAACAGCATAGAGCCCCACTTTGCTGAAGAAAGGACATAACTTCTGGAAGCAGTAAAAGGTACACAAACCTCCTCATCAAAAAATCTGTCTGTAGTCTGACCTTTCCCATTACTCAATATCCTCTTGCCTTAAGAAACATATATTGCTTTTTGATACTGTAATTGTAGAAACTATGGATGTCTGCTTCTTTGTGAATATCCTTACAGTCACAGTTCTTGTCCAAATGCATTAAGTTTCAAAACTTAGCGGTGGATGTGGTCTACCTTGACTTCAGCAAAGCATTTGACACAGTCTCCCACAGCATCCTCACAGCTAAACTGAGGGAGTGCAGTCTGGGGAATCAGGTAGTGAGGTGGGTTGCAAACTGGCTGAAGGAAAGAAGCCAGAGAGTTGTGGTCAATGGGGCAGAGTCCAGTTGGAGGCCTGTATCTAGTGGAGTGCCTCAAGGATCAGTACTGGGGCCGGTATTATTCAACATGTTTATCAGTTATTTGGATGAGGGAATAGAGTGCACTGTCAGCAAGTTTGCTGCTGACACCAAGCTGGGAGGAGTGGCTGACACACCAGAAGGCTGTGCTGCCATCCAGCGAGACCTGGACAGGCTGGAGAGTTGGGCGGGGAAAAATTTAATGAAATATAACAAGGGCAAGTGTAGAGTATTGCATCTGGGCAGGAACAACCCCAGGTTCCAGTATAAGTTGGGGAATGACCTGTTGGAGAGCAGTGTAGGGGAAAGGGACCTGGGGGTCGTGGTGGACAGCAGGATGACCATGAGCCAGCACTGTGCCCTTGCAGCCAAGAAGGTCAATGGCATCCTGGGGTGTATTAGAAGGGGGGTGGTTAGTAGGTCAAGAGAGGTTCTCCTCCCCCTCTACTCTCCCCTGGTGAGACCACACCTGGAATATTGTGTCCAGTTCCGGGCCCCTCATTTCCAGAGGGACAGGGAACTGCTGGAGAGAGATGAAGGGAGTGGAGCATCTCCCTTAAGAAGAAAGGCTGAGGGAGCTGGGGTTCTTCAGCTTGGAGGAGACTGAGGGGTGACCTCATTAATGCTTACAAATATATAAAGGGTGAGTGTCACAAGGATGGAGCCAGGCTCTTCTCAGTGACAACCAATGGTAGGACAAGGGGTAATGGGTTCAAACTGGAACACAGGAGGTTCCACTTTAATTTGAGAAGACACTTCTCAGTGAGGCTGACAGAACACTGGAACAGGCTGCCCAGCGGCGTTGTGGAGTCTCCTACTCTGGAGACATTCAAAACCTGCCTGGACACATTCCTGTGTAACCTCATCTAGGTGTTCCTGCTCCGGCAGGGGCATTGGACTAGATGATCTTTTGAGGTCTCTTCCAATCCCTGACATTGTGTGATTCTGTGAAAACTTGCCCTTAATGAGTGCCTGAATAACTTTTGATAAATGATTACTGAAGTTTCAGTAATCTCTTTCAGCGATCTCTTCCCCAGTGATGATTCCAACATAGGGCTTTTATAAACCATCTGAACAGCATTGCAGAGCACAGGGTGACACAAAAGCTGGCTATTAAGGTAGCTAGTAACCTGTGTCCTGTCTGGTGCAGAAGAACAGAAAGAACAAAGAAACCACCACTTTGTAATGCCAGAGTAGCACCAAAAGTTCATGGTCTTGAGAAGGCTCTGTATGTACACACCACTGCCTGAAATGAAGAGGAACACTGAGGGGTTCTTTGTTGGGGAAAAAGAAGTGATTGCAATCTCCAGCTAAAGATGCCACTAAAACAAATTTTAAGATAAGTCTTTGCTGCATTAGAGAAATAGAAAGAAAAAAAACATTTTTAAGTACATCTAGCTTGCTGGCTTTGCCACAGATTACTTCTATCCCTTCACAATATGTCAGTGTATTAAGCTATGCAGAAATACCCAAGCTGATGAGCTAACAAAAAGCTTGGATACTGGTAACAGTGTAGCCACGCTGAGACTGAAATCAAATGCTCTGACAAAACCTTCCTAAAAAACGGGACATTCGTTCAGTCTACACTAAGTTTTTGGCGATTGTAACTACATAACTACTATCAGTATTTTAAAAAGATCTTGTGTATATCTGTACATGCTGCAGTCATCGCACTGTTTGCATAACATTTGTTCCCTCATTTAAACAATGTAAATAACAGTACCAAATCAAAGACAATAAAAACTAGTGACTGGAAAAAAGGATTGAAAGAAAATTCTATCTTGTACAAGAGCTCCTGAGTATGGTAAGCATTCACAAGCAAACAAAACACACCAAAAACATAAGAAAAACCTGTTGTTTAGCACAAACAATAAATTGGCTGAAGAGATTAAAAGACTTGAGAGTGCAAGGGCTACAGCGCTGGCTGGAGTCTAAAGTATGAACAGAAGGCAGGACAAGAACTGAAGGAAGAAGAAGAAAAAAGTCTCCTAAACATAGAATGCAATGCTCTTACTGGAATTTCTGAGCAAAACCTCAGGCTGATACTATATTTTTCTACTAGGTTCAAAAAACTTGGAGGTATTTTTGTTTCACGTGAGTATCTTCAAAATGTTCTGCTCAAGCATGCAGGCAGAAGCAGGCAGACTTCTCACTGTGCCTGAAACTCTAGCAAAAAGAAGAGAAGCTTCCTCAGTTTTGATCTCTTAAAAACACACTTCACAAAATTCTTTCACAATATAAAATTGAATTATCTGTATAATAAATGCAAAATACTAGAGTTTAAAATATAAAATTGTTCTGAAATCTCTAAATCTTTACTACTTCATATAGCACTAATGTCCATAAGCATTGGCAAATAATCAAGTACGCAGATACTCCATCTACTTGAACACAATCGTAAACTTTAACTCTTCCTTAACTTTTAGTCACAAATTCCTTTCTTGAAGATCTATTTTTAACATTGCTAGCTTCTGAAAAATAATACAGAGCATACTGTTAAAAACATGAATCAGTCTGTCAAGTGTGTTGCTTCATCTCCTTACATGCAGAACAGCCCTTGAAATGTGCCTGCCCAAGACGCATGGCAGGCAGTATTCATTCTTAAGCTAAGAGGTATGTGTATACATTTATATATTTATGTATATTTTATATACATATATGTATTAACTGTATTTCTTTGCATTTTTCTGGCAAATTCCCATTTTCGGAAGGGAGTCAATGCTGAAAGACCCTGAGATAATGCATTTTAAAGCCGCTGTACCCCAAAAATACTGTCTGAATACAGCACAATTAACTTCCTAATAAATTCACAATATTTTATTATATTTATAATGTCAGTTTTATAAGTAAAGATTCTGAGAAGCATTTTAGATGGGTTTTGGGTAAGGGTGTTTGTTTATTGTAGGTTGGTGGAAAGCAAAGTTTGCAGATGCTTGTACACGTAAAACCAAAACGATGCACTTGTGTAAGGAGAGGGCTGGATGGCTGCCACTCGGGACGACAATTGCCTGGGCTTTCTGTGGAAACTGATCTTGGAGTTATAATGTTTCAAGATTCCCAAAAACTCAAATACATTATTAAATTTTTCTTAATGGTTTGTACTCTGCAACAGAAATCTGAAAAAAGATAGGATGACACTCCTGAATCCTCTAATTTTTCCCTTAAACTCATGCAGGTTTAGATGAAAGTGAGGTTCTCAACTGTATAAAACTGTTACAATAAATTGAATTAAATTTATTCAAATCTTGTTCTCTTAATTGCAAATGCGGTAGAGTAGGCACAACACAGAGTTTCCTGAAGGAAATGCAGACAATATGGGTACAGCTACAGCTCTGGGCACAAAACAGACACAACAGCTGCTCGTGGCATCACACGCCGCTTCTCAGTCCTAACTCGTGCAGCCATCCCAAAACCACTGCGGTAAAAATCTCCCAGTCACATTGCCCTATATTCTCTTTATCTGTATATGAAAATGAAAACAAAATTACACATTAATTTATTTCCTGGATTATTCAACTGTATAGTGAATGGTTGTCCAGGCTTTTACAAAAGCGGTTTTATGTTAGCAGAAAAAAAGGAAAGGATCCACTAAAAATTTCTTTACTTTAGAAGCATATCTGTAAACTTTAGTGCCCCTTTTGGAAAAAGGGAACATTGTAGACTAAAACCAACTACCTAATCAGTAATGCTCTATTAAAAAAAAAAAAAAAAAGGAACAAATGAAATATGCCTTGTTAAAATGGAGAACAGACATTCCAGGTCTGCATCCCCACATTTAACAGTCCTGCCATCATCTACTCTGTAGTTGAATACTTGCTACCGAACATTTCCACATACTGTACTGAGCTATAGACAACATTAACTGTGCAGAATGCTTGTGACTATGAGAGAAACTCACTGAATGAAGAGGAGTTGAGGGAGAAAAAGATACTTTAATATGTATTTTTTTAATTAAGTAACTCAATCATGTCAGTCAAATGACACTCCAGAGCATCCTGTATTTTCTAAAACCTATCTGAAAATGACACCAATAACAAATTACACAGACATCCTGTATTTCCAACCAAAAATCACTTAACAGACGAGATACATTCTCATATCTGAAACCAAATAACCAATAGAAAATAGAATTTTATTAGAATAAAAATGTCTATTGGAATACAATGAAGTAGATGAAATTGGACGTAAGAAGAGAGATAGTGCAGTTAAAGAAAAAGCAAAAGCTTAAAATAGAATTAGTAAGGGTGTAAAGGGAAGCATCTACTGTTGTAGTGTAACTGCGTTGCTTTGAAATAGCCGTCTGTGGAAAATCACTCGAGGTAATATTTGAACCCTTGATACGTCAGTTTTGAACTTCAAGGCTGTCATCACACATAGAAAATATACTTATGTCCTGGTTATGCTCTTGTGATGTTTATATGTTAACATGGATAAAGTGGAAAAGCATAAATGAAGAATCAATGGTAAAATTCAAGTTATAATGAAAGAAGGTGAAAAAAGTGTACATGAAAACAACATTAGAATTATTGTGGCATAAGTACATTTCTTCCCTCTTAAGCTACCATCTGTATAGATTTTTGCTGTACAGTGCTAAAAAAAAGTGACTTTAAAGAGTCCTCCAGAACAAGTGACAGCAGGACAATTCTTTCTAATTAACAAAGCAATCTAGAATTTAAATACAGTGAGTAGTATTGCATAAACGCATGAAAACACGTCTGGGTAGCGATTTCCTGTATCTCATTGTCAGAATAATTCCTAAGATGTGTGGCAAAGGCTTCCTTTACACCTGGAGCTAGGTGTTGTATTATATGTATTATGTATTATATTATAATCTTTCAGTAGCACATTATCTGTTTCCCTTGCTAACTTAATTTATACTGCAAATAAGTACACCAGTTTTATAGAAGTCTTCTCTAAACTAGGCACTTTTTAATGTATTCATAGCTTTGACAAAATGTATCTTTTCCTACAAAAGCACTCATGTCTGGGGGTCAGCTCACAATTGATCTTCAGAGGAAAGAGCATTTCAGAAGAGTGGCTAGTCATTTTTAATAGTGAGATTAGACGAGAGAAATAACATAATAAATTATTACCACTCTTGTGTTGAGAGGCTTTTGCTCTTCCATTACTGGGAGTTCCAAATGTAAATTCGACCATGTCAGGAAAGCCCACTCTGCTTTGAAGGACAAATGTTTGCTGACCCCATGGAAAAATGTTTCAAGTTCATGTGTGCTCCACTATTTATGAAACTACATTTCCTGAAAGAAGTATATAAAAATTGTTATACCAGCTCAATCTAAAGGTCCATACCACCCAGTATGGTTTTCTGGTGTTAAGAAACAAATGCTTAGGGAATAAACAGATGACAGAGCGCAAGATTTGTCACCAGTACACACTTACTGCCTCTTGCCATCTTCAGTTCAGGAGCTTTGCTGACCCAGATGCTGCAGGCAGATCATCAGCTTTAAAAGCTGTAGCAAGTCCATCAGTCTAATTCCGGTTTTTATATCTATCATTTATACTCCAGGCTTCCACATGATGTCACATCAATTATGAAACATTCAGTTCTGCTACACTTGAATAAGTATGTACTTTTATACGTTTTAAACCTGCTGTCTGAATTCTTTCCTGTCACAATTTCTGATCCATGAAAAACAGTGAATAATTGCCTCTGTGTTGTTTTTAAATGCTGTTCATTCTGTGTACCTCCACCATACGCTGTTTCTCAGTTAAACTGAAACGTTCTAGTCCATTTAATTTATCTTTGTGTGGAAGCTGTTCCAAATCTTTGCTTAATCTTGCGATCCATACCATTCCCCTTTTAGAAGTTAATACAGTAATCAGGATGCAAGCACATCCCAGTTTTATACAGTCATTTAAATATGTCTTCTGTTTTGTTCTTGATTTTTTTAGGAAGTCCTCATTTGTTATCTTCTTTTCTGAGAATACAGAAATACACTTAATACACTGCTGAGTATTAAGAGGATCTTCTCAGAGAACCATCCACTGTTGCAGGTTAACGTAAGATCAGCAGTGGACCATCTCTCTTCCATAGACGCACACGATATTTTTCTTTCCAATATCTAGACACTCTGAGAAGACAGCCCCCCTAAATACCCAGAAAAGATCTGGATATAAACAGAAATAAAGACTGGAGTCATGATGAATCAGGTCAAGCGAAGAGTCAGGTTAGATGAGTTTTGGATGAAGCCTGGAGGTGGCAAAATGGACTTAGAAGAGGCTGTTTCAGTTCCGAGAGTCACAGATCCTCAGAGTAGAAAGCTGATGAAAACGGCAAATGCAACAAAAAGACACCTCCAAAAGAAGTTTGAAATGAGAGCATCAGGAAAGGCAAGATAAGGTCACTAAGGTTAGACTACAGAGTGCAACTAGAAGCTGTGGTGCATTTGGGTTGCATGAGAAGACAAAAAGCAAAGCCAGAGATGTGCAGCACAATCTCTCAACGAAAGCCCTACCATTATACATGAAGCTTTAAAAAAAGATCTTGGACTGTGATTTAAACCAATGGAATACTGGCCAGGAAGCTGGGCTGCTACGGCATTAAATTCAAAAGCAAATGAAGACTTTACATTCTACTCCAATCTATCCTTACCAAGTGTTAGCGTGAACGATTACAGAAAAAAAGTCTGATAATCAGTTCTGAGACTGTGATAGTACTTGGTACATACTCATTCTTCCTGCTTCTTCTGTAAGAAGTCACTTTGGTCTGATCCCGAGTACAACCAGACACCCAGGAGTCTTGTCTACTTTCCTTCCAAATGCAAAGGGAAAAACAGAATTGTAATATTCCTTGCATGTGTACTGCATCTGGCTGGGATGGAGTTGACTTTCTTCATAGCAGCTGGTGTGTTGCTGTGTTTGGGATTGCGACTAAAACAGTGCTGATAACACACCAATGTTTTAACCCTGGCTGAACAGCGCTTACACAGCACCAAGGCCTCCTCTTCTCCTCTGTCAGTCCAGCGAGTAGGCTGGGGCTGGGTGAAGAGCTGGGAGGGGACAGAGCCAGCACTGCTGACCTGGACTGACCTAAGGGATATTCCCTACCAGAATGTTGTGCTAAGCAGCAGAAGCTTAGGAAAAGGAGAAAAGGAAGTAACATCAATGGTTGTGGCATTTGTCTTCCTGAGCTTCTGTGTGCTGAAGCCTAGCTTCCCAGGAACTGGCTAAACATCTGCCTGCTGGTGAGAAGTGTCAATTACTTCTTTGTATTAATGCTTGCTCTTGTACTATTGAAGACTGCAAGGTATTCAGATAAAGGGATTTAAAAATTGCAAATGGAAAAATAAATAAATTGGCATGGATTCTAAGGGACAACCAGAGTGGATACTTTTAAAATCAATGTTTAAAACATACATAAAACCAACTTCTAATCAGTTTTGTGAAACTGCCTAGATTGAAACTTGATCACAATTTCCCAACATGTGTCCTTCATATTTCTTTCCAGACATCAGATAGTAAACATAGTAAAACAGAGGAAAAGGATATAGCTTTTCTTTAGAGGCTTTTAAGAAACATTTTCTAGCATTTTCACTTATACATGGAAGTTTAAGTACAGCTAGTAAAAATAACAAAGTTTAACCCTGAAAATGATCTAGTAAATCTCTACAACCATTGAGGATGCTTCTTGTTCCAACAAACATCATATATCCTCTTTTAACTCTTATTTCCAGAACAGCTAGGGAAAACAAACATTTGTACATTTCTTTATACCTCTCCACAAAAGAGTGCAGTTCAAATGCATTAAATTCAAAACTTCCTAATAACAAGGAAGATCCCCAGTTTTAGATCCCATAAGTACAGAAGTTCCCTGAACACTATTAGATGGAGGTTCCTGCCTAACAGGCTTCAAGCACTGCAGCCCCGCACTGTAGAGTACTAGAACTAACTCAAACTAGTACCAGAATGGAAAAGACAGATGGAGCAGCCAAACCGCAGCTGCCACGCAAGCAAACAACCCTTTCCCCTCAGCATCACTTCTCAGCCCAGACACAGCACTGGGGCTGCACAGCCTCCACTTTCAGACCAACTTTTCCAGTTACTTGATCAGCTCATACAATTGTTAATCGCAGGCTACCACAAGGGCATTGCAGGAGCAAAAGGAAGAAAATCCCTTCTAAGAATCTGAAAACTGTAGGATGAGAGAAGACTAGTACTGAATGTAACTACTACTGGTAGACAATGCTGACAAAGAGCTTTACACAGAATCACAGAATGTTAGGGACTGGAAGGGACCTCAAAAGATCATCTAGTCCAATCCCCCCACTGGAGCAGAAGCACCTAGAAGAAGTTACACAGGAATGTGTCCAGGAGGGTTTGAATGTCTCCAGAGTAGGAGACTCCACAACCTCCCTGGGCAGCCTGTTCCAGTGTTCTGTCACCCTCACTGTGAAGAAGTTTCTTCTCAAATTAAAGCGGAACCTCTTGTGTTCCAATTTGAACCCATTACCCCTTGTCCTATCATTGGCTGTCACTGAGAAGAGCCTGGCTCCATCCTCATGACACTCACCCTTTACACATTGATAAACATTAATGAAGTCACCCCTCAGTCTCCTCTTCTCCAAGCTAAAGAGCCCCAGCTCCCTCAGCCTTTCCTCATAAGGCAGATGCTCCACTCCATCATCTTTGTTGCTCTGCACTGGACTCTCTCCAGCAGTTCCCTGTCCTTCTTGAACTGAGGGGCCCAGAACTGGACACAATATTCCAGGTGTGGTCTCACCAGGGGAGAGTAGAGGGGAAGGAGAACCTCTCTCGACCTACTAACCACCCCACTTCTCATACAGCCCAGGATGCCACTGGCCTTCTTGGCCACAAGGGCACAGTGCTGGCTCATGGTCATCCTGCTGTCCACCAGGACGCCCAGGTCCCTTTCCCCTATATTGCTCACTAATAGGTCATTCCCCCCAAAAAAATTTTTTAGGGTAGACACACACATCACAACCACTTTTATTCATACCATGGTGACGGGGAAGGGGGGGACAAATTGGTGACTCCCATGTCACCCTCCCCAGGGTGGGGGGGGGGGGGGCTAAATTGGTTATACTGGTCCCAGTTCACTCCGGCGACTGGAGAATCGGGAGCTGCTTCAACACTTTGGTCTTTAAAGAGGTTACAGGAAACTTCTTTGGGCCAAGAAACAAATTATGAGAGCTGAAATTTACTAAGTGCTTAAGACAGACATTTTCTTATGTTCTGCTCTGCTACAGACTGCTGCTAAGGTTTTACTTCAGACAGATGAAGTTGTTCCTATAGATTTAAGAGTCATTAAGCCTAAACAGCCAAAGAAAAATACATGGAATATTAGCAATTTTTGCTACAAACTGACAAGGAATCTTGTATGTCGAGAAAATTATTTTCTTGAAACACAAGTAATAGAGAAGGTCTTTAAAAAAGCTGAAAAGTAGATTTCCCTCAGATAACCAGTATGTCTAAACAGAGAACCCCTCACAAAATGTCTGTAGAAAACATTTAGAGACTGGTTCATATGACTGGAGGTAAAAACTATCTGTGATACATCTGATGAAGTAAGGTTGGACTATAGAGAAGCCAAGGGGGGAAACTGGCCCAAGAAACAACCTTGGATACTTAAGGGGAGCATATTCTCACTATCTCAAAGGGAAGGTAAATACAATATTTCCAGGCATATGTAAACTCTGCTTGCAACTGATGCAGATTAAAGCTTGTCTCACTCATCCTCCTAGACCGATCAGAAACCATCACGATAGCATGAGGCAAATTCTATTTAAATCAACTTTAAGAATGCTTATTAGATAAGAATCATCATCATCAATTACTTTAGGTAGGTGTCAGATTTCCCAAGTACACCTTTTCATTAGATGCCAAACTTAAAATAAGTTGCACTTCCATTCCGCCTCAGTATTGCTCCTCTGCCTAACAGAGTATTCTGGACTACCACCATCCTTTCACCTGATGAAATCACTTCACGCTTAAAGATAAGCTCACTAACAGAGACAAGAGAGGTAAGGAAACTATTTTTGTGAGCCAAGCCTATTAGGGAAAACATGCTAATACAGTCAAGTAACAGACAAACAACTGAGCATGAATTCCCAATAGAATGCTGCTGCAAAACAACATAACAGCAGACAGGATTACAGAAGATAGGTTTCCTCTCTATGCTGTATTACTGAGACTGGCAGTTAAATAGAAGAAACAGGCATGACATTCATATATTGTAACAGACACTGAAAAACTAGAAAGGCTGCACAAGGAGGGCAGGAAGAGAACTGCTATCATCATAATGTGGGATCTGTACCTTCAGCAAGACAGAATATGCTACTGATTCTCAAATGGTAAGCAAAACCTCTGAAGATTGAACTACAATACTTCCTCTATCAATGACATAGACAAGTGGGATCAAGCGCACCCTCTGCAAGTTTGCAGATGACACCAAGCTGAGTGGTGTGGTTGACATGCCTGAGGGACAAGATGCCATCCAGAGGGACCTGGACAAGCTTGAGAAGCAGTCATGAGGTGCAACCAGGCCAACTACACGGTCCTGCACCTGAGTCAGGTTAACCCCCAGTACCAATACAGGTTGGGGGCTGAAGGGATTGAGAGCAGCTCTGCCAAGAAGGACTTGCGGGCACTGGTGGATGAAAGATTGGACATGACCCAGCAATGTGCGCTTGCAGCCCAGAAGGCCAAATGTACCCTGGGCTGCATCAAAAGGAGCGTGGCCAGCGAGTTGCGGGAGGTGATTCTGCCCCTCTGCTCTGGTGAGACCCCACCTGGAGTCCTGTGTCCAGCTCTAGAGCCCTCAGCACAGGAAAGACATGGACCTGTTGGAGAACAGTTGGAGAAGTTGTCTGCGATGGAGCTAAGTGTGCCAAACAACAGGGGTGATGCCAACATAGCTTAGAAAACTATACAAAGTAGCCAAGTCTCATAAGAAAGGAACTCTATTCAAAATGTATTTTACATGATGAATCAAACCATCCTAATCTAAAACCACTTAAACTCTTTTTTATACTATCCTTTTGGCATATTACGCTGTATTTCTACCTCTGCTGCTAACCCATCATGTACTAGTAATGCGAATTCCCATTAGAAGTATACACTGATTATCTATTTATATGTTAATGAGCCTACAATCTCTTACACTCTTTGTTAACCTATTTTATTAGTGTCACACATTACAGATGCCCTGTAAACCTTTACAGTGACAGAGTCATTAGCAGAGAAAGCACCTGAATTTTTAATGTAAATCTGATGTTAGTATCTGATACTAGATTAAAAAGAAAAGAGGCAGTTGTCTACAGTCAGAGCAAATGAGCACCAATGAAATCCTAAACCATAAATATTAAACTGGTAAGAGGATGAACCAAATGTTATTTCACTATTGTAGGTATCATAGCTGAAATCTTTGCCAAATACTCTAAAGATTTTAAGTAAACTTTATTCTTATTTCAAAAAAGGTGAAAACATCTCTTTGGCTGGCACTTTCATGCTTTGGCCCCATGCTGTCTTTTGCATTTCTCTTTGAATAATAAAGAATTCAAACACCATGGGACCTTAGAGTCACTTACAAAAGGCTGGGCTGAACAATATTGCCTTGGACCATTTATTCATTTTGGAGATTCACTCATACTACTACACATTTTGCAAGAACTCTTAATAGGCACTCAGCTGTAAAACTGCACGATTATGAATCTGGAGAGACAAAACAGAGTCCACACTCTCCTATCACTAAGCAGGAAGAAGACAACTTGTCTGGCACTATAATCTGTCATACAATAGAAGTGTCATGAACAGTCCTTGAGACCTAACAGATGCTCTGAGACTATTCAATCTTTCAAAGTGATAAAAAAATGGTTACATTGCAGTCATTTATGCTGCTTGTGCTATAAGCAATAGAAATCCTTTTTTTAAACTTATTTTTCGCACACTAAAGTAAGTTATTACAATCTTCTTCATGTAAGCTATGGTCAGGGAAGGAAACTAGAAGATTTCATCACTTTTGGTGAACAGAAAGAAAATTATCATTCTAAAACAAAGACCATTAATCCTTTCTGAAAGTAAACTCCAGAAGTGCAAACCAAAACTCTATGTAGCACACATAAGCATATCTGCAGCTCAAGACCCCCCACAATTCTAAAGAAAAAAAAAAAAATTAGAAAACCCCTAAACAAAACAAACACCTCTTCAAAAACAAACAAACAAACAAACAAAAAAATCCCACACAAAAAAAACCACCCACATAAAACCACTCAAAAGGCAAATTTTGGTTGAAAATTAAGACCTTTGAAATAGCCTTGACTTCAACACTTGGATAGTAATTATTAAAAATCTACCTATTGCATTCATTCTGTGAATCTCAACCAACAATTATACTTGCTCCCTGTACCTCTATCATTTCAATAGTATAAATTATCAAATATTGCATACATTAGGTAAAAATTTCCCAAGAATGCATGTATATATTCACATATGTCATTAACTCTTAGCAACATGACAATAAATTCTGCATCTACTTCACTACTAAAAATCCCCTGTAACTAAAATCAGATGTCAAATATACCTTATTTTCCACTACTTCATAACCAATACTGAAAAATGGGCTCTGCCAGTGTAAAGGTTCATGATGTTATGATCCACTGTGGAATGCACTATCATTTGTGTTAAAAAAAATGGGAATTTCTGCCCTGTTTCCCTTCCTTCATAACAAGTGGTACACTTGTGCAGACTAGCAAGAACATTTCCAGATAGTACTATGAAAAGAAAAAAGAGGTTTGATACAGTTTCAAGTCTGGTTCAGAGCTCATGAGGTTGAATTTCATGTTAAAGGAAAATAAAACACTGAGCTGAAGACCACTAGGTCTTTCCATGAGGTAACCATTAGATCACCTGCTCATATACTTGAATTAAAACAGGCAGTAGCAGAAGTAATAAATATCAGCTGTACGAAATCAGATACAAGGAAGAAGATTCTACATGTTAAGGTAACTGACAATAACAGAATTACCCAGTAATCTCCTAATTTATATGCAGTTCCACCTTAAACAAAGAGGGGTGACATTGTGCGCACAACTCCTCCACAGAAATACCAGCATGCACAAGCTGTTACCTCTGATGTAACCCTCTTGTATCCTTTACCGTATGTGCTCACTGGATGTCAGTTCATGGGCAGAAGTAGGTCAAAACCAACGTGGTTTTAATAATATTTGTCTGCATTAGAGACCGAAACACAGCAAGCATATTACCACTAAGGCACTAAGTGTACTTCATCACACTACTTCTTTATATAATTACAAAACTATTCAAAAGATATCATGAAGAAGCTTTTCTTTGCTTAGCAATAAGAGCCAAATACTCACAAAGAAGGGTCTTGGACCAGATCTTTAAGGTTTATCCCACTACGATCCTCGGCAAGGTTCCTGAAGCAACTGTCACTCACTAAAAAAAATAGAAATAAAATTAAAACAAAAACAGAGAAACAAAAGAGGTGGAAATTTAAGAACAGAATGCAGTTCTTGTGATTAACAAGAAACGCTTTTCATATTAGGTAAATTTGAACTTTCATATATAAAGTCTGATTTTCAGTGAGGTTTCACCTCATTTAAAGATACATCAACTCAATGGAAAGTGCTAAATGCTGTACCACACATTATGTGGAAACAACCAGCTTCAGCTGGTGTCCTTATTACCTCTCCCCCCATGGCTGCAGGAAGAAACCTGAAACACAAACACTGTATGCACAGGTACACACAGATATCTCCATGCACTTAACAGCAGAATCTTTAGTCATGCGTCAGTCAGTATTCTGTACCTAACCAGAAACAGTGAGAGTTGCTATGTATTTAAGTTCAGGGTTGGTCGTGGGTTAGCAAAGGTGTTTAACATGAGCAACGGTCAAAACGAACAAGAGCAAAAGTTTTTTCAAAAGACCTTATGAAGTGTACGTAAAGCAGCTAGTTACTGTAATAATTGAAATTACAACACAGTAAACTTCACAGAAGTTTAGAAGAGTATTAGTGTGCTTTTGTTTTCTTCACTACATTAAAAAAAAAAAAAAAAAGCACAATTTCAACCTGAAACTCCAAATCCATTATCTTGGCTAATTTTCTCAGCACATGTACCCCAGTCCCACAAGTGGGCTCACTGCTCTTAAACACCACCACAGTCAATTCAAGAGGTGGAAAAAAAGTAGTGGCACAAATGTTGGTTTGTTTTTTTTTTTTAAAAAAAAGCATCATTTCAAAGGAGTTAGAGAGTTAGAGTTATTATTTCTGACTACAGCAAACTTCTCTCTAAATGCCAGACACTCTTTAATTTACATCTATAAGTACTGAAGGGCATCACCATGCAAATCATTCTCCAAATATGTTATTTTCACAGATTACAATACACACTGTGACAGACCTACCTAACACACCACAAAACTGCAAAACATTTTTACTAGAACCCCTCGTTGCCAATGCATCTCATGAGTACACAGCCTGTTAGTCAGCTGGGAACGACAAGTACCGGAAAATGCAGCCCCAGAAGAAGGGGCCGGGGCAGCTGACAGAATAGGCACAGGCCTCGGGTCTCACACCAAGCCTGGCAGCCAACAGTGTCAAGCTTTAAGACATTTGCCCACTTTGCACCTCACACTGCAAAAACCAATCAAACATCCTCAGCTTCTCTTATTTGCTGTCTCTGAAAACACTTGCTCACAGTTGTTCCTCACAGGTCCCTGCAAGCCAGGCGCTGTGTCACACGAAGCCTCTGCTCTTTGAGGGACTTGCCATGGATCTTCAGTTTAGACAGGAGCTACTTGTGCTAACGAAGTCCAGAACTCCAGGCTTGTTCCTCGCAATGCAATTAATCATCATTTTGGTACTAAACTGAAATTTAACAACACTGAGTTCACAAAAGCTACCTACCTCGCCAGGGGCAGCTCACCCTGAGCACCCCGGGCCTTCAGAAATGCTTCATTTCCACACACACATCTTTTGCACTGAACACAAGACCCTTGGATTTACAAAGTCTCTAACTCCCAAGCTAAAGGAGCAATTCCAGGATCAGCAGACTCACAAACAACCTACTCTCTAGATCTTACGGGAGAAAAAAAATCCCAGCTAAGTTGATATTTGATAGTTTTTATTTGCCTCTTGTCAAGTTTGACAACAAAACAGCAAACAGAACATTTTACCTACTGTCTTCTCATAAATTCTACACTAGTGAAGTATCAATGTAACTCCTATGCCAACATTACACATCATGAATAAAAATCATGGTTGATAATGTTTTTCACTACTGACAAATCAAACACCTCTTCAGTATTAAATATTTGATCTTCATCAGCTGTATTTTTTCTATTTTCTTCTCCAAGCTCCTCATCAAAAGTAATCAACATTATACTTGACAGAACTATTGTGACTGCTCTAAAACTTTTTAAAAGGGGAAATGAAAAATGACAATATAAAATTATTTTCAGTATAACTGGCCATTATTTGCCTGTTTAACTCATTAATTTATTAATATAAATGTGTTTGAAATAAATGTTTTAAATGAAAGCCTAAATTTGCCAGAGACTGCCTTTGTCTTACTTGTCTCAACATAACTAATATTACAATACCCTTTTGACGAAGTTGAAAACTGGAAACCTTCCCTCCCGTTAACAGAGCTGGGAAACATAAGCTTTTGCTAAAAGGAGTACCTCAATATCAGTCAAATATCTACAAACTTTGAAAAAGGTATCATCCTCATCTCACCGTGGTTTTTTTTAACTGTAGGAGAGTCAGAACACTGGGAAGCTGCAGGTTTGCAAGTAAGCCTCTTCTTAGGTTACTGTTCTAACCCAAATCAAGCAACACAGGTGCCTCAGATAAATGCAAAAAATTTCGAACAGTTTTAATAACCAAGAATTCCAACAATTTAGTTAATATTCACCAAAATAATATTTCTGAAAACTAACATTTAATTGCCAATTAAATTACTAGCATTGATAGCAACAGGAGAGCTTCCAGTGAGAGGAAATAATTCAAGAATAAGACGTCTTATGAGAAAGCTTCGGCACAGTGCACTGACCCGCACACAGGCACAGCCTTGGACACTCCAGCCCAGGAAAGAAAACAAATATTGAGCAGCAAACATGGGGTGGAAGCAAGGAAGCAGAGTAGGTACTTACATTCCTCACAGCTTAAAAAGCCATAAATCAACACTGCATGTATTTTTAAAAATGTTATATTCTGATTGAAATGTGAGCTATTTATTTTAAACAGGACATAGAGTGAAACTATGTTTGATGGTATGGCAGAAATGTCAGGATAATCAATGGTACTTTAAAGCTTGAGGGAAGAAAAGACAGAAGTAAAATTGAGTATGTAGTACAATTCGTGGCTGTGATGCAAAGGCCGTGCCAAACTTCTTGCCTTTAAAGCACAAACAAGGGAGACTTTTGCATAGGTCATCTATATGAACACACTCCCCCACGCAGGGTTTTTATTGTCTTGC
Source organism: Patagioenas fasciata (assembly GCF_037038585.1). Taxonomy (NCBI): domain Eukaryota; kingdom Metazoa; phylum Chordata; class Aves; order Columbiformes; family Columbidae; genus Patagioenas; species Patagioenas fasciata. The sequence goes on from NC_092524.1 coordinate 35,665,558, forward strand.
TTCAAAATTTTTTTTCACCCCCCCTTAAGTTTATAAAAGCTGGTATCTTAAGCAGTGTTGGCTGTGTGGTTTATGGAGAGACAGAACTGTTAGCTGTTCCCCTCTACATACACACCAAGTGGCTGAGTCTCTGATCTATATTACACCCTCACATATACTTCCTTATAGGGATGAAGAATCGCAACAAAAAAAGCTCCCTAAAACACATTTGCTCCATGCAGTATTGTACATATAATGACAGCCCATACGGTACCAGAAATGTTTTTTTAAGAAATTAAATACTGGCACAAATATGGGCACAGACTGAACCCACTCCTACTGTTACATGCATCAAAAGTGAAAAGGTTTTAGCAATAGCTCCAGTTCTTCCAACATTTGTCCTACTTTCAGTTCCTGATGTTGTCTTTTGACCCCTGTCTAGTCTTATGCCTAGAAAGTAAGAGAGATGGGAAGCCAATAAAGGAATATTGTTCTCACCTGTCAATTATGCATCTGAAAAGGTTAAAATCAGCATTCACACTCTAATGTGCAAACATCCAGTTTACAACAGTTGTGAAGTCTTCCCACTTGGCATTTATGAACTTCTAAATCTGTACATATGATTTTTTTTTTTGTTTGCTTGCTTTAACAGAGTCTTAAATGAAGCCATAGTGAAGGAAAACAGATTATTAGCTTGTTGATTTCCAAAATGAGAAGTAAAGATTTTTCATCTCTGAAGGTAAACTAATAATTTCTTCAAGTGGAGGCAGAATATAGTCTGTTGTGAACTCTACCCTTATTTTTTTTTAATACGGTGCAATTTGAGAACAATATAGCCCTTTAAAACTGTCAATCTTTTTTCCTACCCAGTGTATTCCCAGTAAACAAAAGACTTCTTTAGATCAAAGCACTTTCGATTTTATACCTGTTAACGGTCATTTTCATATCATGCGCCTTAGAAAAAACACAATCAATTGTATATATTGCTGACTTCAAGACATAACAAACATTGCTAAGGAAGCTTAGGTTTTAGGACATAAGAAGGTAGCAAATTTTTTTTCAGACCTCAAAACATCTCACAGAATTCCTGTCCTATAGGCATATTTTAAAGAAGGCAAAGGAATGGGATAGTACCAGAATCTTCACGATGGATTCTCTTACTATTAAAATGGTTTTAAGGTATTTTGCCTGTTCCATGAACAGTAACATCAGAGATAAATAACCTGCCTCTTTTCTCCACTATTGCCATATTTTTCAAGTGACTGCATGTCAACCAGAAAAAAACAAAACAGATGGCATATTACAGAAATCTTGTAGCACCTTCACCAGATCTACTACAGAACACAGCAAATTAATTCTAAGAAAAGCACTTACACTATTTGCATATCTGCACACAGATGACTCTGACATATTTACACAAAAGGAACTACTAGTCTGCAGGCAAATTGCAAATGTTTTTAACTGCTGAGAAAATATGTTGTCTGTGACTAGTAGAAATAATGCAGGCTGGTTTCCTAAGAACTTGTGACTTTGTTCCCAAAATGCCACTCACTGTCACAAGTCCAGATTCCCTTCGATACCCAGACAAGGAAGGGAGCTACATCTAATACAAAGCCATGCATGGGAAAGCACCAATCAATGCCAATCTGCTCTCTCTTCTGTGGGGGTAATAATCTGAGTCTCCTCTTTGGCTGCTAATTTTCACTTAATTTATAGATAGCAATATCCTTAAAACTTCTCTGTTACATTACAGTTACTTTTCCATTATCCTGTCATCACTATTTTTTCATATGTGGGTTAAGCTGGTTTAAAATGGGGGATCTGAAAGACCAACTGTAAGACTGAAGGATGACATTATCTGTCTTGTGATGATGTAAGCCTTGTTCTCCCTAGGCAGAAAAATCTAACAACCATTCTCAAAATTGCAAGGCATTGATGTACATCAAATTTTCAAGTTTCCTTCCCTTTTCATTTCTATTTTAAACTTCCTTCTGCTAAAAAAGGGATATAAAAGATGAAATTATAAAACAGCAACACTTTCAGTTTTAACCCACAATTGTTTAACCATGACAGTACTTGCATCACCTTTAACACAGTTACTAATAGGTTGTGTTGTCACAGTGAAAACAACTCTAAAAACTGAGTTAAAGCACAGCAGTATTTACAGCACACACACAAGCAGCACGCACAAGATTTCCTTAGGTGCGAGCAAGGTGAGGCGACAGAAGACATACCACCCCCTCCACAGGTTCACATATTCTGACCCGAGAGCTATGCAACAAAAGGTAGCACAACATTTTATTTAAATGGAGTATTTAAAAAGCTAAAATAACTTAATGAAGAAAGGAGTCTCTCTTTTATATGGATTGTATTTTTTCATTTTTATGTGTAAAACTCATTAAATTAGTGAAAAGACTAACAAGTTCGAAACGTGCTGGTGAAATTAAGATGTAGAGGTATCAAAGATGGTTAATACTTTCCATTTAAGTCCACATGCAAATGATTTTTTTACCCCACAAGAACAAAGAATTGCATTCTAAGAATAAGCATGACCTTTTTAAGTCAGTGTTGTATCCTTTCCATTTACCTACTTAATTTCTAGTGCCAAAGAACACATCATGAACAGTTCCATAAAAGTAAAAGCAGCTGAGAAGGTTCTGATCACTTCAGTGAGCTCATATCCCTTTTACCTTTGAAATAGAGGCCAAGGTGCAACAGTTTGGAACAAGTTACACAATGCCTCCACTGACAGGAATTTTTATTGTGAGAATTAATGTGAAAATCTGATAGGAAAGCAAAGACAAAGACTGTTTCGACAAGCTATTGAATGAAGTCTGCAGATCAAAGTAAGCACACTGTTGAGAGTAACGTGTTGGAAGTAAAAGAGGAAATCAGTAACTTCAACTTAATCAGATTTATTTTCACTGGACATTCGGAACTAGTCATAGTATCAAGAGCAGCTGTAATTTCAATTCATGTATTATAATTCACTCCCAGGTATAAATTCTCAGCAGACAACAAGAACACATTTTTTTTATCCCAATTCACCAAGATCCCACAAGCAGCCTCTTTCTCACCCACAAAGCAAGGACGTTTTTGCACTTTCTCTGTCGCGTCAGTAACCACCAGTGCAATGTATTTGTCCCTGTTTTCTCTGCTGGGGTAAAGGTTGACACAGCAGACAACCTGTCAACTGCAACTCTGTAGATTTTAAAGACAGGCCTGAAGTCATTAGTTTCGCTCCCTGTACACATCTGCCCCTCACACCTGATAAATGTTTCTGTCATTTGCTTTGATTTTCCCACAGCTCTTGTCATACTAAACTATAGGGAAATTATAACTATGTTTTTTCAGGATAACAAAATTCAATATTCACCTTTAAGAATGTCCCATAGCAATTTCTTACTCTACAAGACCTCAGAGCAGAACAAGTCTTCTCTCCCCTTCCCTTTAGATGAAGTGCTACAAAGTGCCAGAATGGTATCCTCAAAGACTGACAAGGAAGTACTACTATTAAAAAGAAGTAATCCACTGGAAAGACAGAAGAAGAGAAAGGTTCAGGTGACCTAGTGAAAAAGCAGGGTGATCATACACCAGAAATACAAGTTAGACACAGGAATTTATGTTTTTTTTTTTCCCCAGAAAACACAGGGACACAGTAATGCCACCTGTAAGCCAGATGCAAAGGAGGGCTATTGCAATGATAAAGTAAGACATCTCTGAAGAGGTGAAAAGAGCTTTCTTGATTAGCTTAGCAAAAAGAAAGCATTAGATAGTTGCTGCTGGTGTGTCTATATAAATACTCCAGCAAAAGAGAGGAAGAAGAGATAAAGAGTAATGTTACACAAGAAAAATAACTGAGAAAATCCTAAGAAATAGAGACCAAATTTTCCAAGAGCTAGAGGGGTGAAACCTCACAAATAATCTTTTTGTAGGAACAGTGAAGGCAAGGAAAGTGCACAGGCTGGTTCGACAGATTTAAGAATAGATGAAATGACACAGAAATTGTTCTTGAGCACAGGAGGCCCCTTGTGCCACAGTTACTAATGCTATAAAATTTATGTTAGAGCTTCTCTGAACACTATGAACTTCTAAACCCCCTCGAGGTTTCTCACATTTTCTAACAGCAATTAAATTAGCCATTTTTTTCCATGTATCCATTAGTCTAGTGGGTTATGCCTCTTTCAAATGATTTATCATCTAAATTTTATAATATTTGTGTGGCCCTAGGCTACAAATTCTGTACTGGATTTTAATCTAATATTCTAACAAGCTTGAATTTCGACTCCATCACACTGTCAGCATGATCACTGCAGTGATCAGGTGAACTTCAGAAGAATAACATCAAGCCAATAAAAACATTGAAATCTTTATGTTGCACTATAAATATTTCTAATTATTTGTACCAAATAAAAAAATCAAATTCCTTGAAGATACGAACACAAAATGCTTGAATGTTTCCTTTGGACTCCGGTTATGTTTCATCGGAAATAAACAAGTTTGCTGTTTTGGTGATTGGTTGGTTTGTTTTGGTTGGTTGGTTTTTTCCCCAACAAGTACTTCCAATAATAACATTTTGTTGCACATCCTTTCACTGTAAAACCATCAAAAACTTTAGGATGGGAAGAAAGAGTATAGAAGGTAAGCACATCTGAGAGAGGAGAAGAGTTAAAAACAACAACAAAAAGCTAAGTATTTTGAAGACTAATATTTCCTTTTAGACTTCTCAGAAATTATTAGCTCTATCACAGGTTAGAATAGCTCTATTTACGGCAGGTGCCAAGAACCAGTCCTTTAAAAGGCGGTCTTTACAAGCTGGTCTTGATTTTCAGCTTTGCTTATTTCTTTAGGGGATGTCAGAGTTTTTTCCATTACTCTAAAAAAATAATACTCCTATCCCAATCTCAGTTTTCTTGTATTTTATTTAGTTCAGGAAAACAACATGTTTAGTTTCTTAACTAACAACTTCTGAAATAATTCACAGCATCTTACATAGGCCCAGTTTAACATCTTACATGGATTCTTGGTTGCAATGTACAATGATCATGTCTACAATCAATCTCAGCTAGATGCACTTTTAAGTTTGACAAAGTATGCCTATGCTAGATACCAATGCATTTCACAGCCTATCTGGCAGTTTGATGAATAAACACAAGCATCACAAGAAGAACTACACTCCATTTTCCTAACAACACATTCTATCTGTAAAAACTGCATTTATTATCTAAAAAACTCCACTGACCTCACATTTCCTCCGTCCCCAAAACACAAATACTTTACTGTGGATCTGTGAGCCCAGGTGTGCATGATTAATTAATCCCAGGATTTAAGAACCCCACTTCACATGACAGCACGCAGCTACACCTCTCTTTGCACTGCAGCACAGTTAAATGCACACAGAGCTGCACTTTGATAGTTCTCCAGGAGCAATCCACGGGCCTCAGCAGCCTGTCTGCTCTCTGTTTGTGGCTCATACAGCCCCAGACCCCAGAAATCAGGTAATGAGGTATTTTCTGCACAGCCTGCCAATTCTGGTAAAAGAAGTCACCTCAGAAACACATCGTAAAGACACAGGAAAAAAGGAAAGCTCCTTTGTTCAGTGTTATTCAGGTCACTGTCCAGCACCCAAAGTACCTAAAACTCTCCCATAGCAGAAAATGACAACTCCACGCTTGAGGATTCCCCCAGTCGTATCTCTGGTTTGAGAAGATGCCCTCCCTGACTACAGAGCTACAACCATGCACTGCAGGACTTCCAAGGAAGGAGAGTGTGAATTTTAGATTACAGGGAGGAGCAAGAGAAATACAAAGACAAGGCATGGAGCTGGCGGAGATCCAGGATCAGAGCACAGAGCCAGATGTCTTGAAGAAAAATAACTTCCCTCCTTTATTTTCTAGGCAAAATTAGCACATGGGCCCAGTCTGGTATAGCTGCTCCTTTTGGTTTGCATGCCTAACAAATCACCTGGAACAGAAGAGTCTCCTGTAAACAATTATACGATAACACTTTATCAAGCACAGTTCTATATGCAAAGCTCTGAACTGAGGCTCTGCAAACACCACATTGAGTGATAAATGGCATTATTTTTTCCAGTAACAGAGCCAATAAGAAGATGTTGAGATCAACATTGAGTCGTAGCTATCTACTTACTCGGTATAAGGATATCCATTCATGCAAAGGAATCTCTAAACTATTATCTTGAATCATTAGAAGATTAAATCTTTAGTAAGTAAATATAATTTGGTAATGTAAAATAAGGATATAGGTTAAAATAAAATTTAATTAAAATAGTTGTATATTTAGTATAAATACATTACCATCTAAACAGTATTTAACTATTTTACATTAAATACTTTTCCCCAAATCTAGTTTCTATGAAGTAAATTATAACCATATGTTTATGAATTTCAATTCACTGCAGGTGAATTCTTGAATTCCCTGAAGGTGAATTCTTTATGGCAAAATTCTTTATCGAAGTGAGAAAACAGTATTATCAAAAGCACCTGTAATGAACCTTAAAAAATAGGACAATTCCTCTTTGTCCAAAATATATCTTCTTTAAATATCTCTTGTGCTAGTACTGTTAAGCCTCCTTAAAACAAGTGGCAACACAAAACATGCTGTTTTGAAATAGAAACACTTTGAGGAAAAATATTCAACTCTAACTACAGGGAAAAAAAAAAAAAAAAACCCACAACAAAAACCACAGCTGAAGCAGTCAAAAACAAAGTGCATAAAGAAAAATCCTACAGCTTGTTTAAAAAGCAACTACTGTTTCTGGCAGGTCCTCCTTGCCCAGGATGCAGCACTGCATATGGATTTATTCAACTGGCAAGAGCTCAGTTTGAACTGATGAGCCCTGCTAAATGCAGACCAAAAGGCAGAGACCCCACATGAGCACCACCAGCATCAGCTGAATACAACAAGACTAGCACTGAGGCACATATAGTAATATTAAAAGCCGATCACTGACTTCATACGCTCTAATTCCACTACCTGAGCTTAGGTCAGACAACACCAAGACAGACACACCAAGCCTAACTTTACACTATGCCAATTCAGCCATGGCAGAGTTTATTAGCTCAGATTTGCAGTGGCGTAAAGGTACCTAAAGCACCCTCAAGCTCTTCAAAGAGCTTCATATTCACACAGAGCTGATCTAGTCAAACTGTTTCAGATTTTTGTTGGCTTCTCAGGGCTCCACAATTACCACAAGCAGTGGGAAGCTGCATTTCTTCATGATGATCTGGCAATGTACCACAGGTCTTTCCAGAACACTGAGCTGCCATTCTGGAACAGATCAGAGATCCAGCTACATTAATCCCTGAACAACTGCTGATATCAAACCCTACAGAGGAAAGTGCAGGTTCTAAAAAACATTTTGGAGAGTGTTCATAGTTAGTTCACTTCTGTCTCTACTGGTGGCAGCAGTGAAGATCTCAGTGGTGCAAGCTGCACACAGGTGCCACGGGAGGGGAGGATCTCTGATCTCTCACCAGGAAGCGTGTATTTTACGAAACAAAGAACTCTAAAAGAAACAAAGATATATTCCTTAACCCCAATCTGTAACTCAAAGAAAAATGCAAAATTTTTAACTTTTTCACAATCTTTTGTTTATTCTAACATTATCATGCTTATTCTATACAGCTCTGGAGCTGACCATTTTTCAGTGAACTGGTTCCTAGAACCGACACTGACTAGTCCATCCCATTATCGATTTGTTTCCATGTATCTGTTCCTAATGGTTATGAATAAACATTGAAAACATGAACCAATGTCTCTTCTCATTTCTTCTAACTGGGAGGATCCTGAAAAACCTTTAAATAGTTGGAACACAGTTATCTCAGTGAGCTGTGAGAAACCTGATAATCAGTTTAAAAGCTAAGTGTTTCATAGCTTAACCGCCCACTCACTCACTCGTTCAACTAATTATTAAAATTACAATCTCAAATTATTCCAGAGTACTAGAAGTCATGCTTCACATAACACTCGAAACATATGCTGCACCAAACCTGACATACAGAAAATTAGGGAGACTAAAAATACGCTAAAAACTTATAACAGGAATAAGATTTACAATTTTGTACCTTTGCTGATGTTTACTTACTGAATTGCAACATTCAAGGCTGCAATTGCCAGTCCTTGATTTCAGGTCCTGATTACTGGGTCAAAATACAATGAATTGCATAAAACGTATTTTATTAGCTTAAAATCTGCCTGCTTTACCTGTAGGTTCTCAGTTCAAAGCAAGACACAGTAAAAAGGAGCGTGTGCTAGTCTTGTACAACCCTCAAAGAGGTTCCAATGTTTCCGCCTGTGGATGTTCCTCCATGTGTTTAAACACGTTCACTAACTTTCTAGCTGTACTGTCTTCTTTTTGAGCTACTGTGTTTTAGCCATGCTCAAAACTGCATTCCTTATTAGTCACAATCAAATTAGAATTAGTAGCCTAGATTATTTCTCCTGTTTGATTTAGCTACCTAAACATGACTTTTGTCATAATCATGTTGCTCATTTACCTACCTTACCTTGTTTTTCAGAGATTCACAGTCATTTCTATTTCTAAACACCTTTGTACTGTACAAAATATTGTGCAATGTACAAACATTGTCATCTTACTGCTGGTCCCCGTTTATGTAGTGTGAATAAATAAAACCTTTTTTTTTTCCCCTGAACAGAAAAAAATACATACTCTGGAGATGACCTTCTCAAGCTTATATTTGACTGCTCACTCTTAACTATTAGTTTCCTTTCTTGGCCAGTTCCACATCTTTAACAACATTTAACTCCAAGCCCACAGCAAGCAATGAAATGGGAGAAGTCTTCAAAACCCAAACAGCCTGTCATCTCTCGTATGTTTGCTTACACAGGCAATGAATTAAATCAATCAATCAGCTGTCAGGACCACACCAAGACATTCTGGCATCTGTAGGAGAATGACAGCCCATATGAACAAATGTTCAAATTTCTTGCAGCTCAAAAGAAACCCAGCAGTCACCACATTTGTAACATGCCCTGCACACCCGGCCAAGGCAACGCTCCTGGGAACGAGACAAACTGAGCAGACGCAGAATACTGGAGGTTCCCATCAATGTAGCCCCTGGAGACAGTATTCCCAGCAACCATAGAGCCATTCTGCCTGAGTCACTGGCTCTGGCTGCTGTGGCACTTGGTGCTGCAGGTTCCGACACGCTCCGTCTGTGTGTGTGTGACCACCTCATTAGGAAGGCTAATGAGGTTATGATCCACAGCCTGGGCTCATTTCTTGCCATTCTTAGAGCACTATCAAGAACAACATGTACTTGTGGCCCTTCTGAAACTCCAGTTCACACATGTGCTGGTTTTCTTTATTTGCTCTGAGTTCTCCCTGCTTGATGAACAATGAAGAGAAGGAGAGCAATGAGAATGACAGGGCTATTAGTAGTAGTATTATTTACTGCACCATTAGTGATCTTCATGGATCACACATGGCCAACAAAAATAGATGTAAATGATACATACCATTGAAAAGTTTGGCGTTCTCTTTTGTCATTATAGAGTGACTTTTGTTCTCATTGAAGCCTTTGAGCTGTGGTGTTTTAAACCAGCCATTCCAAGATTATAAAAATGGGAATGAGTGTCAATGTTATTTTAATTGGGAAATAAGAAAACACTTCTCTGTCAACCTTTTTCTTTCCCTTTTTAGAGTGTGTTCTGAGATCTGCAATATTAATAAATTTCCTTTCATATGGACTGTTGAGTGGATGGGAAACTGAATCAATCCCACAATTTACTAGTCCTATCTGGAATTCCTCTCCTTGATGTGAATACTCACAAAAAAAAAAAAAGCCTTCGAATGTATAGGTCTGCATGTTATGCACATTTGATATGCAGATATCCTGAAGTCCGCTACTCGCTTCTGTGTATTTACAGAAGTACATCAGGAAATCATAACAGATACTGTGAATCAATTGTGCTGAATTATTGCAAGTTACTCTCATTCTCCTCTCATTCAACAAGTGACAATACTTCTCATCACTGGGGAATTTTTTTTTGTGAATGCAGAAATTGTAATTGTGATTAAACCTCATATTTATAAATCAATCTTAAGTTTTTCCACAAAATATTGTTTTTACCAAAAGAAGATATTTGTATTTTATCCTTTCTTTAAATTTATATTATATACATACATATAGAGTGCATATATAAGTTTACATATGTGTATAAATTATAGATTATATATTTTATATACACATTTTAAAATATCCATAAATGTAACTTAAAAACATTTATGGTGTGTGCATATATATTTAATTTGTTTTGGTTTGAATACTGGAAAAGAATGCCCAGCAAGGTTGTGGACTCTCCATCTCTGGTGGTGGTCAAGACTCTGGACATCTCCCTCAACAAGCTGATCTTATTAGACTGTGTGTAGGGGACTGGCCTAGTTGACCTTCACAGCTCTCCTTTCAACCTGAATTATTATGTGATACTATTAAAAGGCTTCTATTTCATTCTTTAAAATTTTACTTCCTGTGATTTTAATGCAAAAACTTAGCTTTCAAAACAGAGGAAAGAGGGCCATTAACATTAGATGCCATTAACAACAGTAGCCTCTAGTTACATTTTGCAAGAGATGCAGCAAACTGAAAACTCATATGAATGCCCTATTAAAATAATTTGTAAGGCCTGCCCTGCAGTTAGAACTGCCAGCAGAAGCACTGCCTTCCTTTCAGGGATGCTCTTCTTAGGCAACCATCACATTTTGTAGTGTTGCAATGTCACAGACTATATAGGAAGGCCTACAGAATGAAAATACAGAAATACTGCCAGATGTTAAAAAGCAGGTGAATGGTAAACTGCCACATAAATTAAGATTCTATAAATAACAGTACTTTTATCAGAATATGTAAAACATCCTTAATGCAATTTGCCGCAAATGGGATGCGAAGACATTTTTCTGAAGCATCTTAGTAAATCTGTTTAAAATGATTATTGAACAAAAACTCTTGTACAGAGTGACAAAAAAACATCAGCATTGTTGAGAACTGGATTGCCCACCATTAGGAAAGACCTTCAAACACCAAGATATTTTCATTTTTCAGAAATTCCTACTGAAAAAGTACAATAATGGAGATCTTGATATTACAGTGAGTATCTCTTCTCTTGAACGCCCCTTGTTTATTATGCAAGCTTATTTTTTTACCTCCATTTCGTATAGTCTACTGCCTTTTTTTCCCTCACTTTGTAAGTACTTCAAAGGCATCTATGGAGAGAAATTAAACCAGTATACAAAAATTTATTCTGAGGCTTCTCACTTCCCATTACCACCAGCTTGGAGGTCCTGTCTTCACTCTACCTGCTCAGTTTCGTGTCCTGCCCTTGAGGCAAGATGAGCACACGAACACCAGCGCAGGCAGGGCAAAGCCGCTGCTCAGAACAGCACGGAGAGGCCTGACTATAAAACACTCTCCTCTGAAGAGGCACCGTCAGGCTGGGAAATGTTTTAAAGGAGTATCTGAACTCCCGGTGCACAGCAGGGCATACACCCCTTTGCTACTCATCAGCTCACAAAGATGCTAAAATACGTCAAAATATTTTTGTTGTGAAGAAATGGCACTTTGTGGCATTGCTGTTTAATTTGCTACCATCTCACAATGCGGGAAGATAGCATTTCTGCTCTTCACAGTGCAAAACACTTCTAAATGCATCAACACATCACAGTAAACTGTTAACCATGCCACAATCAGGGCTTTTTCACCAGAAAAACATTTGTCAGCAACAAAGGTGTGCATTGTATGGGGTTATGATCTATATTTTTATGTCTTTTGTGTTTTCTGTTGAAGCCTCTTTGCAACACCCTAAAGTGTGAAGGGGGGGTTAGGGTTTCCCTGCTCTGGAAGCCAATAAGCCACAGGTAGCTGACCAAGAGAGCCACCGGCTGATACCTGTAGGACGTGTAATGAAGTACAAAACAAAAGACAGCACTGCGCTGAGCATGCACGAGTGTCTAGAATCAAAAAGGAGGATGAAAGATGCTGAAAGATGAGTTTGAGAGGGTGATGGGCTGTAACCATCTCAGCTGAGCTGTCCTTCCTCTCTCACCCCTAAAACCTTTATTTGCTTTAGCCATGCAAGAGCACACAGAAATGTCTAACAGTTCTCAAGTTTGCAGACTGATAAAAATGTTACCATGGTGGCTCACTCCAGTGATGTATCTTGGCAATACCCTGTTTCCAGCAATAGACAGTGCAAGGTCATGGAGAAAAAGGTGCAGGACGAGGCTTTAAAATAATCAATCTTTACTCAGTTTCTACTAGTTAAATATTATCCTAATTTAAGCATTTTGAAGTCTTTTGGTATCTTCTTAGAATCATCTCCAAGATTTCAAGGCTTCAGAGTTGTCTACAAATACCAAAGCTCTTCTCAAATTTTGCTAGATTCCAGAATATCCCTGCAGAGGAACTGCCTCACTGCTCTACAGGCCACCTCACACACAAGAATGTGCTGCTCAACAAAGACGGATCAACACAGAGTAAGGTAGTCCTGGCATCTGAGGGAGACAGGCCAGAAGAGCTGGACAAGATGACCTTCACGGGTCCCATCCAGCCTTGGTCTGTGACTCTGTGAGCAGCATCAGCTGCTGCCAGTTATTCTGGCTGACACAATTTTTAGGACACATGCTTGTGTACAAGATGCTGTTCATTAGTTCTCAATACTAACATCCTAAACAGATTCATGAGAGCCAACAGACTGCCCTGCTGCATTTCTGTAATGCAGCTGCGAGCAATTAACCCAGAGGTGTCAAACTCATTTTCACCGGGGGCCACATCAGCCTCGCGGTTGCCTTCAAAAGGCCAAATGTCATTTTAGGACTGTAACTACTTCAACATCTCTACAGTCCTAAAATGGCCTCCAACCAAATCCTTCTTCCTTTCTCATTTTGCCTTGAAAGGTTTAAAATCTTCACAACTTTGTATTCCTTCCCCAAACTGGTTCTTACCTATTCTCGCACAGAAGGTCTAAGAAAGAAAAAAATCTAAAGTTCCAATGGCAGTGGTACTTTTTGTCTTTTCATGATAGCTGGGCTATTTTTGGGCTTTATCCTCCAGTCTCGAGGAATACAGGTTTGAGGAAAGAAAACAGTAATTTTAAAAGTCCCCGAAAACTATGAAGACGTGTGCAGAGAAATCCAATCCTTTTAACACACTTAAACACTCCATAGAGGCAATCGCCTTTAGACTCAGACGGAAAATGTTCTGAAGCACCTAAAAAAACCCCACCGCACCTTAATTCTTTAGTTTAAACTATCAACATAATCACTATTAAACAACTAAAGAGAACATTTGCAACTTCACCAGTTCATCGAGAAAGGCCTTTTTGCTCCTCCAAATTGTTCCACAACTATGACATAAGGAACTAAACTCTTAAAAGCATCAACATTCATAGACTGAAAGACTGTATAAAGCCTTTAGCATTGCTGTGACAGAAAAACTCTGACTGCCAGACATACATACTAAACACAATGGTTTTTAAATTCTACAGTAAAGATGCTTGCTGTTCCCTATGGAAACTATATCAATGCTGTCCAGCCACCTCCCTGGGCCCATCTCCCTTTTTCCCAGGTGTTTTAACCTGATAACCAACTTCCAGTGAATTTTACAAAATTAGAGATGTCAAAGCTTGTGAATCATCACAAAAAATTAGAGACAAAGACAGTAAGATACAATCTACAGGGAAATCGATGGTTCGAGAGAGGAGAGGCAAATCAGTGCCCCAAAGATAAGGCTCTTACCCATTGCAGTCCATCAGCAGCCAGTCCATCAAGCAAGAAGCACACCGCCCTGAATTACTGCAAACGTAACATGGATCTGGAGTCACCCGCTGTGTGACTGTGTGGTATCATTTTTTAGCTTGCTTGTGTACTTATAATTTAGTATTTGACTAGTTCCAAATGAAGAAATACTTATAACAATGCAAAACAACTAAGCAAACAGAAACCCAAGAATTATTTCTAATGTTCAGTATCCCAAAACATGTTGGGATAATTATAAACATCAATGTTGGTGTTAAATTATTTAATATATGTAGATTCAGTAATGTATAAAAATGTATTTAAATGAATTTCATTCAAAAGTGAAGTTAAAAGGCATTATGGATAATGAGGAAAATTCTAAACTGAGAGACAAGCAGTGCTATTTTGAAAAGTGAACAGATGGCTACAGAAGAGCAGACCCAGAAATCAAAAACAATATAGGGAGTCAGAGCCGGGGGGGGGGGAGGGCGGGGGAATGTGGTATAAGTGGAGAACTTTCTTTTCTTACTTTACTGCATACACTTTCTGACAAGCTGAAGATACTATGAATCTACAACAGAAAATGTATTAATTTCCAGTTATGTTAGTGACTTGCAGAGACGTTTTGGTTATTTTTGTCTCTCTGTACACACAAGCATTCACATGCAACCATTTAGAAAATCTCACTACGTTGCAAAACTTCATGTACTTTTTTAGTTTCCTTGTCATTTCTGGCACCATAGAAAACTAAAGTCCAAAACGTAGCTTATTTGTTTTAAAACATCTCTACACAAATATTTGTATTATAATCTTCTAAAGAACTTGTTGAAGCCAAAAAGAATACCAGATTTTTGGCTCACTGTCACATCTGTAATAATAGACCTTTAAAATTAGCAAACGCTAGGAAAAGCCATGAAAGGTACAAAATATGTACCTAATTAATATCACGTCACATTTGCAAGCAAAAAAGCAGCACTTTCTTTTCCTCCCAAACATCAGATGAAACCATGACTTAAGCTTGAGAGTACAGGGCATCTCAGTGGATTTCATTTAAAATCCTAATAATTCAAATTTATTTTTTCCTGGGAAAAGCAACGATTTTTGTTGGTTTGTGTTGGTTATTACTGTAACCTTAAGAATAACTTATTTGTTCATACCTGTAAAACAGAAACAACCAGTATTGAAAGAGTTGTATTAAGATGAAGAAAGTTCTTATAATGAACTAGCAGGTCTTGGCTTCAGAGACAAGTCATCTGGCTTGCTTCTCCAGCCTGCCCAAGTCGCTCTGGATGGCAACATGACCCGCTAACATAGCCACTCATCCTGCTCTTCTGTCATCTGCAAACCTGCCGCTGTCATGCAGATCATTAACGTGGATTTTGAACAGGACTGGACCCTGTATTGACCCCTGGGGTTCACCACTGTCAATGGCCTCCAACTAGGCCTGGTGCCACTGATTCCTACCGCCTGGGCCCAGCCACATCACCAGTAATTTCCACACATTAAGGACATGAGCTTCTGTGTTCCCATTATAAGTCTGGGCAAGAAGAGGTTATACAAGTCTTCAGATGTCCCCTAAAGGTGTTATTTATTTTCTTTCTTTTTTAAAAAGAACAAAAAGAGGAAGTGGCTGTTGTCAAAATCCCACTATAACTTCAGTACAGAATGGAAGAGATGTAAGAAATGTATTCAAACAAATGTTTTTAGGTGACTAAATGGAAAACTGCTTCTGGCACACAGGTCCAAAATCACCAATCCTAACCCATGGCTCATGATCAGTAAAAACTAAAACTAACCTATAATCTGGAAGAGACAATCAAAGCTCTGTGTGAGGCAGAAACAGGTTATGAAGCCTACTTACTTTTTGAAAGATGTCTTCTGAAACCACTGACAATCTACAGTGTATTACATATTCCACAGAAAGGAAAGAGAGTTTTCCCTCATGACATATTAAATAGGGTAAAATATTGCAGTTTTGCACTGATACACTCTGCAGTTCTAAATTAGTGCATAAAGGATTAAACTAGGTCCCTGTTGGTCATTTTAAAATCAAACAGAAAAGATTAACGAATGTGAACACCTATACAGATATGCTTTACCCATACTTTGAACTGGCCAGACACAAACCAGAGCACCTCCAAAAGCCAGCCAGCTCTGCTGAAGGCACGCTACAACTGAGCTGGAACAGCAGGTCTGAAGGTCAGCTCTAGAACTGAACAACCATGTTAACAGGGTTTCTAGTTCAACAACGACAGCAGCCACCTAGACCGAAAGCATGGGCAAAACAACTCAGGTGCGTCTACAAACACAAACCTAAATATATCCAGTACAAATACTCAGAACTGGAGTGACACTAATCAGATACATGATTCATAGTTCTAAAGTAATAAAGTGCTATATTTTACCCATCAACTAATATTCCCACACAAAGCATTTGTCTTTGCTTTGTTTTCAGTGGCCTATCCATACTTGGAAAGAATGAAAACCACCTCTACTTATTATCCACCTATGCATTTTCAGAGTTTTACAGGCTTCCAGATTACTAGCCTGCTTCCCTTGTTTTTATTGTAAGTACAGAGCTGTAAAAAAAAAAAAAAAAAGAACAGATTTAGTTCTTCAGAATAATTATCAAAATTACCATGCTCTCAACACTTCGATGCTGTGGTTAGCTGAAAAGCCAATACTACGCAGGACAAGTAATTAAAAAGTTCTTCTCACGGGTACTGGCGGGCAGTCCCCGAGGAGCCAGCCGTGCTCAGCGGCCCAGCTGCTGCTCCAAAGCAGAGGCAGCACACAGCAGCTGCCAGAGGAGGCTCTGGCTGGAGAGACACCATTCTGAGACCAAACCCAACATAATTCTGCCGTTAAGCAGAGCTAAAAGAAAATGCTAAGCAGAGGAGACAGCTTCTGGCTTTTCCCATTTATTTTTGGAAGGCTCCTCAGCCTTTAGGGCCAAAGGCAAGGTGATTGCAGCATGCTGTGAAGCCAGACACCCCGGGAAGCCTGAAATCATTAAAACAGTTGTTTAGACAGAAGGAGAAAAGATGAGTGAGTAAAAAGTCTAAGCTTGAGAACAGGAAAAAAAAAAACAAAACACACCACACTCTTTTTATAACATCCTGATTACTGTAACAACTAGTCACCTTCCAAAAGTCAATTAAGTGACATGCTTTAGATTCTTCCTCTTTCAATCTACACTTCACTTTTTCTGCTCAGATATCATGTAGTTTTAACTATTTTTTAAGACTGCCATCCTCCTTGCATTCCTCATCACAGAAGAAAGAAAAATACCTTCAAGTTGAAACAGAGAACCGGAGACGTTAATCTTTGTTGCTCTCTCATTCGAGGTTCTGCTTGACAGCCTTGGAGAAGCACCAAAGTAAAGTCTGTGTGTGCAAACAGATTTTACCCTTGCTGTAGACACACCATTGTGTCAAAGGATCAGTTGTTGACCACATACATTATCCCTAAACTTCAGATGACAAGCTGAGGATGCTGAGCTCACTCATCTGGCACCTTCAAGCCTTGTGGAACACACTACACTGTACTTGAGGATACACCACTGGGCCTGGTACTCAGTTAAGGCTTGAGAAGCGCATCTGTCAGCACATGCAGCGCTGCCAGGGAACCTGCTGGCATGTCCCAGGTGGCACCTGCGGCTGCTGCGGCAGAGATGCCATCCAGGAGCTCAGGAGAGGAGAAATGACTGCCGCACAAAATAAAAGCTCCCACGAGAGGGAAGAGGAGCCGCTCCACAGGCAGCATTTGGGCAGCGTCCATGGGAGAACCCACCTGGGCTCCGTCTGATGCTGAGTGAACACAGGGATCGCAGCCTCGAAGGGACATAGAATTCAATCACTGTCTATATTCCTCTTTTTATTCTGTATTATTAAATTTGCTGTTTATCATGCCATTTGCTCGCCACCCTTTCTTACCGAGATTCAGAAAGAACCCTGCATTGTCTCTTTCCCTCTCCTGGTGCAGAATTAATGCAAAAAAGTGAACCAAAAGAAAAATGGCTGAGCTACATGGCCCACATATGATCTCTTTTTGATATTTTCATTACTTTTTTTTTTCTTTCCACTCTACACTCACTTAAATTTGTGCTCTCAGCTTTACATACAGCTATAAATAAAATTTTAGATATGCTAGATAGATATAAACCTTTATACAGGTTTATATATATATACACACCATTTAATTATTAATATGTAATTATTAATATTAATTATTAGTATCATTAGAAAAACTAGTTTTAAAAATTCTATAATGAAGTGGGAAACAGCACTTAGCACAATCACTCTAAAATAATAAGTTAAATATTCTTTAAAATCATTAAAAAAAAATTACACTAAAATGGTGTTTTGCTAAAAGAGAGCTTTGCAATGATACTCAACTGTTAATTAGCAAGTCCAAAGTCATCACCTAACTCCACAATCCACAAAAAGTATAAATTCTGCCAAGACACAGTTTGTGAATAATGAAAGGGTAAATCCCAGATTGCACTGGAACACTTCACACCCAGAAATCCAACAGGCACTCCATTCTCCCGTAAAGCCACACTTTGCAAACAGCTACTCTCAATATCAAAGGTAAACAAAATTTGGGGAGTAATCTGAAATATATGTTAAACCCTGAAATCAAGTTGTTTATCCAATCCTCTACAACTAATTGGAGACAATTAGTGATTACAAACAAATCAAGTTTTCTTAAGAATACTCATCAGAAGATCTGAATCACCTACCATTACAGCAAAAAAATACAAAATATTGGTGGAGGGGAAGAATCGGCACCTTTGCTTAATTGTAACAGAAAACCAGAATACACCACTAAAGAAAATTTCAGTAGAGCAACAGCTGCAAAAGTAAAGGGCTTATCTCAAATTAGTTTCAGGATTTATAGGCTCTTCAAAACGTAAGCTGTTAATGTTATCATTGCACATTCAAACCTGACAAGACATGAAATCTGTAATGGTTACATCCTGTGTTATGAAAAGCACTGGAATAAAATTTACAGGAAAATAAAGAATACCTATACATCTTTTAACCTGGTAAAGAGGTAAAGGAACTCAAACGGAAAAACAGTGGCAGTGAGTTCCTAAAAAAGCATGATAGTAAGTAGAGATGAAGATAGATAAGCAGCAGGAAACAGTAGTATAAAGTTGGTAAATCAACCCAGAGGCTCTTTTTGGAGAGAAAACTCTCCCTTCTAAACCTCCTCATTTTAAATAATATCAGAGCTGTTTTCCTCACTCATACCATATACAAATGACAACACGTACAGTGTTTGTAATCAAAATACTTGATTTTGATGAAATTAAAATATTTTTCCAAGCCATGACAAAATTTATTGTTTTGATTTAAACCAGGGTACAAGTCTGAAAAAAAATATTGTGCAATATTTTGGAAAAACTTCTGTGAAAGCAAGATATTAAAGTGTATTATGACATATATCTCTCTCACCACAAACCTTACTTCAATATATATAGCAGTGATTCTGCAAGAAATAACAAGGGAAAATTATTTCATTGTTTCCATGTCTAGTAATCATCACAGAAGTGATCATACAGTTATGAGCTATATTAGGAAAGTAAAAATGAGAGCTTCTTCCTGACCTTAAAATACAAAATGTTCCTACGGTTTAGCAGGATTGACTGACGAAGTTCACATCTTCCAGACACCTCAGTCTTGCTCATAATCTTCGCTTGCTAGAGATTATTTTGTGTAAATGGTAGTAGCCACAACGTGCTAGCATTTTCCAGACATGTACCAGGGAGCCTGAACGCTGAAGACAGGCAGGCAGGTAGACAGAAGTCAGGGAAAACAAAATTAAAAGTCAAACAAAATAACTACATCCTCTATTGGTATCATGACAAAAACTGACCTGTAAGTTGTGAACCTGACAAGCTAAAAGGGTGATGGCTGGAGGGGAAGAACCAGCAAATGAATTCTTCTAGGTTGTGCCATGCACTGATGCTGCAGAGCAGAAAGCAAAATTTAGTATGAAAAAAGCTGACAAACAAGGAAGCAGGAAGCTTGACAAGAGAAACATAAGCAGAAAGTGATAGTTATATATTGTCTTTCATGTTCTAGTTTAACTTCTCTCATTTCTTAGATTCTAAATAATTCCTTTTCTTATGCTACTGGGGCTTTATTAATCAAACCACTTGAGCTCTGACAACATTCTCAAACCAGTAGTTTGTTACATCTCACACACACAAAAATGGTTATTTCAAAAGGAAGGCTGTTCTGTCTCCTTCATTGAGGACATCCTTTAAAGAATGTGCTGGACTTAAAATACAGTCCTTACTGTGAGACTGAAAATGGTAAATAAATTTGTATCTTGCTCTTCTCCACTGTTTTTTGCAAATTTAATAGATTGAGTGTTACCCAAGCATTGTTACAATTCTGCATGGTGAACAACGTTTTACACATAAGGTTTTCACAACGCAAAACAACTGTTCAAGACCTCAGAGAGCTCGCCAAAAAGAGCTGCGTGAACACCAGGTTTGTGTCACAAGTATAAACTCCGTGTTTCTGTCCTTAATTTATCCTCCTTGCCTGGTTAACACATTTTTCCTTAGTTAAAATATGTAAATCTAAGCAATTAACCCACCAAAAACAGCTAAAATGGCTCCAAACACCTTAAACTTTATGCTTTTTTCCTTCCTTTTTTTGTTTTAAACCAAACTAATTTAGATACTCTCCTAAACTTTCCGTGGTTAAGGATTAGTTAATCACCCGCAGTTCCACTTCTCCGAAGTAATTTTCTTGTAAGATTTCTATGCTATTTTCTAAGCATCTGAACACCAAGATCAATGAATCATGACTAAAGTCTGCTAACATTTTTTTGTAAGTTTGTTTTAAAAGAACAATAAATAATGACCAGTAATATCCAAGGCTCTGATTCAATCTCTAAAAAGCTGTTCCGATTTCCACAGGATTAAAAACGGTGTTGTAAGAAATTCCTATTTCAACGAGCAAGAAAAACAGCTTATAACAATAGAAAGCCAATTACAGAAGATCATATTATATCACAGAATCACAGAATGGCTGAGGCTGGAAGGGACCTCGAGAGTCCATCTGGTCCAACCTCTGCCTCAAGCAGGGCTACCTACAGCCAGCTGCCCAGGACTATGTCCAGATGGCTTTTTACTCTCTGCAAGGCTAGAGACTCTACCATCTATCTGGGCAACCTGTGCCAGTGCTCACTCCTGCTCACAGTAAAAAAGTGTTTCCTGATGTTCAGAGGGAACCTCCTGTGTTTCAGTTAGTGTCCATCGCCTCTGGTCCTATTACTGGGCACCACTAAAAATAGCCTGGCTTGGCCTCCTTTGCACAGTTCCTTCAGGTATTTATATACATTGAGCCCTCTTTTCTCCAGGCTATACAGTCCCAGCTCTCTCACCCTCTCCTCATGGAAGAGATACTCCAGTCCTGTAATCACCTTCATCGGCTTCCACTGGACTCTATCCAGTATGCCCGGAACTGGAAACCACATGCCAGGTGTGGCCACACCAGTGTTGAGTAGAGGGGAAGGATCACCTCTCTCAACCAGCTGGCAATATTTTGCCAAATACAGTCCAGGTACCATTAGCCTTCTTTGTCACAAGGGTGCACTGCTGGTTCATTTCAACTTGGTGTCCACCAGGACTTCCAGGTCCTTTCTGCAAAGCTCTTTTCCAACTAGGTGGCGCTGAGCGTGTTCTGGTGCCTGGGGTTGTTCCTCCGCAGCGACAGGACTTTGCACTTCCCCTTGTTGAGCTTCCTGAGGTCCCTGTGTGCCCCTTTCTCCAGTCAGGGTCCCTCTGGACAGCAGCACAATCTTTCGGTCTATCAGCCACTTACCCCAGTTGTGTCCTTTGCAGACTTGCTGAGGGTACACTCTGCCCCATCGTCCAGATCATTAATGACAATGTTAAACAGTACTAGACCCAACAGTGATCCCTGGAGTACAGTGCTAGTTACTGGCCTCCAGCTAGGGCTTGTGCCACAGATCACTGTGTGACTACTCTACCAGTTTTCAATCCATTCATTTCACCATAGAAGTTTAGCACTGGTCGAGCATCACTTCCCCTTGGTGAATCCATGCTGACTACTCCCGATGACTTTCTTGTCCTTCATATGACTGGAAATTTCAACCAAACCCTCTTCACAGATCCCCTTCCAGGAAGTCAGTGCAGTTGGAATACTAATGTACAATATATACCTGTGAAGCTCTTTCTTTAGAGCAGCCAAGAGAGAGAAGCATCGTGTATTGAGATGCAGTGAGCAATCCCAATGTCATGCTCTGAATTTTAAAGGGTAAGATTTGGCAACAGGTAGCTGGGCTGCAGTATTTGTTCAAAGCCAACCAAGTGTAAGGATTATAGACTTCTAACCAAGATTAGAAGTAAACAGGTATGTTCATATTTAAGAAATCCATTTTCCAAAGGCAGTGAGCTACCAGGAGCTGCTGTTAGGAAAGAATATGTTTCTAAAGAAAAAGGAAGTTAGACACTTTATGGAGATGTGGATCTCTTTTGTTGGCTGTATCTCTGCTCTTCTGTGGTGACTAATAAACCATCCCCTTGCTCTCTGCCTTGGCTTCCTGCACCCTACTCCTTCCATTCTATTTTCAATGTAAGATCTTCCAGCAGAGATCATGTGCCATGAAAATTCATTCCTGATCTTAATTTGAACCACTAGGTGCTGCTGCAACACAGACAATAAATAATTACAGCATAAACTCCCATAAAATTATCTGGGATCTACAGTGTATGTGACAAGACTGACCTTAAAGAAGTACATGAGAACTCTTAGGAATGTCATCCTTTTGCTATGCTGCAACAGAAAACGAGGAGTTTCCAACCTGGGGAGTCGTCTCCTGTGGTTCTCTGACTACAAGCTTTATTCACAGATCTGTGAATCAAAAGCCACACCTTAAAACTGAGCACAGATCATTCTGTCTGCTGTGGTGCTCTCCTTCTAAGCTAAGTATATAATGGCCAAAAATATGCCAAAGCTCACACTCATAATTTAAGTTTCCAGCAAAGCGTGTAGCAAGTAACATGTTGCATACTTAATCACCAAGGTAAAACACTGGCATCCTGGCTGTCAGCCAGGACCCTTCCTTTGGATATCCAGTCTCTGAGAAACCCGCACCTCTTCCCTAACAGAACATTTACGAGCATTACCAGCTTATCTCAGTTCCACAGACAAGGAGTCCCAGGATGAGGAGTTCTTCTACTTGCATTCTCTTGAGCCATATCAAGTATACCTAGTTGTTAGCAAGTTTAAAAATCCACAAACACACAGAGACTGGGCTGCCACTACCAGACTAGTCTCTCCAAGAAACTGATACAATTTGACAGAAACGTTATGACACTAGTAAAACAGGTATGTAAATAAGATTTGTGAACAACAAATATAGCTGTAATCATAAGACTCTGCTCACACAGACAATGCAAACTATCAGTTTTTAATTTCGGCTTCTCTTTTTGCCAGAGGAAATGTATTCCTAATTGAATTTTAAATGAACCGATGTATTCTGTGGGAGACGAATTACAGATTTTAAGTTTACTCTTTCAGTTCAATAATGCATAGTGCTGACACTATCCAGAGGCCTGTTGTTCTCCAAACAAAAAAATCCAAAAAAGGAAATATACAGATTTCCATTCTATACATACATATTTCCATTCTATGCAGAAAGTCACATTACCACCTCTCTTCGGAACAAAAAAAAAATAAAACATCACCATTAACTGCAAGAGCTGTGGCCTTAATCACAATATTTCTGATGTTTTAAATAGTTGTCTGGGAGCATATAAACAGTAAACTGAGAAAGCCTGCCATACTCTGGCTGACAGTCACTAGTGTTAAATTCCTTTTATCACCCAACTTTGATTGAGTCCTTAGAGGTCCAGGATGAAACAGTTTTCTAACTGTTCCTAATATTGTGGACTAAATGATTTTCTGGTTTAGGAGGGATTAAAATTTTCACTTCTGCTACCAAAAAACTCAAAATCATTCTTGAAGGAAAGGGAAAACACTAGAGGGTTTTGCTTTGAAACCTTCCCTTATACCCCAGTGAAAAAAGTGCCTGGTCACGTAACCACACTGTCACAGACCCTGCCAGCCTCCTTACAAGACAGAGGAGGTAGGAAAACCACGAGTAAGAGGCAGTTGACTGACAACACCCCGGTGTTGCATAAACCTTTGAGTCAGCTGAGAGCCAAAACACACCTCTGACCTTGCCTGCTTCCAACATAAATTATCCTGCAAAGGAAGACCTGAAGTTAGTTGTCATTTCTCACTCTATACAAATTTGTATCATCTAGTTTGACCATTTTACAATACAATCCTAACAATCTCATCCAGTAATTCAATTAATCTGTCAGCCGAGATCAACTGACCAGTCTGCAGAATCTCGTCAACAGCTTTCTTCCCACAACAGGCAGGGAACAGTAGTTTCAACAATGACAGATGTAGCCTGGAAAAATGAAAATTTCCTCCTGCATCCTCAGCCTGGCTCTTACGGCTGCTGAAGAAGGACCATGCTTTCAGTGGAGATACCTACCCTTTTCTTGGGAGCCCTGACACAAGTTATTCCAACTGCATGTTACCCTAAGGCTTCTGCATGTCATTTGTCATAGAAACCTGTCTGGCATTTGCTTGTGCAGACTCCTGATCCACAGTATCCCTTCTAAAGGAATCCTGGAAGGACTTTGGAAATACTGATCCAGGAGGACTTGACTACCATGCTCAGTATAACTGCCAGCTGTCTGGTTTTGGGTTTGGAGTCAGGCTTTTTTCCTTCCAAGACTCTGGGACAAAATAAACAATGGTGACTTGAAGCAAAGACTATTTCCCAAGGTTTTAAAAACAGGCTTGCCACAACCTAGTTTTTTAAGTTTCTTTTTCTGACCACCACACATTGACAGTCAATAGTTATTCACAATCAACACATACTCACTTTCCTCTGCCATTTTCTGCTGGCAGGAGAAATTTGTTGCAAATTTTTTCTAGATATCAAGTACATAAACGTGCATTGTAACACCTTAACCTTTTTGGTCAGTCCAGGAGGACTCACTTTCTGTTGCATAATATTCTGACTTACATCAGCAATGTTTCCCAGCTATTATTGCCTCAGTGACAATACTATCATTAGGCAGAACTAGAAGAGTATTCTCCCAATGTTCCAATAAGTCTGTTCTCTTCTATTCATGTCATGTTTAAATAGTTTTCTACAGGACAAGATAAATCTTACAAACACATTCAGTCATCATAGAAACTTTAATTTTGGTATTTAATCATTATAAAGACAGTTCAGTTTAACCAAGAAGTTCTATAGGAGAAGTAGCAGCAGTATAAACCTGAACAATTTAACTAAGTTCCCATGTACTACCATTACTACTTGTTTGACTGAAGATCAGCCAAATTAAGTCTAGATTTACTTTGGAGGAAAAAGAAAATCCAGTCTACTTACTGAAAGAAAGCTTAGCCTTAGCAAAATCTACTTGTCAATGCTGAATTCCATGCTACTTTGTGTTTGCCTCCCTATTTTGAATTATTCTTTCATTAATATCTGAAGACTACTGCCCCTTCATCAAACTAAAATGCCTGGTAATGCCACTCCTACCTAAAGACAGGCATAAACATTTGCTATTTTGTAGTTATATGGCAGTCTGCCCAACTTATTTAAAATCCCTGATACCTGCTTACAAGACTGGACCACGCAGAAGAAGGATTCTTATCCTCCTCCTCTTCAAAAGAAACTCCTGGGATAAATTTCACACACTTAGGCTGCAGCCTACAATCAACATTTGGGTCGTTAGTGTCTCTTTCATCATCATCTTTATTTTTGGCTGAAAAGGTAAGCTTCTATATGCGAATCAGTAACACAGGTCTCCTGAATCAGAAAAGAAGTGGCTTCCTTGGAGCACTTGTTTCTATCCTTGCCACCAACCTGCTATAAATCACTGGGCCAACTCTCTTTTGCATGTGGTACCTGACACAAGCGCCCCTGTAAACCAGTCCCATGGCTGTGAATTTCCAACAGCTACAGTCAGCAGGGCACACTGAAGAAATGAAAAATGCTACTAATATGAAAAATTCAGAAAACTAGGAGGTCTCAAAGCAGGTATCAAAATAAATGACACTTTTGGCTGGATAAACTTTAAATCTCCATCCCTCCATGTGCCATTTGTGCAAAGGAATAATACTTCTCTACATCAGAGAAGATAAATAAATTCCACTTTTAGACACACTGATACACTGAGATGATGGATTATAGGAAACCTGGCAGCAAAACTAGTTAGTTCTTATCCATTATACTCCTGGGATGGTAAAAAAGGCTTATTACTCAGAAAAAAAATGATGAAATTATAAAGAAATGCATTGCTACATATTCACAGCATTGATTAATGAAGTTCCTGGTAAGAAAGGAAAAATTTTATGATTACAGACTGACATGATGTTCAGGCTTAAGGAAACAGACCTTTTAAAACCCAGGTTCTTTCTAAAGTGGATGTGCTGAGGTTTATAACCTCTACAGCATTTAACACAGTTTTTAAATACATAATTAAAGGCCGAATAAGGTCCTCAGATTCAGAAACACTTGGAAGTGCATGTACTTTTAGTTTTGTGGCATAATTTAAATATTTCTCTTATTAAGGAAATACACTCTGCTTTATATTTTGAGATTATAGCAGAAAAAATCCAAATAATCCATTCTGGCTCTGAAAAAAAAATTTCTAGGTAAATATATTTCTGGCACCTGCCATAACTTTAGTTCTATGGATACTCCTTGGAAGATGTCCTACAGCAACAGACACTTATTTTGTCATAAAGAAAGTCTGAATTCAATATTTGATTTCACTTTATCTGTTAGAACTGGATTCTGCTTTAGAAATCAATTAATGTGACTTTTGGAGAGGAAGAAGAAAGAGACTGTGGGCAGCCTTGGTATAAAATTTCCCATTTATAGTTTACAAAAGACAGCTAAATGTATAGCAAATGAGGAAAAATTACTAAATGAAAAGTGTCTGCTAGACATCTGTTATCTATCACCATACTATTCTTTTTTCCAAATGCCTAGAGATCTAATAGAACAATTATTAGAAATATTCATTTCCTGGAGTACAAATTTTCTAAGTACCTATCCATTTCCTAGAAGAGATGTTCGCATCAAAAGAACAACAATTAAAAGCTATTGTTACAAACAGGGAAGAACATATTCCCTATAACCTTCCTAAATGCCTAAGAGATTTCTGAGCAGCAACCACCAGAACGTTTTGTTCCACAGAGAACTCTGCTTACCAGCTCCATCCCTGACTCCAGCAACATTGTGCAGTTCTACCTCATGCCCACAGCCCTGGAGAACAGATCTGCAAGGGCAAACACTGCAAGAGCAGTGCAGCAGTTTTCTTTTAAGGTGTGCCTCATCAGGATGTCCCGCAAACAAAACAGATCATCCTGTCTGAAAACTCTCTTAATACAAGTCCAAGTAAACCATTTACTTGTAATATTCCAAATAAAAGTATCTCAAATTCCAAGGATTACAAAGAGAGATTAATAGAACTCCTAAAAAGACGCTCACATCTGATCAGATTTTAAAAAGCAAGTCTCATTTTCTGCACAATAAGATGTCAAGACACTTCCCATCCCTGGAGCCCCTGAGCCTTCCTTATGCAAGACTTGCACCCTCACATTTGCTGAGAAAAGGATTTGAGGGATTGTTGTGAATACACACACGTTTCTCTTCTGTTTCATTTGGATTCAAACCCTCATCCTCTTTGTTCCCTCAAGATTGTGGATCACCAGCTATTTAAAAAGTAGTTTCAAAACTTGTCTCCTGGATTACTGAGTGACTCAATCATTCTGGGAAGAATAAACATCCTTTGGAAGTCTAGATGTAATTGCCTCCTTTGTCAACAGCTAACACAACCTTTTAATGAATTTCTTGACACTTAAGTAGATGCAACTATAAGGAAATTGTTGCTTTACAGTGAAAGAAAAGTTTTTTGTCTACTATGGCAATACTCAAATCTCAGTGCAAAGTTTTTCAGTGTTACATTTCCTAAAACTTAATACATATATCCTGTTTATATTTCATATAAAAATTTGCATGTCACAAATTAACAACCACACTTTATACAAACCTACAGGTGGGATCCATGTATGCAGTTTATCACTGGGTTTTGATTTGGCCCAAATACAACCAAAGTCCATAACTTTTGATTGGTAAAGGAGAAAGGTTTGAGTGGATGGAGCGTGAGGGACACTACAACAGATATTAACACCTACTTGAAAGAAAGTAATGCAAAGAGTTAGAAATTTCTTTTATCTGCAGTCATTTGTATATTTCAAAAGTGCTTTACAAAAAACTAAATAAATCACAGGTGCACATAAAAGCTCTCTCACACTGAGAATTTAAGATTCTATTCAGCAGTTCTGAACAGTCTCAGATATGAGCAGTTATTAAGTCCTCCAAAAATGCACATGAATAAAGTCTCATTCAGTTGAGACATTTCCTTTGGGTTAAAGAATAACCACTCTTCTAATGTAGAACATGTGCTCTGCATTATCAAAATGTTACATAAACATTAATTATTTTTGTACTAACTATTGTTATATTACTACAGAAGAACCTAAACATCAATTGCTGTTATTCAAAATAACAGAATTTTTTAAAAAATCAGAGGCTTCCTGCCTGTAAACTGTTATTCCAAAACACAACAGATACCGAAAAGCTGTCCTCTTTGAAATGACAAGCAGATTTTTTTTCAACTAGAAAAGAAGCCAGCACTTACAAATATCTGCCTTTTAAAAATACCTCTTCACTTCAATTTGAGCTGTTTTCAGAACACTAACGAAGTCAGAAGTAAAAGCAAGGTATCCGTTTCAAAATATCACACATACTACTACAAAAAAGGTTCTTGGCAACATCAGAACTCTCTGAAGGAGATAGCTGAGAAAGAGAAGCAGTCCTAAGTCTTTAGAGAGAAAAAATTACAAATAAGTAATAACTTTTTCTAAGGGAACAGAACCACCACATTATTCCTGCTCTTGCGACAATCCTTGCAAGGTTTATTCAGCTCAGAAAGGTATGAAAAAGCAATGACCCCATGGGAATTTTTAATGTTTCTTGCTTAGCTTTGCTTCCTTGGTACAATAGTTCCGTAAGTAATCTCCATCTGCAGTGTAGAGATGCAATCAGACACATGCACGCATGTGTAACCCTGTCCTCCTCAAAAATAAATGACTGCATCCTGTTAAGTAAATATCTGTTAGGAGAAAATACTGGGTTTTTTTACCTCCTGTATACTTACTCCCTAGTTTAATTTACACCAAGAGGAACTCTGTGAATCAAGTATATATGAAAAGTTGAGAATGTCACTGAGTATGTTTCTAGTTAGAAAGTGGCTAAAACTGCATCAAGGTGCTCCTTGCCAGATTCCATTGAGCCCTTGCAGATGACAGTAAGACAGACAAACACATTCAGTGACTTGGACAAAAGCAAACATATTTTCTTCAAAATAATAGAAAAAGTATTGTTGTTACCACTGAGGAAAAAAAAAAAGAGTTTCACCCCAATAACTTCAAACACAGAACAGAGGTAAAGAAATGGTAAGACAATCCTGAGCTACCTCTGCAGACTGTCAAAGTTTAAACAACAGTACATGACTCTCCACCACCTTGCTTCTCACTGATCGTTTAACATTGAACAAGTCTATATGAGCAGTCACCCACACTATGCGCATGCTGTGTTTTCTAACCAGACGAAACAGACAGCCATTGCATTTTGATGTTTCCTATATGTTAAGAGTTCTTCAGAATAGTGAAGACTTGTTTGCAAAGGGTTCAGCTGTGTTCACAAAGTATTTTATTTCTCTTCACCCCACAAACAAAAAGAATGGCAGAGCTGTTAAACTAGGGTCAGAATGATTAACAAAGCTTTACCTGTTCTGCCAGTCTGTCTACTGTCCCTCCTACATGAGGAAAAACTACTGAAAATGAAATCAGGGGAAATTAATTTTAAAGCATACAAGTCAACTTGAGGAGTTTCTTGAATCCTAGAACACTCATGAAGAAACACTTTGCATCCACTTCGCAGCTCTGACAGAGTAGGAAAGCAATTGTAGGAGGTTCAACTCTTACACGTTTACTCCAGAAGATGCTGTGTACAGTCCTGAAGGGAAGCACTCATTGAAAGAGCAGAGGTATACACCTTTCCTAATGCATGAGATGGATTGGGGTTGCCACTTACTGGAACTTCCATCAAATTTCTCTCTTGCTGACACTATGCTAAAAGGTCAGATTCTGCCTCTGAAGGGAGTCAAGGCTGATCACATGGCTGACACGATGAATACCCAAAATAATTTATTACGAATGTTGACATCCTCCTTTCCAGTCATGTACCTGTTCAGCTGTTCTTTAAATATCTAATACATGTAACTATTGTGCAGCTAAAATCCTCCTCTTGGCTTCGCTAACTGATCAGGAAGGAGGAGACGGCACCTTGCAAATGACAACCTCCCACTCAGCAGCCACCAAAACCTGCAGGGTCAGCTCCACATGCAGGAACAATTCCTTCTTAGAACTTCTCAATGACCACAGGAAATATTGTCTATTTAGAAATATTTGTCTGTATTGAGGTAGACAAAAGCTGGGAAGCAGATTCAATTCATAATCACAAGGAACCTGAATACACAGAATAGCCTTTTGCTTCCCAAGCTAGGCCAGCTGGATATACCACCCTTTTAACTTTACCCTTCACTACCCTTTGAGCTCTACCATCGCAAGCATATAGTTTCCTGTTAGCAGTTAAATATTTATCAGGGAACACACTTAGAGAGGCTAACTGAAGGCAACCCCTCCTATCCTGAGTAAGTTCCAGGATACCAAACTTCCAGTCCCTATTCCAAGTGCTTATTTTCACAAAAACTTTATATATAAAAATAAGTAGATCTTTATATATATTAAAATTATTTTGTTATCTATATTATTTATACGTTTTTATTTATTTTTATATAATTCTGAAATTTGGCTCCAAGAAGCACAGTTCAATTAAAATATTTAATTATTTTTTCCCAAGACCTTGATTGAATACTACAGCTGAAAAACAGCATCTATAATAACATTAGCTTCTCTAAACAATATTTTATTTTTCCCCCAACTGAATAGTTTTTTGGTTCAGAAGACTTTTCTATTCGTTCTCACACAACGGTTCTGCCTCACTAACATCAGCACATCCACCCAGCCTCCAGTCTTTTCAATATGGAAGACAAAACCAATTATTAGACCCCCAGTAAAATTTCATGGTTTAAAAGTTAATGTGATTACAGCATCACTAACAGGTATTCAGGCTGAATGACTATATTTTTGTTTTTAATAATTTACTGAATAGTTAGAAGAGGGATACACTAAAATAAAAAGCACATCTTAAATGCAGATAATACATTAAACCAACTTCAAATTCAGCCAATTTAAGAAACACGAAAAAGAACTGAAAACGTGGGTTATCATAAAGCAGCTGGCATTTGCTTCAGAAATAGCAAACCTATGTGTAAGGAAATAAAATTAACTTCATTCCTCAAAATAGCCCACTCCTATCAGACAGGTAGATCATAATGTACCACATGCAAAACATTCTAAATAGGAAAGAATGCAAGAAGATTTTACAAAAGTTATTTCCTTCCCTTCTCTTCTCCCCTTGAATTTGACGCATTCAGGAAAGGGTACGTGGGCTGAGGAGAGACACCAACCTCACCAGTCGACTAATTATTAAAAAAAAAAAAAACCACACAAAAAAAAAACCACACCACACCACAAACTATCTTGTCAGTAACTAAGGTTTAACTAGTTTATCGGGGGGTTTTAAATGTTATCTATAAACTGGACATGCCAGTTACTAAACATGGATGGTTATAAGGAGCTTTTCACTGGTCTAACCATAGCTATTTGCCCAGCTTAGTTTTAGCTACCTTAAAATAGTAGATTCAGGGTATGATCCCTCTCTTGCATCACCTAAGCAGAGTTAGATAGCAGATTTCTTATCTAAGTTTAAGTTTATGTAAATAGCACATCAACTATATACAACTATTTCTCCTGGGTAGGTCAAGCCTTAAAGGGCAAAGCAGAAAAAGAGAAAACATGGATTTTGAATGAAAAACTACATTGTTGGGAGCATACTTCAAGAAGATTCAAGTTCCACACTTCACCACATGGAACTGTATCTTCACCTGAACATTCTACCTCTGCTTTTCACATTCATCTTCTTTTATAGCTTGTTCTTGCTTTTTTCACACGTTTGGCCACGTAAACCAGACGTACTGTAGGAGCAGAGCAAAAGCATACTAATGTTTACTTCTGATGGAGACCAGTTATCTTGAAACACGTCCTGCATAATTTTTGCCTTGTTCTTGTACCTACTATTCCCGCCAACAAACAGTTAAGTAATGGTTTACTTTTAAATTTTAAAATGCTTTGATTTTTAAAACTGCATAGAAAGAAACACTGATGGAAAAAAAGCACTGAAAAAAAATCCCCATAAATTATCAGAAAGAACGTGAAGTAGCTCTCTATCTAATCCTGCATGTCATCTCTTCATTTGCTATCACTGTTGTAACTGAACAGAATGCAGGATCGTTACCTGCTAGTTGCAAGAAAGAAAAATCCAATTGCTGTTGCTAAATGAACTGTATTGAGAATAGTATGATAATGATAGCAATAAGTTTTTGTAACTCTTCTTTAATGTCAGATCAAGAGCATTCCATAACATCAATGCCATCACTGTTCCCTATGTATTTAAATAACCTTACATTAAGAACACAAGAGCAACTGCACCGGGTCAGACAAATGTCTGTTGAGCTCAGGGTCTCTTAACACTGGCAAACAGAAGACACCGTAAGAAGCGTTAAGCCAGGCATGTAGTGATATTTCTACAGAATGCTCTCTCATGCCCCAACTTATCAAAGACTCCAAAGACCTAAAATTGCATTTATCCTTATTTTCTCTAGCGAACACAAAGCTTTAATCATCCACACCACAGTACAGCAAGAAGTTACACAGTATGCTGTATGCGGAAAACCATCTCCATTTGTTTGAGCATACTAAATACTCCTTTTATTTGATGCTCCCTACTTCTTGAAGCAAAAGAGGTCTTGCAAGTCAGGCAGGGCAATGACCTCCCTAACAGGGGGCACAGTCCCACAGCAGCCAGGTGGGAGCAGAGCTTGTCTGCTATAGCAGCCAGGGCCACAAGCCAGCGACCTGTGTGCAGCCCAGCCAGCCTGGGCTCTGGCAGCCAGGCCAAGAATGGGTGCAGAAGTGGGTGCACAACTACTTCTTAAAGCCAGGGCTCCAGCACTACAAGCAGCAGAGAGAACACTTTCCTGCATCCCTGACAAACCATGAGGAAACAGTATAACAATTTGGCAGCCTGTAATGAAGTGATTATAGTCCAAAGGAGCCAGAACATAATTAGTATGCATGGTTTTTAATGCTGAACTAAAAGAATGATTATTTAAACACTGGAAATCACAATTTCTTTTATTGATTTATTTAAAATAAACTTGTATCTTCTTTGAGAGTTAAGAGTGGGAATTCTTGTACAGGTGACCCAAATATGCTTTCCAAACACTGCAAATATAGAAACCTGAGACATGAGATGAAAGACTGACCATCTTCTACGAAAACTAGAGGTTAACTAATCCTCAAGACCCTTGATATGACAACGCTGATCCCAGATATGCAGAGGGCCAGGCACTGTGATTAGGGTTCCTGCCAAAACAACAAGCATGCCTTAAGCGCTTTTTCTTTTGACTCATCTAAATCACAAATTTACTGCGGGTAACCACAACAAAGAACGAACTGCAGGTGAGAAACCCCAAGGCAAATAAACTGCAACACCAGATTATATTCAGCCCACACGTGGTATGATCACCTCCACCACATCACTTCCAAGCAACAACTTTAAAGCAAGCGCACACAGCAAACCCATGATAGGAAGCTTTTTTGTTCCCCAGAAGGAAATCACTTCATTGTTTAGAATATTTCAAAAACATTAGCATTTTTCTTAGTCTTTCCAATGTTCATCTCCATACAGTAAGCAAGGCCAGCCTACAGAGACAGGAAGAATAAAGCTAAAAATATCCTGCTTGAGTTGTAAAGCCAGGGAGAAAACTGTAGGAAGTATTTGACATCACCCAACAAAATCAAAGAAGTTTTCACTTAGACCAAAGCAGTATTTTCAGCTTCAGAAATTCAAGTGATTTTGAAGGGGAATTTTAAAAAGTTAAGGCAGTGATTAGATTTTCCTCCCATGCATAACTGGCAGCAGATAAAATGTATAAGGTGTTTGAGAAAAAATCTGACAGTTGAGTACTAAAAAACTGATAAGTAGACACAGACAACATGAGAATCAGTATCAGAATAAATTACAACTGAAGGGGGTAGGAACTCCAAATCAATTATGAAAGAATACATAAATGATTTAGTTTATACAGTGATATGCTTCAGAAACATTAGTTCTCAACACAATACTTTTGGAAGTCTGAGGGTTTTTTTGGTTTGGTTGTTTTTTTGGTGTGCTTTTTTGGTTGGTTGGTTGATGGTTTGGTTTGTTCATTTGTTTCGTTTTGCTAGATATTATGAAAAGTATAGAATAATAAAATAATTTAGGCTGGAAAAGACCCTTAAGATCATTGAATCCAACCGTTAACCTAACACTGACAAGTCCACCACTAAACCATGTCCCTAATCACCACATCCACACATCTTCTAAACACCTCCAGGGATGGTGGCTCAACTGCTTCCCTGGTCAGCCTGTTCCAATGCCTGACAACCCTTTCTGTGAAGAACTCTTTCCTAATATCCAATCTAAACCTCCCCTGGCACAACTTGAGGCCATTTCCTCTCATCCTATCACTTGTTACTTGGGAGAGGAGACCAACCCCCTCCATGCTACAACCTCCTTTCAGGTAGTTGTAGACAGTGATAAGGTCTCCCCTCAGCCTCCTTTTCTCCAGGCTAAACACCCAGTTCCCTGAGTTGCTTCTCATCAGACTTGTGCTCCAGGCCCCTCACCAGCCTCGTCATCCTCCTCTGCGCTCTCTCCAGTACCTCAGTGTCTTTCTGGTAGTGAGGGGCCCAAAACTGAACACAGGATTTGAGGTGTGGCCTTATCAGCTTTGAGTACAGGGGCACAATCACTTCTCTAGTTCTGCTGGCCACACAGTTTCTGATACAAGCCAGGATGCTGTTGGTTCTTGTTTTCTTCTTTCACTTAAAGGAGCGGAACAGCACATTTTGGATTATTTTTTTAAGGGTTTTACAGAGATATTGAAGAGCAAAGCCTCAAGTATACAGTAATTTATAAACCTAGGACTTCTTACTAATCCACTAGGGAAAGGTAAAAAGTATGAACGGACGAGACAAGGTGAACAATTGAGTTTCCTTAACAAAGAATACTAAGATTTAAGCATTATGGCATTTTTTTCCTCTTAAATGCAAATAGTTATTACATTCCAACATACCAGCTACTAAGGGCAGTTTGATAGCATATGCTTTTTCTTGGTGCAAATGGGTTGTAGTGCAGTTTGCAACTGCTGTTCTGTGCTAGAAAACATACCAAGCATACATGCAATCCATGAAAGTGTGTTGCTGCCAATGTAGTGAAGTTTATTATATAAAAGTAAATGAGCAAAATGGTTTAGGTGGTATAAAATGCATCAAGACTGAGGGAATTTTCTTCATGCAATCTGTCACTAAAGTCTTACCGCTTTTTCTACAACTGTTGTACCACAAAGGAACTTCATATCAAATCTACTGAACCTGCTGTACATTCCCTACGCTAAGCAAAAACAAAACAGAAAAAGAAATAACATAACAACCCACGCAATGACAGGAGACCAAATTAACAGAATGCTTCTGTAATTATATACATTTTAGAGTTTGCTTAATGTCCACAGATTATCACTGCTTTTTGCTATGAAGTTTTAATGCAAGGCATTTCTTTATATGCCATTTATGGACAGCTGTATGCGAAATCTTAATTCTTCAACTCATTTTTGAGAGAAACACAGTTAAAGAGGTTCTGCCCTAAAGCAGTTGCGCTTCTCAACACAGTCAGGAAGTATGTGAGTCAGTCAGACTGAAACACTTAAATTACTTGTTCAAAGTTTGCTACTTGCCAAATCAACTCCCACCAGTTTTAGACCAGACTAAGAATGAGAGGTACGCAATTTCTCACCACCCCAGAAGTCTGAAAGCACATACCTGGCACACCCATTATATATTGCCTGATCTTCTGACATGCTAGAAGTGATTAGTCTCCCCCTAAGCAAATTCTCTCATACAATAAGGACCCAAACTTCAGCTGAACAAGAAAAGACTGAGGTTGTTCAGGCCCAAACTATTTAAAGTGTTTGATCCACCTGACTGGTGGATGGTGGGCACAAATCAGTCATGCTGCATCTGGACACAAGCACAATGAAAAGTGGAATGAATGTTATGTTAGTTGAAATTACTATTTCTAAATGAAATGAGTCACACTAAATGCCATAACCTCAAATGCTTCTGGACAGATTAGTAAATAATATTCTGCAATGTAGGATGATAACAGGTTGTAGGAAGACAGCAAGATGCAGTTTGAACTGAAGTCTGCAATAAGAACCAGAGACAGTACATTCCTTCCTTCATGTTACCCTTTCTGTCATCCTCTGTCTCAGTCCTGCTTTTTCAGTGAAGAACCACTAAATGCATTTCAAAGGCTTCTGCCTTTACTAACAAGGCAGAGCATCTGCTGCTACAGAGATTCCTTTCCCTGCAGTGAAATTTTAAAGATTTATTCTTCAAA
The DNA here is from genome assembly GCF_037038585.1 of Patagioenas fasciata. Taxonomy (NCBI): domain Eukaryota; kingdom Metazoa; phylum Chordata; class Aves; order Columbiformes; family Columbidae; genus Patagioenas; species Patagioenas fasciata. The sequence continues at coordinate 35,702,150 of NC_092524.1, forward strand.
AACAGCAAGATGACTAATGAGCAGACTTCTCAGTACAAATGCTAAACAGAAAATGTTTACACTGTTACAATGGCTAACACTTCTCTCCCAAGAGAGTGTAAAAAATTTAAAAAAATAAATTAAAAAAAAAAAATCAGTTCTTCAGATGTGAGATGGATCTTCTCTGCTTATGACACAGCTGTGATTTTTAGCAACTAAGTTACACAACAAATGTATATTGGAGTTTTGTTCCAAGCTCTAAAGAGAATATCAGCATTTGAGAGCGGCAGCTGTTCACCACGACAGCTACTGCAACATCCAAAGAAATTCAACTAGCTAAAGCTAAGTTACACAACAGGAAGATACATGATGTCCACTACAAACATGCAAAAAACTCGGATGGTGACTAAACTTAGAACCTAGCTGAGATTAAATCCTCTTTAAAAATAGACAAGAATGCACAATTTGAGATTTTCAGTATTTTTTACTCTAAATAAAAAAAAGCCTCTGAACTCTGATGGCAGGGCTACAAGTCAGTCAACACTGAGCTATAACTTTCTGAATTTTCTCCTTGAAATGAGAACAACAAAGCTACAGTAAGAGCTCCGCATCTCTAAAGCCTTCTTTTTTTTTTTTTTTAAGAATATAAGCTATAACAAAGAAGCTTTGAAATGCAGAAACTCAGGCCTGCTGGATGAAACATATTAAAAGCAAAGGGTTTAAAAACAAAAATCATCATAATCTGTGTCTTTGAGGGGATGATCGTCCCTTCAGACTTTCTCTCAGGTTGGCAACTTCCTGGATTGAAACAAGTATCACACAATTCTGAGATGTTTCAGAAATCCATCTCATCTTAGCAGCCAAGTGAAGATCTGAGGTATTTTTCCAAGCCACGCCAGCAGTCACCCATTAGCACGCAACTGTTCACTGCAATAAATAAAATGCTGTTGGCATTCTCAGATCTCCTGCAGCAAGCACGGATGCAAACAGGCCACACAGTTGCTGGATTCCAAGCTGCGCATTTATGAGGTTGTCCTTTCATTTCAATCTAGCACAGCAAGACCCACTTCAGTTCCACAACAATCCAGATGGAGCACTTAAAGACTTGAAAACAAACTATTTCAGTAATAAATAAAAACATACAGACACAGCATCTCCCCTACAATCAGCAAAGTTCATCTAGGCATGAGGGGTGTCAAACCAAATGAGAATACAATTATTCCTTAACTTTTTATAAGCTACTAGTAATAAAACAAAGCATTACAACAGCTCATAAAAATTAATAAGGCATAAACACTGTTGAAATAATATGCAGAATAGCAGGATTTACTTTGTCATTATTCTTTTCATGAGATGTTGATAACTTACCACTGATCCTCACAAACTTGTTACTCAGAAATCATAGTTCACAGCACTAAAGTGTCGTTTGTCTTCTCCATCGCAGTTTATTAGCACTACAGAAATACTAAAAAAAGCTTTCTACAGGTGCTGATAAGTGTTAAAATAAATTAACAAAAAATCCCTTTGACCTCTACCCTTATTTCCATCTAAAACAGCACTCTGATTAACAGATACTAGAATTGTTACAATTCATAATGAAATACTGAACTGTTTTCCAAGCGGTAAAGTTTTGACTAGATTAAAAAAAATACAAAAAAACATGCCCACAAGGAATTTCCTTTTTCTCTTCATGGGTATTTCTCTTTTTTCCCCCCATACACAGAAAAAGTATTTTGAATACATTAAAACAAACAAAAAAAAGTCACAGTTCCAGGATTAATTTCTTTTTAAACAATATGCTAAATTGTCCCCCATTACAAAATCACTGGTTAAGACTGCATTTTTTGGAAATGCTTTTTTTCCTCCTATCAGCTCCTTGTGATAAAAATTATCTGCTGACTTCACTGACCTATACTTTTGCTGAAAAACCCAGAAAAAGAAACAATTATGCCTAAAATCTGATCCACCTTGTACATGATGAGAACAGTTACATTCCACAAGTGAACAGTGTATGATGCACAACTTGCATTTCAAATATAAAAACATACCTGTTAAATGGAAGAAGCCTGTAAATCAGTAGGCTTGCTTTCTAAATCCTGACATATTTTTTAATTACTAGGGTTCATGTATCATTTGTGGCTCTAGGCATGATAGGCAACCGATTGCAAAGGAAAGATTTAGATTTTTTTCTTCTTTAAAGATCACCTTGCACCAGGAGTAAAGGTTTAAGTCAGTTCATATTTCCATTATCATCATCCCTTCAGAAATATATGAATAGCCCTACTTGCCAGTCTTCCTGAAATAAACTACACTACGCATTTTTCAAAACATAAAAACTTTTATGAAATTGCATACATAACTGATATTATCAGAATTATGATTATTCTTACTGCAATCCCCTCCTATTTCACCTTACTGTTGATTCATATGATGGAGAAGCCTGCCTTTCTGTGCTTTTCACTACAAAGTACATAAAAGCAAGAAGTAAGGGAGTATAACCGGAAGGTACATTCACTGACTGGTGTTCTGCATAAAATGTTGAATTACGGGGTGCCGTGGAAACATTAAAATAATTTCTATTACTGTCCAATCATTGTCACTTGCAGCTCCACCTGATCTTGAAATTATTTTCTTTGGTCACAGTTTACTGCAGCTCTCTACATTATATATTTTGCTTAAAACATTCCGCAATTGAGAAGAAGCCTCTGTGTTTACCATGTCTCAGTTGCTGCACTCTGGCTCAATTCCGGCACCTCCAAGAGCAATTGGGCCTGGTAGACTCTGCAGGACCTTCTCAGTGGGGAAGGTGAGCTGCAAGGCAGCCAAGAGAGCATCTACATGCCTGCAGGGAGCTGGGCAGGGAGCCTGCAGCAGGGACAGACGGGAAGACTTGCAAGAGGAGAAGGCTGCTCAGCAACGGCCCAGGAGCATGCTGAACTGAGTGGCCATGCAACAGTAGCCTCTGGCTGCCATCACGGCGGGATGTCTTTACTAAGAATAACTGCAGTGGTCAGAGCAAAGGCTTGTCTGTTATTCTGTGTGATTATACAGCTCCTCAGACCCCCAACAACAACAAACACCTATGAAGGTGTGAAGAGTGAAACGAGAGAGACCTTTCCAAGGGTTCTCCCCTGCCTCACATCAGGGTTGCAGGCAGACAACCAGGCTGCCGACTAGGCCCAGGCCTGAGCTTAAGCTAACAGAGCGGGACACGAGAAACTGCTGGATGTGACACAATGTGAGAAGTGACAGAAATCACAGATAGCACCATGAGAAACAGCTTAATTTCACAGACAGTTACATGAGAAACAGCCAAGCTTCACTGCTAAGTGAAGGGGGGCACCAGGGACCTTTGGAGGAGCAGGATCTTGCCAGGCCAAGCAGTTGATACCTAAAAGTATTAGTAATATCATATAAACCTGAACTTCCCTTATACCTATTTGGGTATTCAAGGGACAAAACCAACAAGGAGAAAGTAATTAAGGGTGGGTCATTGATTTGGACAAGACTGGGTTGGAGAGAAAGGTACAAGGAAGTGAAATGGAGGGTAAAGAAAACTAGAAAAGCAATATCAAGGTACATGAATTATATGAATGCTGCTGTCCGTGAACATATGCTGAGTGGCTCTGCACTTCAACACCTAAGCCTCAATCACAACAAACCAAACCTGTTTTCCTGACTATACTACACGTTGTGAAACCTGCTTCTGTGGTTGGGAACAGGAGCTTTTTCCCTGGCTGGCAGGATGGATCAAGCACCTTGGTATCACTGTGTCAGTCCTCATGCCATATCTGGTGGCATGAGTGTCTACCCACCAGGTCCTAAGGCTTCTAAGAACACCCTCCCAGCTTCCTAACCTTCTGGTTTAAGGAATTCCTGAGCAAGAAGTGGCATCTATGTACTTAATAGCACTCAGGGATTTTTCTCCCATGAATTTGTCTGACAATGTCTCAAGTCACATAAAACATTAGCAGTTGCAACATTATCTGGCAATAAATACCAGGAACTGAATCACAAGACCTACAAAAGTAACCTCAACCTCTAAGCAAGCAAGGTGACACCAGCATGAATGCTCATGAGTGCAAGGCATTATCCAGATGGCAGAAAGTCTGAGAGAATAGTTTGTCCTTCTGAACTGTACAAATGTCAAGCCCACTTCAGAAATGTGTTACCAGATTCCACGTATCTGTTGTTGACAAGCATCTGTGGACGACAACTGGTCTCCTAGGAACACTAGTCCCATAGTGGTAGAAATATAATAAATTCTCTTTATCTGTTTTACATTCTACCTCTGCTAAACTCTTCCTCCACAGAAAAATGGATATAAATATAACCTTTTAAAAACTATTCGCCCTAAAAATAGTAAGGAATATTTATCTACAGATTGGTGAAATGGCCCAGCTGTACAGTCCAGCTTGCAAAAATAACTTCTGATATGGCTTTTAGGATCTTGAATAGTAAGTGAAAATAGAAGTATGACATTTAGAAACCAAGAATTTTAGTATTCCGAGCAATATGGACTCACTTCAGGTTTTAGAAACTGCAAACTGCTAGGTAGCCAGCTAAGGCCTGAAAACATATGTAGTCTGGATAACTGGAACAAACATGAAGAAAAGAGACCAGTTGTCCTTGTTTTTATAAGTGTTAAAAGTAGGGTGACAATATCCTCTACTAAGCAAAGGACCTGAAACTCCCCTACTAGTTCTCCTCCCAACCCCTCACCTTCTCTCCCAATTAATGGTATTACGAATGACATCATGAGCTTCACGCGCAATAACTCAGCCACTTGCAGGTCCAACAAATTTGCGCAGAGTACTGTGGGTCAGGTTTTAGTCACACCAACAAGGGCAAAAACAGGCAAATGTCATGAAAGAATCAGAGAACTCAGGCAATCATTCAAACATTTTAATACAATGTCATTAAGATTCATTATTTCAGTCTCCCATTAATCATGCCAATCAACAAGATGTGAGATTGAGTGTTCTCCCTCTAAACTCACCATGAATTCCACATTTCCTTCGCCAAGTATTGTCACTATTCGTCTCCATGGAAACAGTTGTGATGGGAAAAAGTCATTGCTATATTGTATCACCAAGTGAATCAGACAAGAAGCCTCTAATTAAAGAAGACTCTAAATATACACACAGCCTGCAAACTAGCAATACTAACAAAATATTTTCAAAGTGGTCTTAAAATAAAAGCAGAGTCTTATTACAGCTAGTAAGACAGGCTCATGGACAGATGCACGGGTTTACTTAAACCAGAAGAGTTCAAAAATTCTTGCTGACATAAAGTCTATTGCATATCTTTTTAAATGATAGGTGTTATGTATTACCAATGACTGCAAACTTGTAAATAACTACATACAGAACATACTGAGTAAGCTTTCCATATAAAATGAGACTCCCACATTTTGTCCAACACTTGCAGACATCCCATGACATTTACTGCTAGTAAAAACTGCACGTACACTGCAGAAACACACTCACCAAGAGGAAATGGGCCATGTGTGCACCTCTGTATAAATACAAGAGTGCTGCCATGACGTGCCCTCCAGCCATCCTGGCTTTTCTCTCAGGTATCTTCACAGCTACCTGACTTATCTTTAAGCCATTCACTTACCACTGCCTGTGGCATTCATAGACATTCGCAAAACTCACTAAATACAAAAAAGACATGAACTAAACACAAAAATCCACTGTGAAATTCTCCTATCAGAGTATCTGGTTCTAACTCTATGTAGTCACTCTACATACTAAGGGTTTACTTAAGGACAGAAGGTATTCCAGAATTTAAAGCTGACAACTAACTTCCAAACAGCTTTGTAAGCATTCAGCTGCTATCTTTGTTTCCATGCTAATTAGGATAAATTAAAAAACTACATAAATTATGTATTGGGGTTTTTTCTTTAATAAATATGAACATTAGTGTAGAGCAAGAAAAAAATCTTTAAACTGAAAACAACATCAAAGTTACATGAAATGGCAAGTTCCAAAAAGTGTTATGTGAAGCTGGGAGAGAGGGAAGGTGTCACACACAGAGAACCCCTGTTAAAGTGGCCTATCTCTTGGACACAGCAGGACTTTCAGAGAGTCTCTTCAAACACGGGCAGTTAGCTCTTCCATAAAGGGCTTCTCGCCTCAGGCACACAGCCACTCTAATGCTACTGTACCGTCCCCAGGCCTGGTGGCAGCTTGGACTCTCCTGACACCTTCTGCACCACACTTCAGTGCACAACAAACATGTCTTTACACGCCAACAGAAATTTTTAGATGTGCTCTAAGGAAACAAAGTATTTTAGATTAATGCATTCATAGTAGCAAAATATAAAGCCAGCTCCAATTCAAATTATGTGTTATCAAAAATTCACTTCTGGGTTTTGTATTAATAAAGGTAACACCACAGGAGGTAGCAATTATTGGCAAAGCTATAGTATTTGGAATCTGACATATTAGTTTTATGCAAGACACTAAACTTTAGTATGTACAGTAACACAATAAAAATCAAGATTAAATGTAAGCAAGTTCTTCAAGTAATAAATGTGCTTCAAATTTGACAACCAGAAGAAAAGACTACTGGGAGGAACGATCTTTTTTCCTGCTACCGTGCCAGAAGGGATTTAAACCTTTTCCGCATGACTTACTGTCTTCTCCATTCAAGATTTTTAATTCCACTAATTTAAAGAGGCTTTTAACAGCTCAAACGTATGCATTCTTTACAAGTAATGTGATGTACATACATTTACACAAAATTAAAATGCTGGTTTCTTAATTTAAATAAAAGTCAAAGCAATTACCAATGACAGTTGCAACTATTTTGTTGCAATGCCAACATGTCCCTTTTAGATGCTTCTTAAAAACTATGCACAGCATAGCTATGCAAAAACGTGTCCAAATTATTATGAAGATATCATAGTTACTGAAAACTAATAGACCTGGATTTGGATAAAAAGAGAGCAAAATACCTAGCATCTCAGGTGCTTCCTATCTATTGCAAAACTAGACATAACATACATTCAGGAAGACAGAAATTTCATAAGCACAGAAAAGAAATATATCTATATGCAATACGATGTGTGGAAGCTATCACAGCAAGGCGCCACTATCCAACAAGGAAAGTAGTTCAAAAAATTGTTACTTACAACAGCCACTTAATATATAGGTTTCAAAATTAACACAAGTAATTTTGGAATATGTTTGATATAGGGCATTTAAAAATATATGCCAATGTCCTATAAAAAGATGAAATTTGTGAAGAACTGAGGAATTAAGTGACCTTCCTGTTCTGGAAAGCTTCTGCTGACTTCTCAGACACTTGTAATTAGTCACTATCAGGATTAGAACAGTAAAAAAGGAAGATAAAAGATTTGATAAAATATGACAATTCTATGTTGCTGTTTAGTATAAAATTGTGTCCAACTAACAGGAGTTTGGCATCACTAACAAAATTTGTTCATTGATTTCTGACTTCTATCACTTGACTGTTTTGATGTTAATACATTGAATTTTCTAATAAATACCTTATGATTTTGTTTCACTAAGCTTTTACATACGGTGTTATGCAACACATAGAAGAGAAGTTTATTTCAGAAGCATGCAAGCTTTTCTACAACCTATAAGATTTTGTTCTCTATGTTTTCTGACTTCTGTAATATTAAATATTATACATATATACTATGCACTACAGTTCAACATGAATGTATGACTCAGAAGAGTCTGCCTGTATGGTTCTAAAAATGTTCTTGAAGATTATTATTTTTTCAATCCACAGTGAAATATGAGCACATTAAACAAAAGAACAGTGTGCAGAAGGCTGTTACGACTTCACTATCCTACCAGAAGCCATCTATTTTGGGACGCTTATGCAAATGCATCAAACTTCTAAGAAAACACAAAAACACTAACAACGTAAGGGTCACCTTTTGCTTGACAGGAAGGAAATATGAATTAATGTAAAAGTTAAAGAACCTTTCCTTTACAACCCTAATGCTTATTTTTCAGATAGCTTAAGCATTTTGATAGGAAATTCTCCTTGAAAAAAAAAAAAACCCAAACAAAAAAACCACAATTATTTTATATACCTGAAATGCTGATTCTCAAAAAAAAAAAAGGAAAAAGAACTAACTACATTATTACAAGCCATGCACAACACAATCTAATGACACATCACTGTAGCTTTAATAATGAGTCTCATCAACAGTTGCACTCAGAATCTCTTTTTAGCTGTTCAGCAGGATTTGTATGGAGTTCCATTTTTGGTAAACACTTGCATAAATCAACAGATTGAAGATCAGAAGCCTAAGGAAGAAAAGTGGTAAATACTAATCAACTGTATCTGAACAGAATTTTTTACAAAAAAAAAAAAAAACACAAAACACACCACATTTCTTGCACATTCAGAAGTTTGATATATGCTACTATAATCCCAAAACCAAGTGGGCAATTTATTATAGAACACACAACTGATTTTCAAGGCAAAGAACTGTGGACAGTCAGTGAATCATTCCCTTATCTCTACCTGAAAATCTTGTATTAGCTTGCCCACATAAGAAGCAGGCCCTAAGAGATTAGCAATTACAGTAGGCCACTGCAATGCTGAACTGTCCCAAAATATAATCATACTCATCTCATTGTTTATAGAGATCACGTGAGGTCTTCAGGTCAGCAACTATCTTTATTACTTCATTTTACACAAACACAAAGGGGTCATAAGTAGCAGCATCCTTAATCCCTCACAGGATATATACATCATCACTATATCTTGTGTTCTTTTATACATACATAAAGCCTACATACATTATGGGATAAAGACATTCTCACAAGCAAGTGGTGTCCCACATTTCACAGTACATAAGTTAGTACCAGCACCAATTTTCAAGAATTCTCTCCAGCCAAAATTCTGACATCTGACATACCTACAGCTTACTGAAAACAAACAAACAAAACCTAAATGTATGTGCACAGATAAACCTATATACACCCATAACCCTCTCAATAATACTTCACAACAGGGAGAATTTGGAGCAAATTTAATGATGTACAATCAGCTAAAGGACTTTGGTTATTTCTAACTGCAACTAAAGCTTTTTCAGTTACATCTCAAAAACCATGTAGAAATAAACACATAAAAATAGGTACCTTCACCCTTCACAAGTAATTTTCTAGCCATAGTAAGCCATACATATTTATTGTAGTCATTGTGTTGATAACCATGAATGCATCAATTCTAAAGTTACCAGCAAGGAACAGTTCCTGTTTTCAGTCAAGTAATATCCTGTCGGTGGTAACCATTTCTGTAGAAATACAACAGCAGAACACATCTACTTTGCAAGTTCTTATACTGCATTATCCAAGTACCTAAAGATATGCCTATGTAGTATGTAAAGGAAGTTTGATTTGCGTTTGCTGTCATGCTACGGTAAAATGATGCAAGAACAAAACAAAATCACATCCAAAATTTTGTGGTAATCTTGTATGTTCTCTCCCCCTTAACCTCCTTCAATACTGCAAAGAAAGTGAAACAAGATATTATCCTACATTCTTCTTATCCAAGACCTGTTCCACGCTGCATATGTCAAAGAGGGGAATACATACCATCACTAAATACCTCAACAATGTAAAAAGTTTCTTTTAGCTGATGCAAACATACATACTGCTTGCTTAAAAAACAAAAAAAAAAAACCCAAAAAAAAAACCACCACCACCAATGTATTTCAGGGAGGTAGAGATGGATGATTAAGAGATTTAGTAAGGAAAGAAAAAAAAAATATGACAGTCAATAAACTAGATTATAGGAAATAAAACTGACCTCAGTTCTGGTTCTGAACTGGTTAAGGGGAAGGAAATTATATTAACTTCCTCTTAAGGCCATCTACTCCAAAAAACTGTCAGTCGATAAACCCCTATTATGGCCACAGAATGGAGAGAAAATGGTGCCCAAAGAGCAGCTGGGTATTTTTGATAGTGTTCATAAACAAAGGTTTTGTTTCCCTCATTCTTATAAAACAAGTGCTACCAAACTGAAAGAGCCTTTCAGTTCTAGGGATCAGAAAGGTTTAGGAAAACAAAGCAGTGATGAAAACTAGACACATTCTGGAAAGAAATAGCATAATGTAATGAAATACTTTTTCCTCAGAGGACCTTTTGAGCAAGGCAAGAGATTAAAAAAAATATATATATCCCCCAGTTCGGGGGAGACAGACAAAGCAGAGAGAGAAGTCATTAATCATAAACACACAACTTCTACTCACATTAGGCCAAGCCATGTGAGGAAAGAAGGGAAGGGGACATGCATAGTTACCTGAACAAACAAATAAACAGTTTCTATAATGTTGGATTAAAAAGGCACATGTCTGAAGTGGATATACAAGAGCAGAAAGGAAAAGTCTTAATATCAAAAAGCTTCCATTGGATGTGGAAACACACGTGAGCAGCTCTATTTTCCTTTGGCAGATGTTCTCAAATATCTAGATACAAATGAAGTGTTTAAAATATTCTGTGCAAAACCTGTTGACGACAAGTTTCTGGTAGCAACCATGTGGCAAAACCCAATTCGTTTGTAATTTATCTATTATAGCTTGTTTCTGATAAAGCGCTCTCAGATTCAGCATGCTTATTTATGTGGAACACATAGCCTTGAAATAATCACTAAGTACATGGAGCTTACAGACAAGCACATTCAGCAACTACCTACACTAGTATTCAATAAAACAGCTTTTATATATATATATATATATATAAAATTTTTTTCCCCATTTACAGTTCAGAGATGGTTTACCTTTGGTGGGCAGCAGATCTGCCGCTTTAGGACATTTTCTGAAGAAAAAAGGGAGGGGATTCCAAGTGCTGTTTTCAATATAGACAAACAGAGTTTGGCGCACACTGTGAGATTCTTACAGACCAAAAAAGTTCTCAGAATTCACCATCACTAGTGAATTAGTGAACACTATTCTACAGTGGAGGTTTTCAAATTAAAACAATTACCTTGAGAGACTTGACTTGACCTAAGAGATAGACAAAGCACCACATATTTAGACTAGGTTTTACAAGCTTACTTTCCTAAAGTAAACTTTGCAATGAGTAATTGAGTTTCCTTAATAAACTCAGTCCAACTTTCAAGTTTGGTCCTATTGACCTATGGCTAATTTTCTAGCCATTTTATTTACCACTTGCTATTTACTTCTATTTACTATTTTCTTGAGACGTATTTCTTGAAATTGAGGCATAAAAGTCTTCAGCATTCCCAAAAGGAAGATAAACCTTCATAAGCTATTTTAGCTTCTGAATAAGCACTTTTGTTTTAAACATATTTTCTATATACTGTACTTCTACCCATTGTATGCAGCCCTGATAAACTAACAGAAGCCTGGAGGTGTCACGATCAGGCTTCTTCCACACCAAAAGGGAAGAGACCAGTGGGGAGTAAAATCCATTATACACGAAGACAGGCAGCAGTCACTACAGCCATTCTGCCAAGTCATGTATGAGGCATCAGTTCTTGGCAAAACTCAAAGAGTAATTTGGATGCATCCTGGGATTTCCAGTGTATTTTCAAGGGCCATTTACAACAGCCAGGAATAGCTAGGACACAATCTCAGGCACACTCCTCAAATATACTGAGAGAAAAGTAGGAAATGGAAGGCACCACAGACTTTTTAGAACAGAAAATACCTCTGTAGCAATTTTATAAACAATCAATAAACCAAATACCGTCATTAAGCCATCCAAAAAAAAAAAAAGAATCAATCAGAAACAGTAAACAAATCCAACTTAAATCCAACTTACACTGCAGCTCCACAAACTGCTGTGCTGACACAGACATGGGGGTGGCCTTGGTATGAGAACAACCATCCAATAATGGGAGGGAGAACAGCAATTGCTACAAAAAGAAACACATTTCTTCTGTCATAGTTTCACCTTCAGCCTTTCCAGGCAATGCTGATTTATCTTCTGGGATAACTTACCAAATCGCAAGCAAGAAGCAATACATTTTAATGAAATAAGTAATACAAGATACAGTAAACAGTTCATCATCCTTGTAATTGAAAAAAATAAGCAATATGGAAATCTAAAGTTGACTTTACCCACTGTGGAATGCAAGAAGTAAGGTTTATTATTAAAATATGACTCAATGGCCTAGGGGATATTCTGCATAAGATATGTCATTTAAGCTTAGAAATTCAGAGCAGAAA